>NC_137693.1:14447581-14462581 GCF_963989245.1 Nansenia antarctica | reverse complement strand
CCCCCCCTCCCCTTCATGATGATTCACACAGTAGCAAACACAGGAACCATGATAATACTAGCTCAGGTCATTAATCAGACAAATTAATATGTGTTCAAGTGCTGATGCGTAGAGAGAAACCCTATTGAGATGGTACTACAAAAGGCTATGAAACCAAAATCAGAACTGCAGAGAAATGTTTATTAAAAAATGGTGTTGCAAGGCAATTCCCAACAATGGCTGTCCCTGATGATCAAAACACAAGGCCTGTGGAGTACTGTTGAGTACATGACGGTATGGTGTTTTCTAGGCAAAGTAACCTGAGAGCAGTAATTACCCCGTAGTGCGTGTAAAACCCCCACTTCGCAGGCGTTTGGCACTTACACTCTTTTGGGGGAGTGGATTTCCTCCATAACATGAGTGCTTCCCTGAGGCGGGGTCCTGGGGAACTACAACACAGCTGATGTAATAGGCCCCGGCAGTGAGTTATTAGTACGATGACTGGGAAGAGAGGAGCAGGGGATCTCATGTTAAGATATATCTCCCTCTCATCTTATCATAACTCATAAAACTCATAAAGCGGTGTGTCACACACACAAGGCTTCTGAAGAGAAAGCGTGGTAGGGTGTTTTACGAGCAGGACTTGGACTCACACAGAGACATCACAGCGGTCCTCAATGCCACCTTAATAGATTTCCTGACTTCTGTATGTTTATGTATTTAGCTTCGTTTTGGTTTAAACGGCCTGTATTTCCCCTCAAGCTACATTCGCTGTTGCTAGTATGGGAATGACTCGTACTTTATCATAATGTCCAAGCAGATAACGATTTTGTTTTGTTTCATTTATGCTGAAAGGATAGGTAGGGCAGGTAGGATACTGTGCTGGAAAGGGAAATCTAGACTCAACACAGAGGAAATGACTGAATTATTGGATCCATAACACCCACATTTCTGACATGCTTTATCTTCTCTAGGTGAAGCTGTTTACTCCTTTTAGAATAGTAATTCCAGTGAGATGAGAGATTCCAGGCAGGTGTTATGTTAATTCCGTGTCTATGGGTGGGGAACAAAGGACTGTGGTGTGTTTGTGTCTCCCTGCCACTCAGCTGCTGGGAGTATGAAAGCAGACAGCTTCAAGGTCTTCTCTTCTCTCTTCTCTAACCAGACTATTCAAAGCTGTGAGTGTCCCCGAGCAGAGCTGTGTGTGTGTGTGTGTGTGTGTGTGTGTGTGTGTGTGTGTGTTTGTGTTTGTGTGTGCCTGTGTGTGTATCTGTGTCTGTGTGTGTGTGTGTGTGTGTGTGTGCTTGAATGTCCTCGTCTGTCTGTGTCTGTGTGTGGTTCTCTGTGTCTCTGTGTGTGTGTGTGTGTGTGTGTGTGTGTGTCTGTGTGTGTGTGTTTGAATGTCCTCGTCTGTCTGTGTCTGTGTGTGTGTCTCTGTGTGTGTCTGTGTCTGTGTGTGTGTCTGTGTCTATGTCTGTGTCTGTGTGTGTGTCTGTGTGAGTGTGAGTGTGTGTGTGTGTGTGTGTGTGTCTGAGTGCTTGGTAGTTCAGTGCAGTAAACTAAAGGCCCATCAAAGGCAGCTTGGGTGTGTAGTATTCTACATGTAGTGTGATTAAGACAAACAGATTGTACGGTTCTGCTCCACGCTGAGCAGAGAACACACACATGCACAGCGCACGAGTACAAAGTCACCCCCAGTGATTTAGGGGAGGTGCCTCTTCACATTTGTAAGGAATGCTAGTCAACATCCCAGTATGAAAATAGAGATACTATGACCATATGACTTGATGTGTTGCGGGTTCTGCTGAACGAGGATGCCCCATGGGAAGGGTGATGTCATTCAGCCTGAGTGTCCCTCCCTCTGTGAGGCTCTGTGATGTGGGTCTGGGTGGATCATGTGACATGTGTGAGAGTTTGTGTCGCCAGCAGTACTCTGCAGAGGACCGGGGGTCACTGGGTACGTCACAGCCTGAGCTGGTAGCAGAATCATAGACATTTACATATACATGATTTAGCTCTGAATATCAAATGACCAAATTATAGTTGTGCCATCATTTGTTCATATCTGGTTTATATTGTTCCACTTTCTATTGCTCCCTGGTAAACATGCTCATGATCATATCCCATATCACAAGACTCATTTGGCTCAATATCCCACCACGGGATGGTTTTTTCACAGCCTCTGTCAGGTTAATTCTGAATGATTTCCCTGTGTGTTCCTGAATGGCCGACCAGGCTGAGTGTCCTTGGCCACATCTCTCTCAGAGCTGTCTAGGGAACCAAGGAGAATGTGATCCCCTGTGTGTGTGTGTGTGTGTGTGTGTGTGTGTGTGTGTGCGTGTGCGAGTGTGCGTGTGCGTCTGTGTCTGTGTGTGTATGTGTGTGTATGTGTATGTGTGTGTGCGTGCGTGTGTGTGTGTGTGTGTGAGTGTGAGTGTCTGTGTGCGTGTGCGTGTGTGTGTGTGTGTGCGTGTGTGCGCGTGTGTGTGTGTGTGTCGTGTGTTCAGTGGAACACTCCAGTCCTGGCCAGCGCTCCACTCTGGGTCTCGGCGTCGCCCCTGCGACATCTTGTGTGTTTCTGGTGAGTAATCAGGTAATTGATCATACAGACAGGTAATTATTCCTGTGCCAAGCGCACTGGCGAATTAAAAGTCCAGCAATAAGGATCCATCTCCTCCAATACAACAGAGGAAAAAGTGAGTAAGAGGCCAGGGAGGAGTAGAGATGGGATCTGAGGGGGATGGATGGTCAAACTAAAGCCCTTAAATCCACGGCTGAGGATTTGAGACTTACTTTCTGCCTCAGTGTATTAGAAGTGTGTGCACCAGATGTCCACACCGCCGAATTCACGCTGACTAAAAACTACCCAGGAGCTGACCTGGTGGAGATCTCCAGGCTGCGGCTGTTCATCCTCCTGTTCCATTTAGCTGATCCTTTATTTATTATTATTTATTATATTTATTTATATATTTACATTTATATTTTTGCCATTTAGCAGATGCCTCTGAAGTGACGTACAACAATTTGTCTAAGCAAGTGAATCATCTTATGGAGGATGATTCGTGCCACAATGAAATGCAATACACACATCGGAAATGCAATACACACATCGAAAATACAATACACACATCGAAATGCAATACATGTGTATTGAAATGCAAAAATACGGAATATTTGTGCCAAAATCAAATCAATACAGCTGTATCGTATTTTGAGATGTGTACATTACATTTAGAGATGTGTATATTGTATTTCATTTGTCCTATATATCATCTGTCCCTCAGTTATCGCAATATTTAAAAGTATATATAGTTTATTCTGTGTCATGCATACAGTAGCTAGTAAATACCTTGTGAGAGTGGCCAATCTGAACATTCAATTTGTAACGTAAAGTAGAGCAATAATATCTTGTCATCAATTCATACAGTCAGTTAGTTGGAGCCTTTCAATCAGTGTCCTGTGAGTGTGTGCTCAGGTCTCTGCTCCGTAGGTTATGAAAGGTGAGCTGCTGCTGCTGTGACAGAGTGCTTACAGGGGGGATTTTTCCTCCTTTCCCCCTGACTACATCAGAGACCTTGCCTTTCAGCTCCATTGGTGTCATTTAGGTTTGTTCTGGGTTAGTGAGTAAACCAATCTCCTTATATATACCCCTGTCTGCAGTTTGGCTTGATTTATGAACAACCGATAACCAAGCAGAGCTTTGGGGCCATTTGTAACCTGTCATTAAGATGTACTGGTGGGGTTTTATTTTTTTACAGACAAATAGTTTAGTCCAAGGTAAACGCAGTGTTCCCAGTGTGTTGTGGAGGAGATGCGTGTCGCTGGGTGTAAGGATATGGAATAGATCAGACAGGGGAGAGAGGGTTATGGTATTGTTTGTTGTACAGTTTGTCTGTGGTAATAGCGTGGCCGTCCCTACCAGAAGATCTGGTTCCCTCGCTGCTATCACTCTGTCACTTTTCATCTTGGTGAGTGAGAGTCTTTCCTTCCTATCCCTCCCCCTCAGATGACTGCCCCCTGCCTCCCCTGCCTCCCCTCCACCCCTCCCTCCCTCCCCCCTCCATGTAGTGAAGTGGTTGTGCCCCTGTAGGCTCTTCCCACCTGAGACATCCACTTATTTGACTCCAGGATAAGCTAGCTGTGTACTGAATGGAAATGCTAACTCTGGTATGACACCCAGGCCAGAAGAGACTAATCAGTTGTTGAAAAAAATAAAAAAATAAACCACCGCTGCAAATCTAATTTAGCCTCGACGTATACTTCTGAGGAACTGAATTTGAAAAAAAAACTGGAGAACACATACGTTTTTCCCTTTGTCTCTGTTGGGAGGGAGGGAAGCAGGGATGGAAGGGGGGTTGAGCCCCGCAGAGGTGAGAGGGAGAGAGGAAGTGAGGGGGGGGGGGGGGGGTGGTGGTGGTGCTGAAGTTGAAAGGAACGAGTCTCTGTATGCACCAAGAAATTGTAGACTCGTCATTAATTATGTATTTCCTCAATAGAAATCCCTCTAAATACACTCCCAGAACTGACATTAAATTGGATTCCTCCAGGCTATGTGGAGACAGAGAAAGAGAGAGAGTAGAATACGGATGACAAGAAAGAGAGACAAGGGGAAGAGGGCAGTCGGGGAGAAAAAAGCTTAGCAGACAAACCTGGAAATGTAGCCCTAATCACATGAGAACGCTGAATATTCAGTGTGGAATGGAATAATGTCTGAAATATAAATGCAGCCATTGTTAACAGAAACATCACAGTAGGCCTACAACTTTTGCAGTTTCATTTTTCATGTCAGTAAGACTGCATAGGACATTGTCTTTAGCATTAGATAACATCATTAACATAATTGATCTGTGTGGCAGCTTTAGCTAATACTGCCTAATTCTTTGGTCTAATTATGGCAACTTGTATGTTAGCACTGCTATTTACAACCTAATTACAACCTTTCCCACCACTGGACATAACATGCAGGAAACTAATGATTCATGGCTAAGACGTGTTTGAAGGCACAGAAGGACGTGCCTTTCAGTCACAAGACGAGTCCACAACTGAGAAACCCTTTGGGCCATCTCAGAGTCACACTACCCTACCCGCCTCTGGCACAGTAATTAGCTGTTGTGTTGTGGTGTTGGTGTTGGTATCTACGTGACCTGGGGCAAGAGCTGCCATCAGACTGATGATGTAGTGTACTGTATGTCTGGAGCAGAAGGAGCTCCAGCTCTAACCTCAGCCCCAGGGACCAGAGAGCAGAGCAGAGCAGAGCAGACCACTGCATCACCTGTCCAGATACAGGGGGCTTCCCACCCCCCCAGGACCTGCCACCGCCAAGGGCAAAGCGGTCAGAGCTCAGCCAGACACAGGCAGTGTTGTGACAATCTATTACATGTACTGTGTTTACCAGAAGAGAAGCTGTAGAGACGTAGACGTTAAGAAGGCTGTGGTGTGATAGAGGAGCAGCAGCTTCCACCCCATGGCTCATATTCCACTGAGACCATTGGCTGTCTGGACCCAGCGGTGAGTCATCAGTACCACAGAGAGATGAATCAGACACCAGGAGGAGGCCAGGGTGGGCTGAGAGGAGGGAAGGGAACAGAGGGGATCTACAGTTGTATAGATGTGTTTTGATTTTCTTTTGTATGTTACATTTTCAATACATAGGCGTTGAGAGTCACAACCCAGCCCAATCCAATCCAAAATGAAAGCAGTGCTCAAAGGATGTCAATTGTCAAAACAAGGATATTATGGTCGAGCACAAGCATTATCCTACAGTGACGTCTGATGCTGTCTGATGCTGTTGTAGCTGTTGAAGGTTAGAAGTCTATTGAAATGGGACGCTCTGATTCTTGGTTTGTGGTTTGTATGGGCAGAAACAGATTGATAGTATTTCAAGCTCTGGTGAAGATACGTGAATGAAGTGAGCAGGGACTGTTAGGTATTTTCTCTCTGTTGAAAAGGGTATTGTGAAAGCACTCAGGAGCTTGAGGACACATCGGATTTACAAACCAACTAGTCTCAGCCAATATACAGCCAATATAGCCTCTAAACTGTTCACACGTGGAAGAATACTATTTCTGCACAATGTCATCCCTTCAACAAACAGAACTGTCTTTGTACAGGCGGACAAATAAATGCCTCAATAAATGACATTTCGCACTTCATTTCCCAGGCAGTCTTGCAGGCTGGGTTAAAGGAAAATGTACATATTGGACCATATTGCCCAAACCAATAGACCTATCGCTAAGCCACGCCCCAAAATAGAAATTGTCCAATCATATCACAGCAAAAGTCACTACAGGCAGGAAACTCGGACAAACAACTCACTAATATCTGATGGTGAAAAGCTTCTAGACAAAATATTCTTGTCATCTTTAAAAAAAAACATGTCTATTACTTGCTGTGGTAAATCAGAAATCAAAAATGTGCTAACTCCCGCAATTGTAAGTCATTGAATGTCATTCAGTCACGGTCGGTCGGTCAGTCACTGTCAGTAAAGCGTTGTTTGTTTGTCCCAGTTTTCAAAGGGTTTAGTGATAGATCCATTGTTGTTTCCGGTATTTCTATTCCTTTTTTTATGTCACCTTTATTTATACAGGTAAGTAAATTAAGAAAAAAATCTTATTTACATTGACGAGCTGTACGTCGAGGGGCGAATGCAGAAAGTAACACAGTATTAAAATTAAAACAATAACACACCAACAACAGTCACAAACACACATAATGCACAGTCAACAGTATGTGAAAGAAGGAGAAGTGACTCCAACCGTAATGTTACCCACAGCAGGACATTCCATACTGTATGCATAATTCATGAGCATTGAGCAAGTGTGTAAATTGCTTTGTATGTTGGGAGCGTTTATGGCGTATTGCACCATAGCTAATTCCATCATACAGATATTCACACACACACTCAAACCCAACCTCTCCTGGCAGGGGACGAGTCTGCCTCCTCAGCAGATGAGCTCCTGTATCAGCCTACCTGTCCTACAGAGTCAGGTCCTGTATCAGCCTACCTGTCCTACAGAGTCACGTCCTGTATCAGCCCACCTGTCCTACAGAGTCCTGTATCAGCCTACCTGTCCTACAGAGTCCTGTATCAGCCTACCTGTCCTACAGAGTCCTGTATCAGCCCACCTGTCCTACAGAGTCCTGTATCAGCCTACCTGTCCTACAGAGTCAGGTCCTGTATCAGCCTACCTGTCCTACAGAGTCCTGTATCAGCCCACCTGTCCTACAGAGTCAGCTCCTGTATCAGCCCACCTGTCCTACAGAGTCCTGTATCAGCCCACCTGTCCTACAGAGTCCTGTATCAGCCTACCTGTCCTACAGAGTCCTGTATCAGCCTACCTGTCCTACAGAGTCCTGTATCAGCCTACCTGTCCTACAGAGTCCTGTATCAGCCTACCTGTCCTACAGAGTCCTGTATCAGCCTACCTGTCCTACAGAGTCCTGTATCAGCCTACCTGTCCTACAGAGTCCTGTATCAGCCCACCTGTCCTACAGAGTCAGCTCCTGTATCAGCCTACCTGTCCTACAGAGTCCTGTATCAGCCCACCTGTCCTACAGAGTCCTGTATCAGCCCACCTGTCCTACAGAGTCAGCTCCTGTATCAGCCTACCTGTCCTACAGAGTCCTGTATCAGCCTACCTGTCCTACAGAGTCAGGTCCTGTATCAGCCTACCTGTCCTACAGAGTCCTGTATCAGCCTACCTGTCCTACAGAGTCTGGTCCTGTATCAGCCTACCTGTCCTACAGAGTCCTGTATCAGCCCACCTGTCCTACAGAGTCCTGTATCAGCCCACCTGTCCTACAGAGTCAGCTCCTGTATCAGCCTACCTGTCCTACAGAGTCAGCTCCTGTATCAGCCTACCTGTCCTACAGAGTCCTGTATCAGCCTACCTGTCCTACAGAGTCAGGTCCTGTATCAGCCTACCTGTCCTACAGAGTCTGGTCCTGTATCAGCCTACCTGTCCTACAGAGTCCTGTATCAGCCTACCTGTCCTACAGAGTCAGGTCCTGTATCAGCCTACCTGTCCTACAGAGTCCTGTATCAGCCTACCTGTCCTACAGAGTCTGGTCCTGTATCAGCCTACCTGTCCTACAGAGTCCTGTATCAGCCCACCTGTCCTACAGAGTCCTGTATCAGCCTACCTGTCCTACAGAGTCCTGTATCAGCCTACCTGTCCTACAGAGTCTGGTCCTGTATCAGCCTACCTGTCCTACAGAGTCCTGTATCAGCTTACCTGTCCTACAGAGTCCTGTATCAGCCTACCTGTCCTACAGAGTCCTGTATCAGCCTACCTGTCCTACAGAGTCCTGTATCAGCCCACCTGTTCTACAGAGTCAGGTCCTGTATCAGCCTACCTGTCCTACAGAGTCCTGTATCAGCCTACCTGTCCTACAGAGTCTGGTCCTGTATCAGCCCACCTGTCCTACAGAGTCCTGTATCAGCCTACCTGTCCTACAGAGTCCTGTATCAGCCTACCTGTCCTACAGAGTCCTGTATCAGCCTACCTGTTCTACAGAGTCAGGTCATTACCTGCAAACCTTGTTGCTCTGCACGTTCGTTGGCGAAGACAGAACAGCTATTTTATTGAGTCTTGACGATCAGTATCATACACATAATATGAGTATATTATACTCTAGCTTTTGGAAAAAGTAGACCAAAAAAACACACTTAATGTCATGGATGGAAAATGTTAGAAACTAGAACCACTAGAAATTAAATATGTGTGTGTGTAACTTGTATATACATAAAAGTACATACTATATACATTAGTTAAACATTAGTATGGGTAACATTGGTATGGGTAACTCTTATAAGGCACTCATTTGTGGCTCATAAGTGTTTAAGAAGAAGCTAATTGGGCAATGTATTAGAGTTAATACTAGCCATTTATTAGGTCTGTACTCAATGTTTTCTTATTGTCAGGTTATTAGTCATGTACAGTAGTAGCTAGTAGCTCGTAGGCTAGTTAGATGTGATCATGATTTGGTGAGGCTGCAATCTCATTTTATGCACCCAAATTGTGGAATGCACTGCCAGTTTACATTAGGGATGAAACCTCAGCAAATATGTTCAAGTCAAGACTAAAAACCCATCTTTTTAATATTGCCTTTAAATGACAAAATCATTTCATTATGATTATATAATGATTCAAACACTCTGACCTGCAACGTTTGCAGGAAAAGTGCTATACAAGTTATTATTATTATTATTATATGGGGATCTGGGGATTTAACCAGCAACCTCTGTGTTAGTGACCAGCCCCTCTAAACTTAAGGCCAACCTTTCCCCAATAACAATGGTGCGTGTGTGTGTGTGTGTGTGTGTGTGTGTGTGTGTGTGTGTGTGTGTGTGTGTGTGTGTGTGTGTGTGTGTGTGTGTGTGTGTGTATTGAGGGGCTAGGTAGAAAGCAAACACTTAGAAGCTACAAATGAGTACCTAATATGTATTCAGTAAAATAAAGTGTTAAATATTTAATGGATAGACTTAGGTCAGATACACCTGTTTACCCAGACTTCTGCCAAAGCTCTTTGTACACCAATGACTATGTTCAAATAACCCATTTCATCAATATTGAGTAAAATCCTATGAAATATTGATGAATGGATCCTTATTTTTTTTTCTGTTTCTCCACTCCTTCAGCACAGCTGCATCTATGCCCCCCCACAGGCAGAAGTTACCAAGGTCTTTGTTTGGTTTCCAGGGTCTCCCTGGCGCAGTTGTGTGCCCCATGGGGATCGGGGGGGGGGGGGGGGGCAGGGGGGGCAGGGGGGGCAGGCGGGATGAACCATGCTAGCTGGCAGGCTGACTGACTTGCTGGCTGCTGGACTCAGCTAGGGAAAGCACCAGCCAGTCTAATTCAAAAGGACCTGAACCAGTTCTGATTATGGTTCTGATTATGTTCCATAGCTACACATCTCTCTTCTCTCTTAACATTCCACTGGTTCACTGTTCACTCAAACATCCATTAATTAAACAACTATAATCATCTGTTGTCAGAAATACGAGGTGGTTATACCTATCAATCATCACAACTTTAATCTGTGCATCTCTACAAGAGTTGCATTGACACTCTCAGACGCGTATTCTAAACTAATGTAATGAGCTCACACTCAGGAAGCTCAAAGGGAAGGCAGTCCAACCCCAGCCAGAGGACTGGAGCCCTGCTGGGGAAATGGCTCCATATCAATCAGCTGAGGATGAGACACATCTGGAACGCATCGGTTCTGGTGCGTCTCCCTCTCACAGGCATGAGTTAGCACCATGCCTTGTCTCCAATTAAGCAATTAAGAGATGAAGCCCTTGATTAGAAAAATGGCTACTCCTATGAGGACCCTCGAGGTCTTGGACAGAAACAGCCCCTCCAGGCAAACCATACCCCACCTTCCCAACCCGCCCCCCCCCCCCCCAGGCAGACCATACCCCACCTTCCTCCCTCCAGACAGACCATACCCCACCTCCCTCCCTCCAGACAGACCATACCCCACCTCCCTCCAGACAGACCATACCCCACCTTCCCAACCTGCCCCCCCCCCCCCCAGGCAGACCATACCCCACCTTCCTCCCTCCAGACAGACCATACCCCACCTCCCTCCAGACAGACAGACCATACCCCACCTCCCTCCAGACAGACCATACCCCACCTTCCTCCCTCCAGACAGACCATACCCCACCTCCCTCCAGACAGACCATACCCCACCTTCCTCCAGACAGACCATACCCCACCTTCCTCCAGACAGACCATACCCCACCTCCCCCCCTCCAGACAGACCATACCCCACCTCCCTCCAGACAGACCATACCCCACCTTCCTCCAGACAGACCATACCCCACCTTCCTCCAGACAGACCATACCCCACCTCCCCCCCTCCAGACAGACCATACCCCACCTCCCTCCAGACAGACCATACCCCACCTTCCTCCAGACAGACCATACCCCACCTCCCTCCAGACAGACCATACCCCACCTCCCTCCAGACAGACCATACCCCACCTCCCTCCAGACAGACCATACCCCACCTCCCTCCAGACAGACCATACCCCACCTTCCTCCAGACAGACCATACCCCACCTCCCTCCAGACAGACCATACCCCACCTCCCTCCAGACAGACCATACCCCACCTCCCTCCAGACAGACCATACCCCACCTCCCTCCAGACAGACCATACCCCACCTCCCTCCAGACAGACCATACCCCACCTCCCTCCAGACAGACCATACCCCACCTCCCTCCAGACAGACCATACCCCACCTTCCTCCAGACAGACCATACCCCACCTTCCCCCAGACAGACCATACCCCACCTCCCTCCCTCCAGACAGACCATACCCCACCTCCCTCCCTCCAGACAGACCATACCCCACCTTCCTCCAGACAGACCATACCCCACCTCCCTCCAGACAGACCATACCCCACCTTCCTCCAGACAGACCATACCCCACCTCCCTCCAGACAGACCCTACCCCACCTCCCTCCCTCCAGACAGACCATACCCCACCTCCCTCCAGACAGACCCTACCCCACCTTCCTCCAGACAGACCATACCCCACCTCCCTCCAGACAGACCCTACCCCACCTTCCTCCAGACAGACCATACCCCACCTCCCTCCAGACAGACCATACCCCACCTCCCTCCAGACAGACCATACCCCACCTTCCTCCAGACAGACCATACCCCACCTCCCTCCAGACAGACCATACCCCACCTTCCTCCAGACAGACCATACCCCACCTTCCTCCAGACAGACCCTACCCCACCTTCCCAACCTGCCCTTGGATTTAACCCTGACCAGGGCTCTCCATGTCTCTCTCCATACTCTCTCTCTGTTTTCTGATCTAATTGCAGCTCCCAGCTCAGATAGAGAGGAAACTGCAGTGTGTGCAAACCTGGGTGTCTTTCTCAGAGGGGTGCTTGTCCTTTGTTGTGGCATTGGCAGTCCTGGTCTAGACATCAGGATGCAGGTCCCTACTGTCTAAGGCAGCGCTGGTTTGGTTATAGCTCTGGCTGTGGAGTTGGCTGTGGAGTGCATCCTTTCTAACAGCTGTTACAGAAATGACCAGCACATGAATTAATATAAAGAGTTGAAAATCTGTTTTATTGAATGGCATTGTAAGATCAATTTCTTTCACACACAATCCGTTGATGCCTTTATTATTGCATATGGTGTCATGATCCATGAAAATAAATGAATATACGTTGCTGAACAGTGTGTGAGTGGTCCATTTTCTATTAAAAGGTTATCTTATTCCCACTGTCGCCGTGAAGAAAATGACAAAGCACCCTGTCACTAAGGAATGTCAGGTGTGTTGCAGTCATTCACTCAAATCGGGTTTCCTGACAGCTGACTCCTGTGTTTGATGGTATCATCTCAACAATGATCTAATTCTTTGCCTCATCTCAAAAAGCTCACACACTCTGCTGCCATTCCAGTTGCAGGGAGTTGGGGGAGCTCATTTCATTAGTTTACAATTCATATTGAAGTTATTAATCCCATGATGCTGTTTTTGGCTGCTTAAGGAGGGAAAAAAATCCTTGATATAGACACCTTTCCTCCATCTGCTCACAATGTGTGTGTGTGAGTATGAGAGAGAAAGGGAGAGAGAGAGAGAGAGAGAGAGAGAGAGTGAGGGGGGGGGTAGAGGGAGGGAGGAGGGGGCTGGGAAGGAAGGCAGAGAGAGAGAGAGAGAGAGAGAGAGTGAGCCTAACAACGAGGGTCTGTGAAAAGACTGCAGCGGGAAAAAGTGTGTCAGATCATTTACCAGCGGGGATGCGCGACGTGGTCTTTTCAGAGGCGGCAGCCCTGCAGAAAGCCTCTTGTCTAGTCAGCAGCACAACAAAGGGACGGCCACAGCTTTATTTGTGCGTCTGGAATGTTCCTGCATAGCCGCGGTGTGTACCAGCAGCACCCATACAAGTGGCCCCCCGCTTCAGCTGGGGGGGCGAGGCAGGGCGCTAACACACAGCCCACTAGAGGCACCGCAGAACAGAGGCCTCAGAGAGCCGCCCCAAACAAAGAAACCAAGCAGTCTTAAAACAAGTGAGCCGCCAAAGCACTTTATTCCCTCGACTACAAAGGACAGAACCCTGGCAGTCGTTTTTGACTCGCGCTGAAAGAACACTGCTCTACCCAACTGCTTTTGAGTGACACAATCTGACACAGTTTAAAAGAGCCCCTTTTTGCCCAGTAGCTGGCTCCGTCTGTGCCACACAGGCCCTTTACAAAGCAGCACTGACACTGGCGGATCTGGGGGGGGCGGGGGGGGAGGTGAGCCTGCATAGCCCCACAGTGTATATGTCCACCCCCCTACAAGGACAACCCACAGGGACGACAGCCAGGGATGCAATTACTCACAAAAAGAACAGCCATATTGGGTCTCACCGGAATGAGAGTTCTCACTCAATTCTCTTGTTGACCTGAGCTGCTAACAGGACATTAGCCTGATTGGAGCTCTAAGGGTGGAGAGGCTGTGTTTGACCCCTCAATCAGCACGCCTTTGAACCGGCTCATTCTACCCGCTGGTCAGATCAAGGCTGGCGGTTCCAAGCCAGGAGTCAATCTGGGGGTTCTGTTCATGTACTGGAACTCCAAGAGAAAAGATTGAAAACTTTTGCTCTTTATGATACATGTTATTCTAATGTTTCATCATAGTTCATCAACTAGTTCAACTCCCTGAGAAATCCACAATTTCTGATTGCTGATTAATCACAATTTTACTTCACGGATTAAACTGGCTCGGTTTGAACTGATAATCACATGAAAGAAACAGCAATTGAAGCACTTGCAACATGAAGTGAGCAAACAGAGCTTTCTGTTTTCTCTTTCAGGCTCTATAATAAGCTATATTTACTTACTAGTATTGAAATGTGCATCCTGGTTGCACAGTAATTATGGTTGTAAAGACCAGTGTTCTTTAGTCAATCTCATAAACCCTGGCAAATAAACCCATGTGTGTATATCTTTCAGTCCAAGCTTTATGCAATTCATCTGTTGCTTAGCGCGCATGCATATTAGGCCATTAACAATATCAACTGAGGGCTGCACATAAATCAACATATACATGGATGCCTTAAGGGATTACTGACAAAAAAACATTAAAGAGGAAAACAAATTAAAACTTGAATCCCATGAGCTTTCATTTTTTAGATCAAGCCTCTCTGCCTTGGCTCTTGAGATGGCTTTTTATATTTTAATAACTTTGCAGTCAGGTCCAAGTATCGTTATAGGTGCAAATGGATGGGATAATTGCTTGTTCTCATTGGTATCACAAGCTCTTCACACAATCCATCATAGTATACTTAGGCAAAAGACTGAATGAGGTGTGTGTGTGTGTGTGTGTGTGTGTGTGTGTGTGTGTGTTTGTGTGTGTCCATACAGGGTGGGAGGTGCTACTTTATTTGAATGGCGCCCTTGTTGACCCACTTGATCACTAACCCATTCCTCAGCTGCAGAATCCAAGAAAGGCATATTACCACTTAGCCTTTGTAAACAAGAGCTGTGCTGTTGACCTTCGATTTCTGGCCTCAAATGCTACTGGCTGCTGACGCCTTGGTTCTCTCAGAAACGCTGTCTGTCTGTGGAGGGAACGTTTTTCCTGGGTGGTCAATTGTATTGATTTGCAGAAAGCTTTTTGAATTTGTCACGTGACTCCTCCATAAGAGCAATGTTCATTTTGTCTCTGCTTAAGGTCACACACTTGTCACACATACACACACACACACACACACACGCACACATACACACATACACACACACACACACACACACACACACACCTGGTCAACAGCAAGGCCGCATGATTTTTATTTATTTTATATGAGTCAATTGAATTTGAATATTGAATTTCTTGTAATGACATTTTCAATTCAAAGCCAATTTGATTTCTAACTGTTAACATCACGTAGAATTTAAATCCCATAATCGCTGCACTCAAGCTGCAAGTATTTGAGCATCCAGATTGACATTCCACTTCCACTTCAATGTTTAGCTCACTATCACTTAGTGACATGATGACATCAGTCTA
>NC_137693.1:14407581-14442581 GCF_963989245.1 Nansenia antarctica | reverse complement strand
AGTCAGACTTTCTACGCGGAGTACGCGCGTAAAACTGCTTTGCCCTTAGATTTCCCTAAAGCTGCTATATTTTGCCTCACCATCTGAAAAGCGTAACCTGACTAGACCCCCCTCCTTGTCCTTTGCTTGGACACTTTGCAGACACAGTTTCCTACATACCTAGGCAATAAGCATTAGATTGATACGTACGCATATGCACCACAATAGCGTCACACAAACACTATAGTTTGACTGCCACCCATACAACATCTCACTGATAGGCTGTATTTTTTTTTTTAAAGACAGATTGAGCGTAGAAGGCACTTGATGGAGCAATCGGCCTGTTGAAGATTGCCACTTTGTGTTTGTAGAGGCCATTTATGTATTGAAATAACAGATGTGATCTTTGACAGGGAGAGTGGATGTGCAGGCTTCTCCCCATGGAAGAGCGGCGTCACTGCTGGGAACTTGGCAGTGCCAATATGTAAACATTTCACGGCAAATTAAACTATATGTTTAGTAATAATAATAGAGTAACTACCTTTTAATCTCCAAAGACATTGTTGTTAAAAAACAAAGGTGAAAGTGAAAGCGTTATGATGTTCCTCCGTGAATTGAGCGTTTTTGCACATTTTGACATGAATAAAAGCGAGCCGGGTTTTGATAACAGTCCGGCACCGTGCTGTTCAGACACTGAGGGGAGAACCCTGATGTGGCTCTATCTGAAGTGTTAGCAAGGCCAGGGAGACAGTGTGACTGTGGTGAAAGTGTGACTGTGGTGAATGTGTGTTGTGTGATGAGGAGCTGTCTCTATTTTTATATACAGGAGCGGAGAGGCTGATGTTACAGTCCAGGCTTGGCCTATTTCACAAACAGTCCGTTTCTTTTCCAGATGATCTGGTTTCATACAACAGTTTCCTACCTCCTGTTTTGTGGTGTGACCAGATGTCTTTTAGCAAGATGCAGGTGTCAGGTAGTCCCCTACCCCACAGTCTCTGCATGATAGAAGAGGCCATGGCCAAAGTAGTTGTAGTAGTAGTAGTAGTAGTAAGTAGTAGTAAGTAGTAGTAAGTAGTAGTAGTAGTAGTAGTAGTAGTAGTAGTAGTAGTAGTAGTAGTAGTAGTAGTAGTAGTAGCAGTAGTAGTAGTAGTAGTAGTAAGTAGTAGTAAGTAGTAGTAGTAGTAGTAGCAGCAGCAGTAGTAGTAGTAGTAGTAGTAGTAGTAGTAGCTAGGGGTGGGACGATTAGAAAATGTCATGTCACGATTATCGTGGGCAAAATAATCGCGATCCACGATATTATCGCGAGAATTAAAAAAAAAAACTTTTTTTTAGAATGCCAATAAAACACACTGTAATCACTTTAACTTAGATTTTGTTGTATTTTTATTGAATCATGTTAATAACATTAACATCATTTTAAAAACATCTTGACAAAAATAAAAATCTTTAATAAAATCTTAAATAAGGTAATGATAAATTATAAGGTATCACTGCATAAATAAAGGAAAAAAATACTGTCAAACAAAACTTGAACACTGACACTTTTCTGTCATCAAACTGAGTGCTAGCCTTGTGGCTTAGAGACTTGAAAGCTTCAAGATAGGTTAAAGTGCAAAAATGTCAACATGTTCACTTTTTCTGCCTTTAGCTGTGCTCGGAGAGGTGTGAGTATGTGCCCACTGGCACTAAACACTCTCTCTGAAGGAACACTAGTTGCAGGTATGCATAGAAGCCTGCGTGCAACCCTGGAAAGGTGAGGCAATGGACACGGGGCCGATGCAGCCATGGTGAGAAGGCTAGCATACGTTAGTGACTGACTGACAAGGCTGACTTGACAGTCACGTTACCCATGCAGGCTGAACAATCGCGCGAGAGAAATTTCTGTGAGGATATTCGCGCGCGGCTCATGTGAGAAATCTCAATTATATTACTATTTATTTATAACATACGATTATTACATCCTCCCTCTCGCCAGTTTGGGGCAACATAGACTTCTCCCCTGGTGCCACGGATAGGGGTTTCAAGCGGTGGGACAGCAAAGGGATGGTTACTATCGGACATTTATATGATACGGAAATACTACTTTCATTTGACCAATTATGTAAGAAATATGACCTACCACGAAATGAGTTTTTCAGATACCTTCAGATACGAAGTTTTTTAAATAGCCAAAAAGACACTGGCCTCTGTCACCAACCCTCTCCGCTGGAGGAGATAGTCTCTGATGGAAAGACGAGAGGCATTCTGGGGCTTGGGTATAGAGCACTTTCGAAATATGATAAAGGCAAACCTGCATTTACGCCCAAAGACTGGAATAATGACCTGAACATTAATACTGATGCAGCAACTTGGTCACTAATATGGCGGTGATCCCCCCATATATTATGGCATTTGTTGTCATTTTCTTTTCTGTTTATTTCTGATATGTGACATGGCCTCCTCCCCCCCTGTTTTGTTTGTCTTTGTTTTTTGTTTGTTAGTTTGTTTAAAAAAAAAGAAAAGAGAAAGAACATTTTCTGTTATTGTTTATGGACAATGTACTGCATAACAAAGTGCAAAACTAGTTTTCTACTATTAATGGGACAATAACCTCCCCCACGGATACTAGTTGTTGTTGTTATGTCCTGTTGTGTACATGTCTCTGTGAAACTCAATAAAAAAAAAAAAAAAAAAAAAAAAAACACACATAGGTCACATACATTAATACATACAATAAAAACAGACAGATCAAATCATGATACAGGTGATGGTACTCCTGCTGGGCATTGCTGCCTGACGCACCTCCAACAGTGCCTTTAGAACAGGTGTGCTGTGACACCTCACTGAACACCTATGTGGGCCTAACTGGGTCATCAGCTGGGGACCACCAGTCAGACAAAGCAGTGTTTATAAAATGTAGTGCCTATTTAAAAAGTCCAGTCATTTAAAAAGAATAATAATAAATAAATAAAAAAAAAAAAAAAAAAAAACGATTATGACGATTATTCAACTAATTAAAATTCTCCACGATAAAGTTATCGCGGGTGTTTTTATCGCGATTAACGATAAACACGATAATCGTCCCATCCCTAGTAGTAGCAGTAGTAAGTAGTAGTAGTAGTAGTAGTAGCAGTAGTAGTAGCAGTAGTAGTAGTAAGTAGTAGTAAGTAGTAGTAAGTACTCTATAGTAGTAGTAGTAGTAGTAGTGGGGTCTCTAAAGCTAGACAAGCGAATAGAGAGCACTCAGCATCCGTGCATGTTGATGTGGCGTGGCAAACACCTTCTCGTGGTGCCCCCCGTAAGTAGCTAATAACTGCCAAAAGCAAGAAGCGAAACAAAGTTTGCCAACCAGGGCCCCTCACCCGGGCTGGTGTTCGGCAGCAGCCGGGGGAGAGGTCTGCTGACCTCGAACCCAGAATACTGCAGCTGAACACCGAAGGACTAACCCCCAGTAAGATCGACGTCATCGAACACCTGGCCAATACCACCAAGGCCCTCGTCATTCTCCTCCAGGAGACCCACTGCATATCAGCAGACAAGCTAGTTCTACCAAACTTTGAGCTAGCTGGGTCTACCCTGAGCAGGAAGCATGGCCTCGCCACGTTTGTCCAACAAAGGTTGAGCTGGACTCTCGCTGACCAATCCCCGGCTGACTCGGAGATTGAGTGGCTGTGCGTGGACGTTGCCGGTCTAAAAATCATCAACGTCTACAAACCTCCACCCTCGCGAATCACACCAGTGTGTCTACCAGTGTTCCCCCACCCCTGTATCTATGCTGGTGACTTCAATTGCCAGCATGAAGACTGGGGCTACCGCACCAACTCACCCGACGGAGAGAACCTGGCTGTCTGGGCAGCTAACAACAGCCTGGCCCTGTTGTACGACCCCAAGGGCGCAGCCAGCTTCCGCTCCGGTCGCTGGAACACTGGGACGAACCCTGACCTGGCATTCGCGAGTGCCAGCGCTGACAACCGGCTCCCCGATAGACGTGTGCTAGGAAAGTTCCCGAGGTCTCAACATCGACCCTCACTGATAACAACGGCCAAACTCGTGAACCTTGTTCCGAGTGAGCCAGTGAAACGGGGGAACTTCCGAAAGGCCGACTGGAAACGCTTCCGCCTCCTTACCAACAAATCCACAAGGCACCTCCCATCGCCTAACTCTAACAACGTGGATGAGGCGTACCAGGACTTCTGCGGCATGTTGGTGAAAGCGGCAAAAAAATCCATCCCACGCGGACTTCGCATTAGCTACAAACCGTGCTGGGATGAGGAGTGTGAGAAGCTCCACTGTGCCTTCCTCCAGGCCCCTGCAGGAGCTGAGTCGGACAGGCTCGCAACAGCCTTGCTGTCAAGACTCAGCCGTAAAAGACAGGAGCGCTGGGAGGAGGCCATTGACTCCATCGACTTCTCGCACTCCAGCCGTAAGGCATGGAGTATCATGAACAATCTCACTGGTAGGTCCAGACACTCCCCCCGTCACTGCCCCATCTCTGCAAATAAAATCGCATCACAATTTGTGAAAAGTGGGTCATACGAGGGCAAAGACCGCGAGTCGTCTCGACTTGTGGCAAAAGAAGTGTCAGACCTCTGGAGGGCCCCAACACCTAGCAGTGACTACATCTCCGGTGAATTCACCCCGGAGGAGTTCGCTGCTGCCCTCCAGCATCTAAAGCCAGGGAAAGCTCCAGGGCCTGATTCCATCTGCCCGGAGCTTATTCTCCATGCCGCACCCGCCTTGAAGTCCTGGCTGAGAGCGTTCCTCACTTCCTGTTTGCGCCAACTCAAGATCCCCAAAATCTGGCGAAGAGCCCTAGTTGTTGCGATCCATAAACCGAATAAGCCTGAAGGGGACCCTAAGAGTTACGGTCCCATCTCTCTGTTATGCATCCCCTTCAAGATCCTCGAGCGTCTCATCTACGCCCGCATCGAACCAATTGTCGACCCGCTGCTCCCACGTGAGCAGGCCGGGTTCCGACGCGTAGATCGAGTCACCCTTATGACTCAAGACATCGAGGATTGCTTTTCGGCAAAAAAGAAGGCCGGGCCCGTCTTTATAGACCTGACGGCTGCCTACGATACCGTATGGCATCGCGGCCTCTCCTGCAAGCTGCTCCGCCTGCTGCCGGACAGGCACATGGTCAGAATGATCATGGAGCTCATCCGTAACCGCAGCTTTACCCTCACCACCGGTCGCGGACAGCTAAGCAGGCTTCGACGCCTTAAGAACGGCGTCCCTCAGGGATCGGTCCTGGCCCCCCTCCTCTATAATATCTACACCTATGACCTGCCCAACACACTCTCGCGGAAGTACGCCTACGCAGACGACCTCGCAGTGGTGTACTCTGCTGGAAATTGGCAGTCTGTGGAGGGGATTCTGAGCCAGGACATGCAGACACTAGTGGCATACTTCCGGAAATGGAGATTGAAGCTTAGCGAGGCAAAGACGGTGTCGGCTGCCTTCCACCTTAACAACAGGGAGGCTAAACGTGAGCTTAGAGTACACCTAGATGGAACTCCCCTGCCATGTTCCGCTGAGCCAATCTATCTCGGCGTGACATTGGACAGGACGCTCACGTTTCGCCGACACCTCGAGTCACTGCGCAAGAAGTTAACAGCTCGTGTGGCGTTGATGAGGCGACTGGTTGGCTCGGGCTGGGGCGCCGGTGCAAGGACCTTGCGCACGGCAGCCCTAGCCCTCGTTTATTCAACTAGTGAATACTGCGCCCCAGTATGGTGTCGCAGTGCCCACACCCGCCTCATCGACTCGCCTATAAACGAAGCCTTGCGCATTGTGACAGGATGCCTGCGTCCTACCCCCGTGGACAACCTTCCCATCCTAGCAGGCATCCAGCCCGCAGGCCTCCGCCGCATTGGAGCCACAGCACGTCTCGCCTGCCGGGCCGTGGAGCTTAATAACCATCTGCTCCATGATAGGCTCACTATAACAGCGGAGCCCTCCCGGCGTCTCAAGTCGAGACACCCATTTGTGCCTGCCGCACAGGATCTCAGGCAGCAATGCAGAGATCTCAACATCAGTGCGGCAGGATGGGCGGATTATATGTGGCGCGCGGAGTGGGAGGCTAACACCTCCAAACTCCGCGACCACATCCCAGTCGCCGGCCCTGAGCCCCTCGGGGTGGACTTGCCAAGGCTATCCTGGGTGAGGCTCAATCGTCTCCGGACCGGCGTCGGGCGTTTCCGCTCATCAATGCACAGATGGGGCTTGGCCCCAAATGCGTCGTGCGAGTGTGGCGCAGAGGACCAAACCGCAGACCATGTTATCCTGGATTGCCCGGTGTACCACCCACCCAACGGGATGCATGGTCTGTCGGTATTAGATGACGAGACGATGACGTGGCTTCTGGAGGGGTGTCCAGAAATATAGCCCGGGTGAGCCCCTCAACCAGGTCTCGGGGTGGTAAAAGGGTAGCCCCTCGGCCCCGAGCCTGGTGGAGTGGAGAGGAAAAACAACTACCCATACGCCGCCGCCAGTAGTAGTAGTAGTAGTAGTAGTAGTAGTAGTAGTAGCAGTAGTAAGTAGTAGTATAGTAGTAGTAGTAAGTAGTAGTAAGTAGTAGTAGTAGTAGTAGTAGTAGTAGTAGTAGTAGTAGTAGAAGCAGCAGTAGTAGTAGTAGCAGTAGTAAGTAGTAGTATAGTAGTAGTAGCAGTAGTAAGTAGTAGTAGCAGTAGTAAGTAGTAGTATAGTAGTAGTAGTAGTAGTAGCAGTAGTAAGTAGTAGTAGCAGTAGTAAGTAGTAGTAGTAGCAGTAGTAGTAGTAGTAGTAGTAAGTAGTAGTAGTAGTAGTAGTAGTAGTAGTAGTAGTAGTAGTAGTAGTAGCAGTAGTAGTAGCAGTAGTAAGTAGTAGTATAGTAGTAATAGTAGTAGTAGTAGTAGTAATAGTAGTAGTAGTAATAGTAGTAGTAATAGTAGTAGTAGTAGTAGTAGTAGTAGCAGTAGTATAGTAGTAGTATAGTAGTAGTAGTAGTAGCAGTAGTAGTAGTAGCAGTAGTAATAGTAATAGTAATAGTAGTAGTAGTAGTAGTAGTAGTAGTAGTAGTAGTAGTAAGTAGTAGTAGTAGTAGTAGTAGTAGTAGTAGAAGAAGGAAGGAATAGACTAGTTGTGGACATTGTTCATGTTTTTGTGATTTGAATGAAGCCACGCATGTGATTTTGGAATAGTGGTTGAAAGCAGTCATGCAGCTTGATTAATTGATAATGCATTGTAGCAAGACAGGCTATGTAAGTGGCTCAGAGTTATTGTGTGTTTGCCAATATTAAGACTGGGTATTGAAAGATAAATTAATTTAGAGGTCTTATTAGGCTACATTTTATCCACTGAGCATTTTGCTCTCAATTACTTTTATACATTCTTCTCAATAGGGCTGCCACAAACGATTATTTTCATAGTCGACTAGTCACCGATTATTTTAACGATTAGTCGACTAATCGGATCATAAATTACAGCTTATCGCACAATTACTCAATCGCTCTTATTTAGCTATCATCTTCTAAATCAGCTTCTAAATTTAGCTTGAAGTTGTTAGTTGTTGTTGTAGGCATGTGCTAACTAAAAATAAAGACAATTAAAATCATTGTTCACTCAAAAATAGATATTTTAATGAACTTTGCAGATTTATTTCTGGCATCACTTGCATGTAATGTAATGTAAAGAGTAGTAGAGGGTGCAAACTGCTGAGTAAAATGAGGTAGGCTAGGCACTAGGCAACCAAAAGAATACAAAAACAAAAATAAATACTTGTACAGAGTACAAAAGCTTTGCTTTGCTTCACTCATCTCATAGTAGAACGCGCCTTCTTAGCACTGTAACGTTAAGACAAATGTTTTAGCTATTTGATAAGTATCGCTTTGATGACAACGTTACAGCACATAACGTAAAATAATGTAAGATGGCTTTTAACGTAACGATATCGTTAGCCAATAACAAGCTAACTAGCTTACCGAGACGAGCCATCGTCTTCCTCGTCATCTGCCACAACGTGCTTCCTTTTTAGATGCTCGCGCATCATAGACGTGCTGCCATGATAAGCGAGTTCAGCTTTGCAAATTTTACATTTTACATTCTTTTTTTCAACGTTGTGGTTGAAATGCTCCCACACTTTAGAGGTACGAGGACAGGAAGACATTTCTCTGTTTGTTTTTCCGGGGAAGTCACGTGTGCCCCGGATGACCGACACTGCGCATGTACATCAAATACACTGGGAGACGCTAGCCAGTGGCAGCTTCAGGGAAGAAAAACGAATGCTTATCGAATGAAATGAATGGTCTTTATTGTCATTGATATAGTACAGGTACCAAACAACGACATTTGGGAGGGGGGGCTCCCCTGGTGCTAGGATTTTTTTTATTTTATATATTTTTTTTTGCTTATTTCAGCTCCAAAAAAACATGCGACGACGTCGATTACCAAATATGTCGGCGACGATTTTGGTAATCGACGTCGTCGCGACTAGTCGACTAATCGTGGCAGCCCTACTTCTCAATAGTTCTTGTTGCATGGTTATTATCAGCATATGTGATAATATACATGAGAATAGCTTTTATTAAGATAAATGAGGCTAGTATTATTCTGTCTATATAATGCTCAGTAGTGTATCCTCTCCGGCCTGCGTGTGCCTTGACACGTAGAGTGGATAACTAACTTGTTATTGTGATCCAGCTTCGCTCCAGTTGACACCACAGAGCTCTCTGTTTTGACAATTCCTAACACTACCCCCCACCACAAATCTCACAGCTTATCCCCAGCAAGACTAAGACCACTGCGCTACCACAACCACAATGAATTGCTCGTTCGTTCACGTTCAAAGCATTGAAATTGATTGAAATTTGCCCCGTGAATTTTAAAACTAATTGGCTACTTTTACAAAACAGCAGTTTGTCAACTAGAGCATTCATCGAGCAAGACCAGTCCATACAGATCAGTTAAAATGTCTGCTGCTAGGCGTGATGGAAGACCCCTCTCCATTAGAGGAGCCTTATAAGGCTCTTGTGGCTCTTGTGTGTTTCGTGTTGTGGTGGTGATAGTGTGTGTTGTGGTGGTGATAGTGTGTGTTGTGTAGGTGATAGTGTGTGTTGTGTAGGGGATAGTGTGTGTTGTGTAGGTGATAGTGTGTGTTGTGGTGGTGATAGTGTGTGTTGTGGTGGTGATAGTGTGTGTTGTGGTGGTGATAGTGTGTGTTGTGTAGGTGATGGGGTGTGTTGTGTAGGTGATAGTGTGTGTTGTGTAGGTGATAGGGTGTGTTGTGGTGGTGATGGTGTGTGTTGTGTCGGTGATAGTGTGTGTTGTGTAGGTGATAGTGTGTGTTGTGGTGGTGATAGTGTGTGTTGTGTAGGTGATAGGGTGTGTTGTGTAGGTGATAGTGTGTGTTGTGGTGGTGATAGTGTGTGTTGTGATGTGGTGGTGATAGGGTGTGTTGTGGTGGTGATAGTGTGTGTTGTGGTGGTGATACTAGTGTGTGTTGTGGTGGTGATAGTGTGTGTTGTGGTGGTGATACTAGTGTGTGTTGTGGTGGTGATAGTGTGTGTTGTGGTGGTGATAGTGTGTGTTGTGTAGGTGATAGGGTGTGTTGTGTAGGTGATAGTGTGTGTTGTGGTGATGATAGTGTGTGTTGTGATGTGGTGGTGATAGGGTGTGTTGTGGTGGTGATAGTGTGTGTTGTGGTGGTGATAGTGTGTGTTGTGGTGGTGATAGTGTGTGTTGTGGTGGTGATAGTGTGTGTTGTGTAGGTGATAGGGTGTGTTGTGTAGGTGATAGTGTGTGTTGTGGTGGTGATAGTGTGTGTTGTGTAGGTGATAGGGTGTGTTGTGTAGGTGATAGGGTGTGTTGTGGTGGTGATAGTGTGTGTTGTGGTGGTGATAGGGTGTGTTGTGATGTGGTGGTGATAGGGTGTGTTGTGGTGGTGATAGTGTGTTATGGTGGTGATAGTGTGTGTTGTGGTGGTGATAGTGTGTGTTGTGGTGGTGATAGTGTGTGTTGTGGTGGTGATAGTGTGTGTTGTGTAGGTGATAGTGTGTTGTGTAGGTGATAGTGTGTGTTGTGGTGGTGATAGGGTGTGTTGTGGTGGTGATGATAGTGTGTGTTGTGGTGGTGATAGGGTGTGTTGTGTAGGTGATAGGGTGTGTTGTGTAGGTGATAGTGTGTGTTGTGGTGGTGATAGTGTGTGTTGTGATGGGGTTTTTGTGGTGTGTGGGGTGGAGGACATGATCACAGAGCTGATGAGTAGCAGCAGTAGCGTTCTTGGTTTAACACTTAATAACCATGTCAGTGATTTATGGCCTATGAGATTTTTTGCGTGTTTTGTTCTCAACATAAAAGCAAGACAGCTTTTTCTTTTTTTAAATGTATTTTTGTAAACAGACTCCCCAAAGCACTCATCATTAAAAAGGATTAAGGTGGTCAGACCCCATTTACAAGCATTACGTTTTTGTTGCACACAATGTGAACGAAAATAAACAAATGTGCTTTGACCTTTTCTCTCGGATGTCTCTTTCAGCTTCTATCGCGTCACTCTCTCTATCTAGTCACTCTCTCTATCTAGTCACTCTCTCCATCTAGTCACTCTCTCCATCTAGTCACTCTCTCTATCGCGTCACTCTCTCTATCTAGTCACTCTCTCCATCTAGTCACTCTCTCTATCTAGTCACTCTCTCCATCTAGTCACTCTCTCTATCTAGTCACTCTCTCTATCTAGTCACTCTATCTAGTCACTCTCTCTAACTCTATCTATCTTCTCATCCTCCTCTACATCTTTATCTCTCAGCTCCTTCTACCCGTCTCTCCCTCTTTCCTCTTCTGGCTGGTTTTGGCGTTCCTTGTTCTGAGTGTTCCTCAGGAGGGCCTTCAGAACAGACCGTTCTGTTCAGCAGCGGCTTCAGAACAGACGATTCGCGCCTGCTCTTTAAATGCTGCTCAGCAGATGTTTATTCACAGTGGCTCCTGTACCAGTGGCTGACACAGTCTCTCTCTCTCTCTCCCCACCTTCCCTTTCTCCATCTCTCCCTCGCTCCTCCAGGCTGACCTGACAGGGATCAAATGGAAGCGGTACGTGTGGCAGGGCCCCACCTCGGCGCCCATCCTGTTCCCCGTGACGGAGGAGGACCCCATCCTGAGCAGCTTCAGCCGCTGTCTGAAGGCAGACGTGCTGAGCGTCTGGAGGCGGAGTCAGAGGCCCGGCCGCAGGGAGCTCTGGCTCTTCTGGTGGGGGGACGACCCCAACTTCGCCGAGCTCATCCACCACGAGCTCACAGGTGAGAGGGACGAACGAACGCACACGCGCAGAGCAAGCATATTATCGGTCATGAACCGTCATCGTTTTTTCGGTAGTCCGCTGATTTGAAACCTGAAACAGAAAAACTCTTAGCGCTGAAAAACATTTGCATGGTGGTCTTTGGCTTTGTCAAGAGAGAAGAATGCCAGCCCAAACCGTGGCCTCATTGGGCCAACGGGTTTCAAACCTTTTTCCTGGCAGATTAATTTGATCCGATTGCCCTAGCTTCACTTACAAGAAAAGATTGAGATGATGAATGTGGAAATCGTTCTCCTTTCAGCTCACCTTTTTAACACGTTCAGTCAAGGTTACAGAGATGGCTAAACGGGCGATCGTTGTCAGAGATAATGAAAAAGTACGGCTTTTTATGTATCTGTTTGAAAAGGAGCCTCTTGAACACTGCAGACCTCAGAGTACAACCTCCTGTGATACCCTGGTCGTTGTGTAATGAGAAATATGACATGCTTCGCCGCTTGATTGTCAAGCTGATGCTGCGAGCTCAGAGGATATCCATTCCCTGTAAGTGAGAGCTTAGAAGGTGTTAAAGTTGGTGTAACCTGAGCTCCTCGGTTTGCCCCTCATCCCCTAGCTAAATGACAAACCCAGGCTGGCACAGCCAACACCTGCAGGTGAACTCTCTGTCTGGCGCTAGCTGACAACCAGAGGTGTTTGTTTGTGTGTGTGTGTGTGTGTGTGTGTGTGTGAGATGGTAGCATCAAAGTGACTCCCACCCTCCAGCACATAAAGCAGCACCCTGCACTTTGTGTCAGCGAGGCAGAACAGGAAGGCCTATCGCATCTTCTCATTTAAAAAACGAAGGAGAGAGAAGAAGGGAGCAGAGAAATGGAGCTCCCTCCTGCCATGACTTCTGTGAAAAATGGAATATGCAGGAGCAACGATGCAGAAAGGCAAATGCATCATGGAGGTCTGGCGCTCTTCCCCCCCCCCCCAGCTATCCGACGGCCCTCCTCCATTACTGCTGGGCTGGAAATGGAAGCTAAAGGGCTGTGAGGGCAGTTCAGCCCCCCCCACAGTGACCTGCACAGCCAGGGCTGGACCGTCAGATGGGGGGGGGGGTGCTGAGACGTGCATGTTTATACACCGCTCGGTTCATTCAGGCATTTCCTGGCATGGCGGCGTAGCCTGTTGTTGTTGACATGTTTTAATTGTAAATATGAGGCCTAGCTGTTGTCCACTGGTGTCGTCTTTGGGAGAACCCTACATTGTATTTACACAAGAAAAAAACACTTTCCATGATCCCGTTTACTCAAGGTCATGCATGCATCACATAGGGCAGTTGGTTTATTGTTTTTGTGTGACAAGTCATTTTCTATCTCGCCGGTCCTTTTTTGGGGGTGTAAATTGCTCCAAGCTGGTGGTGGTGTAATCAGAGAGCAGAGCAGCCTTACTGGACTGATCTGGGGACAGACCCCCTGCCTCTCCTCCCCTCCTCTCTGCTGCTAACCAGCCTGGCGCGCTGTGAGCCCTGACGACGCGGTGGTCATGACCCAACCTCAGCAGCCCGAGGTGTGAACCTGTGTTTCCTCCTGTGGGTCACACCCGCCAGCGTCTCTCCGGGGCCCTCAGAGTGGATCTGCCTGTGCGCAGATAGTGTGTGTGTGTGTGTGTGTGTTGTGTGTGTGTGTGTGTGTGTGTGTGCGCACGCTGGACGGACCCAGGCAGGTGGGGGTGATGATTGACAGCTGGATGTATCGGAGACTCTCCTGGGTGCCGCTGGCAGTGGAGGTGTGAAGCTCCAGACAGTGGCTAGCAGCGGCGGCGGTTAGCGGTTAGCGGCAGCAGTGGCAGCCGCGGCCAATCCCCGGGCAGTCAGCTAGGAATGTCACAGCCATTGTCAGCTGTTAAACACCCTGCTCTTTTACCCACACGCATGTGGGCGACGGGGGCTTTCCGCTCTGTCCAGAGTCAGTGGGATAATGCTCTGAGATTTGTTTTTGTTATATTAAGCAAGTTTTTTTTATTTGTCTGCGCGGCACCGACGGTGGGAAACATGGAAATGTGTGTTTTTCTTTCAAGTCGGCGACAGAATCGGTGCCTGCGTGTTCTCCCCCTTCCACCCTCATTAGATTAGCGGTCTGTGAAAGTCTTTTTAATTTTGAGCAAGTGCCGTTTCTGTAAACCTCTGTGCCAGTAATCCCTTCTCTCTAGAGAGAAAGAAAAGAGAAAGAGAGACAGACAGACAGACAAAAAGGAAGAAAGAAAGAAAGAGGGAGAGAGGGGAAAATGTCTTATTTTTTTCTCCGCCTCATACATACCATTCAAGGAGCGTGTAGAGAGAGAGGGCACCGGGGTGTGGGGGGGGGGGGGGGGTTAGAGGAGAAGATCACCAGGACCTGTTCTTAACCCAACACTTGAGGAAACCAATTCTAATCTTCCTCTGGCCATGCACAGAAATTATTCCTAGAAAGTGAACACGATTGATAAATTAAACTGCTTGCCCCCCCCCCCCCCCCCCCCCCCCCCACCGGGTACACCATAGGCTCTTTTTCTCATGCAAATGCGCTCCGCTCATCCTCTCCCCCTCCCCAAAAGCTGGTAGAGCCTATCCAGGGGCATCCACCAAGCAGAAGATAAATGCTGGTGTGTCGTCCCCCCCCCCCCCCCCCCAAGAGCGATTGATCTTTTCTTGCATAGACATTTGGAATGGAAGTCTGTCTGTGAGGGTAATTGCTCTGCGGTTCATTTCTCCACCGCGCCGCCCCCACACCCCACCCCACCTAGCTCTGCCAGGCCACAGTTCGGTTGTCTCTGCTGGCAGCCTCTCCCCTGGGCCTTACCAGCCCTACCTGTTGACTCCTCTGTTCCACACCGCCGCAGGTGACACCAAGGCTGCAGGTGACACCAAGGCTGCAGGCTCTGCTTTGCAATCATTGCTCCGAGTGCCTACTCCCCCCCCCCCCCCTCTTTATGATGAAAGTGGGAAATGCTCTGAATGGAGGTGAAGCCGGAAACAAAAGTGAAAAGTTCCAAGAGATCCTGAAACTTCTGCTCGGTTGTATGAATGTCACACTTCTTGCGGTGTGTTCATCCAGTCTTCCTCTGTGCAGCTCTCAATGGGAGGGTGAAAAGGGAAAGGAAGAGAGTCATCTGGAGGCCCGTATCCCTTATCAGCCAAGCCATCTCCACCGTGGTCCCTGGGGCTCCAGAGCTGAGCCGCACACAGATTCATTCATTACGAGGTGTTGGGTCAGATCTCTAGAGACAGAGAGAGAGAGAGAGAGAGAGAGAGAGAGGGAGGAGGGAAGGAGAGTGCTCTCTGCAAGGCCATCTCTGCTGTTTCATTAACAACAACAACCTTTTGTTTTGGGTCTTTACAACCAGTGTTTGGGAAGCAGAAGTGGCTAATTTAGCAGCGTTCTTGTGAATGGTGTTTGTGTTGGGCCGTGTGAGGCAATCACCGCTGTACTTGGCATTCTGTTCTGGTTGGCATCGCCAACTTGTTTGGGCATTGTCAGGCCTGTCCATTCTTTACTATTCTCTCTGTTGAAATCAATGTTGAGTTAGAACCACCCCGGCATGCGCCTCTGGGCCGTTCACACTTCCAAAGGACATATTTCGGTACATTTGTGGGCTCTTGTATGCAGGTCAACTCAGTATCCTTTTCTTACCCTCACCCCTGCAAAGATGCCCTCACCCCTGCAAATATGCCCTCACCCTCACAAAGATGCCCTTACCCTCACAAAGATGCCCTCACCCTCACAAAGATGCCCTCACCCTCACAGAGATGCCCTCACCCTCACAAAGATGCCCTCACCCTCACAGAGATGCCCTCACCCTTACAAAGCGGCTGCCCTTCAGAAGGAAGGAGGCGTGGTTTCTGTCAAAGACAGATCTCTCATATCTGCCAAACGAGAGTTAGGCTAAATATTCTAACTGAATCACAGATGAATGCAGATATCATCGTTTTTGTCAAACGCTTTCTACAGAATCTAAGACATATAAAGGACCACACCTTGATTGTACCTGTAGTCGTGGGCTTTACATTTCAAACGATTTATTCAAACCTATTTTTACTGTGTATGATGTATTGCATTGGTTAGAATTATAAAACGGCAATGTTCACAGAATAGTTTTGGTTTGAATGGAGAAGGTGTGTGTGTGTTTGTGTCTGAATGGAGAAGGTGTGTGTGTGTTTGTGTCTGAATGGAGAAGGTGTGTGTGTGTTTGTGTCTGAGAGTGAGTGCCCTGCAGGAAGCCTGGTGTTTAGAGAGGATGAGTTGGAGTACACACGGCCTCTCTTTGACTCCAGTCTTGGAGTGTCTCTCTGAGGATTTGTACTTGCGGCCAAGTGTTGACAAGTGCGACTGTCTCAAAAGATGTACTTTTTTGCCCCTCATCGCTGGATGACACTGACGAAAGCTTAAGCCGTAACGTTTGTCTGCGATCCCTGAATAAAATAACAGTCAATGCTGCAGAAAATTAAACCTTTAATCTCTCTTTTGAGAGCGGACCAGCAACATAATTTCGGAGCTCTTCAACCCTGTCAACATACTGTTGATACCCTTACATGATTGATTACATACATGATGCACACAGTCAACTTTCATCTTGAAGTCAGACAGCAGATGAAATGGTGCAGTATTAGCCCTAGTCCATTTGCTATCAGGCCACACCTAAAGAAAAGAATCATGACATAGTTTGCCCACTCAGGTGTTCCACATGCATTTATTTATTTATTTATGTATATTATCAAGTTGTAGGCCTATTTAACTCAAGATGATCCCAGTTGCTTGATCATTTGAACTGCATTTGGATGTTGTGGTTGCAATGGGGCTGTTGATGTGTATCTAAGATAATTGGTGAGCGATATGCCCTATTAACCTTGGCAGTGGATTCTAAGTGCTTCAGTTTTAGTCTCGGCAGTGTCAAGCATGAAGTGCTGAGGCTAATAAATAGATAAATCTAGAATGCTGGTGGTTGGCTTTTTAGAGGGAGGGGGGGTGTTGATGCCTTCTGTGCTTGGGGATCCATTTTCCAGGGCTAATCTCCTGCCCCCCCTCCCCCCCTCCCTCCCTCCCCCCCCTCCCTCCCTCCCCCCTGCTCTCTGATGGATCTCCATTGGCTGGCTTGGGGCTGGCGCTGCGCAGGGAGGCAGCCATGCGTGCAGCTCCTACTCTGGGCGCGGGCGCTCTCTCTCTCTCTCTCTCCCGGTCTGCTCAGGAAATATTCATTAATTAGTAATGGAGACTTTGTGGAGTACCACGGATGCTCTCTCTGCTCGTGGATGGGGAGAGTGGGAAGGAGAGGAAGAGGAGGAGGAGGAGTGGGGAGGGGGGGGGGGGGGGGAGTGGGAGAAAAAGCTCTGCCTAGCCTGGGAGAATCCCCCGGAGCCTTGTGGATCACAAGACATTAATCTTGCTGTTTAATAACCGACTGTAAGACTGCTGCTCTAATTACTGGTGTATAGAGACCTGTAGCTGCCGGGGCCACCTCCACCATGCTGTCCTCTCCTCCCAAACCTCCGTTACCACGGACACACTGCTGGAACGGCCCTGGGAGCTGTGTGTGTGGGGGAGAGGAGGAGGGTGTGTAAGGTGAGCTGGGTACTAGGGTGTAAAGCTGTATCACAGCATCCCTGCTTGTCACCAGGCTCGAGGAGAACTCGTACACACACTGGGTTCGTGGGGAGAAGTGCCTGTGGTGGTTTGGAGTGAGTGAGTGAGTGAGTGAGAGTGTGTGTGTGTGTGTGTGTGTGTGTGTTTGTGTGTGTGTGTGCGTGTGTGCATGCATGTGTGTGTGTGAGTGTGTGAGTGTGAGTGTGTGAGTGTGCGTGTGCGAGAGTGTGTGTGTGTGTGTCAGGGTTTCCGTTAACCGGTAATTACCGGTCTTTGTCCGGTAAAATTTGTTGAAGTCCGACAAATTGAAAACTCGTCGGACATAATGTCCGGTGAAAATAATTCCCTCTAAGCACAATTTGAATACAATTCGTAGCGAATTGTATTCAAATTGGCTTCGGGCCACCATTTTCAGCTGAGCACCAAACACACACACAACACCGCCCGAGAGAGAAGGACCCGCCCCCCCCAGCCAGCCTATAGGCTAACCAAAGGGGGCGGGTCCCTCCCTCCCGGGCAGCGCCGCCCGCGCGTGCATGAGTGTGCGCGTGCCCGGCGCTCAGCTGAAAATGGTGGCCCGAATGGAATGGAATGGAATGGACTTTATTTGTCATTGCTACAGTACAGGTACCAAACAACGAAATTTAGGAGCGTCTTAACTTTATCGCACAATAACAAGGATAACAAACGAAATGGACAACATTTACACTAAGATGGAGACAAACTTCAGCGATATGATCTAACAGCCGGTCTTCAGGACGACATACAGACCCGTATGAGTTGGGCTATCCCCTATCTATCTGAGAAAAGGCATAGGCCGACTGTAACATCGAACGGAAAGTAGCCTATACGCATTGCAAGTTAATTTAAAGCCTATTTATTTTCAAAGAGTTTTATTCTATTTTATTTTATCTGATAAAAGGCATATGAACGGAAATTAGGCTAGCCGTGTGTGTCACGCCAGAAGCCTACATGCTTGCACTGTTCAATAAAATGTTATACATCTAGACATTGTGGTATTTCTTTATATACGTATCCTATCAATTGTTTCTCAATAAACAGTTATGTTCTCCTCATTGTCATACTCCCGAGTCCGATTAAGTATGATTTGACAGGCAGCTAAACGAAATGCCTTCCCAACCAGCGAGACCTGGGGGGTATTCCATCAACGTCGCTAAAGGAAAATCCCGGCCTATTTTGGATAACTCTCGCGAGACTTGTCAGAATATGCCTGGATGTTTTTAGGAACTCTCGCGAGACTTGTCAGACTAAACCTGGATTTTCCTTTAGCGATGTTGATGGAATACCCCCCAGGTTATAGAAATGACGTTGTTTTATTGATTAAAAAAAGGGTAAAACTGGAAAGAGAAAATAGAAAACTCACATTAATCCCAAACAATTTAACAAACTTCAGTTAACGTAATGTGGAGTCCGTTCATTGATCGATGCTGTCTGTTCAGTTCCCAGTGAGGCGCCCGTTCAGCGCTGGACATAAAGGCATAGCGCGCATGCGAATCATGTTATATTATTATATATTATATAGCTCGCATCTAATCGTATCGGATGAGAAATAGACATTAAATGGCATATATAGGCCGCTACACAACAGTAATCACCGCGACAAACAGCTATATTATATTTTAATATGATGACCGGAATATGTCACGTTTGTCCGGTAAATCGAAATCTTACCGGACACGATGTCCGGCGGAAAAAAATTCTAACGGAAACCCTGGTGTGTGTGTGTGAGTGTGCGTGAGCGTGAGTGTGTGTGTGTGTGCGTGCATGAGCGTGAGTGTGCGTGTGCGTGTGCGCGTGTGCGTGTGCGTAAGCGTGTGCGTATGCGAGTGTATGTGTGTGTGAGTGAGTGTGTGTGAGAGAGATTTGGAAGCCTCCTCTGTCTCTCCTCGGTGGTCTGTGTGTCTCTCTGTTAAAGGTCAGCTCATCTGGGCTGCCTCATAGGAGGGGGACATGAAAGTGTCGCAGCCATCAGCTGAGCCCATAAATCTGGTCCTGAACCAGGGCACCGGTCTCTCTGTGAGCTGGCCACCCCACACCAACAGACCCCCACACCACAGCCAATTAACGGCCTGGAATGGAGAGCCATGGAGTTAAAGGACTGGGCCGTTGACTTATTAGCTGTTGAACTGATTATTTGGACTATTACTTTACTATTCTGGAGAGATGTTTACTCCGATCGATCTTGTTGCCACTGGAAAAAAATAGGCCAATTGTCTAATGCGTACGTCTATTTCCTAAGTGGCATTTTTCAACAGAGTAGTTTCATTTAGAGCAACGTCATAAGTGCTCACTGTTCGACGTACAGATATTTGTTGCTCGGGAGAACTGGAGACAGATCGTCTTTTGTTCCCGTCTTTGTAGCACAAGAATGTCTCCTAATGGCCTTTTTAAGGACTGTGGGAACAGGAGTGCGTAACACACTCCATGCAGTTTGAGTGGAAACAGGTTGCACCCTTTTATTGAAGCGGGTGTAGTTCAGAAGTCCATTGAAATGTTTCTTGTGATAGTGGCAGCGCTCTCTGTCTCTTTGGCAGAGCTGCAGTCCCCCCCCCCATCCTTTAAAGCCCTATCTCTCCTCATTGCTTCACCCACTGCTCAGGTTGCAGCTGATATTTTAGTTGTTGTTGTGTCTGTATGTCTGTTGTTGTTGTTGTTGTTGTTGTTGTTGTTGTTGTTGTTGTGTCTGTTGTTGTTGTTGTGTCTGTATGTCTGTTGTTGTTGTTGTGTCTGTATGTCGTTGTGTCTGTATGTCTGTTGTTGTGTCTGTATGTCTGTTGTTGTGTTTGTATGTCTGTTGTTGTGTTTGTATGTCTGTTGTTGTGTCTGTTGTTGTTGTTGTGTCTGTATGTCTGTTGTTGTTGTTGTTGTTGTGTCTGTATGTCTGTTGTTGTTGTTGTGTCTGTATGTCTGTTGTTGTTGTTGTGTCTGTATGTCTGTTGTTGTTGTGTCTGTATGTCTGTTGTTGTTAATTTAATTTTAATTTAATTTAATTTAATTAATTTAGCCATTTAGCAGACGCTTTTATCCAAAGCGACTTACAATTACGAATTACAGGGACATTCCCCCTGGAGTAACTGAGGGCTAAGTGCCTTACCCAAGGGCACACTAGTAGTGGTGTGGCTTCAGGCGGGATTTGAACTCACAACCTTCCGATCCGAAGTCCAACTCACTATCCACTAGACCACCACTACCCCCCAGGGGTTGTTGTTGTGTCTGTATGTCTGTTGTTGTTGTTGTGTCTGTATGTTTGTTGTTGTGTCTATGTCTGTTGTTGTGTCTGTATGTCTGTTGTTGTGTCTGTATGTCTGTTGTTGTGTCTATGTCTGTTGTTGTGTCTGTATGTCTGTTGTTGTGTCTGTATGTCTGTTGTTGTTGTGTCTATGTCTGTTGTTGTGTCTGTATGTCTGTTGTTGTGTCTGTATGTCTTTTGTTGTTGTTGTGTCTATGTCTGTTGTTGTTGTGTCTATGTCTGTTGTTGTGTCTGTATGTCAGTGTTTGTTTGTATGCTCGTGTCTGTCAGTAATGATAGGGTTTTGTCTGTTTGTATGTAATTTTTTTGGGATGGTCTTGAGAGGACTCGTGGTCCCTTGGCTGTGGTGTACTACGAGAGACATAAGGTTGTTAGGAATGCTTGATGCAAACCAGACGCCTGTTTGCTTCTCGGCACTAGAGGAAAAGACTGAGGTGTGGGGGTTATTGGAAGAGGGGGTGAAGGGCGCTAAGGCAGATGTGATGTTGACAGAGCAAAGCAGACGTGATCTTGATGTCTGTTTATGTAAATGTAGGTGTAGGGGGTTTCCTGTCCTTTACGAAGGGGCCGTTTAATTCAAAGAAAGAACGTTTTAAGGGAATGTAAACTGGCTACGGAGGAACTTCAGCCTTCGTCCCCCCTTGCTGTTTGTTTGATGGGTTTGAGCTCCTCTCTCCTCTCCTCCTACGCACTCTAACCTTGGACCATATGTGTTATCAGGCACAGTGGTGATCTGTCTCTCTTCAGCGTGGGTTTGGACCAACCCCGTGTTGTTGGGTTTTTCTTCCTCTGGTGGTGTTGTTGTCAGGGACCGACGGAGCAGCCTGGCTCTAGTCGTCGTGACCTTTTACCCTTTGTTCCGTCCGCCATGTCAGAGGTAAGATGGCCGGGCCGTCCATGTTAAATCTCTCTTCATAAATAGACGTTTAGAACGACGCTCCCGCCTGCACGTAATACCAGGCCAGTCTCCCCAGCACGCTGGTTTAATTCATGGTTCCTCGTTTCAGGTTGAAACGGTATATGGACGGCCGTCTCTCCTACAGTTTGTTGTTTCCTCTGCTCGTTTGAGTGAATATGGGCCAGTGTGGAGAGGCCGTTCTTCTCTGTGAAACGTGGATAATGACGGATCCATAAGTCGGGAGCTCCAACATCTTGTAGCTAGTTCTTTCTGGAACCCTCTCCGCTCAGCAGACTCCAGCGCAGGGTTGGTTTTCTTTCAGCTGAATGTGAGAGGTTTGCGGTTTGCTCACAGTATCCAGAGGGGCTAAGGCATTTGAAAGCAGCCTGAGTGCAAGTGGGGGGTAAAGGGGGGATCGGGGAATGAGAAATGTTTCCTTGTAGATGGGGTGAGGGATAGGGTAGAGATGGAAGATTGAAGAATCCCTTCAGGATGGATGGAGGTTCTTTTCCCCCCTGGGCAATGAAGTTACAATTTCTGCCTTTTTTCTTTTCTTTTTTTAAGTTTCTCTAGTCGGTTGTTTACAAGTGCACCCATGAAATGTAGACGGCCCTCTACTTAAACTCATAAAAGATATATGAGCACAGATTCCCTTAAACAAGCTTTTCAGCACTCCCTGCTCCGACGCAGGCAACAGTGTTTCACTGTTGCTAGGGGGGTGAAAATCATTTAGATTTTCATTTCAGATAATTATTGTAATCAGTGATGGACTTTTACATCTGTAGACTTTCACCTCAGCACCTACCGTAACCCCTTTCTCAATCTATTTAATACATTTTAATTGAACTGAATTTATTGTTCGGTACCTCCTTAGTACTCTAATACAGCGAATAAACCAACATGTCTTGTCAAAGGCGTGGGGAGTGGCGGGTCAGGCCTGGTGTTTATGTTGTCAGTGCTGCGCCGTGGAGCTCATAAGGGGATGTTTTCTGGAGACATGTTTGAAAGGAGCTTAAGTGCTGTAAGATGTGAGCAGTGGCTGTTAATGAGATTAGCAGAGCGCCCAGGCCAGTGAGGAACGTGATCAGAAACAAGCCCTGGTATTCCAGTGTGGTAGATAGACACCTGGAGGCTGCAGCCACACACAGCCAGCAGCAGGTCTCTACTTGACTCCTCACAGGGCTCCAGCACTCCAGCCATGAATGGAGATGTGTTGGTGAAGGTGAATGTATGCTCTCAGATTCTTTCTCTTGCAAAAGAAAAAAGACTCTTCTGGTTGTATTTCTTTCCCCTCCCCTTGCTTATGGTGAACATCTTCCGATCTTCACTAAAGACAGTTTCAAATCTATGTTGTGTTGATTGTGATACAATACCGTACAGTTTTACAGTAAATTGCTTGGCTACCATCTATTAAACTGACTTTTTTTTCTCTCTGTGAGATCACTTTCACTTTTTTGGTCACTTGTTTGTTTGATGTGTGTATTTTTATGCCAGATGTTTTTGCTTTCTGTTGAGCAAACAAGTATCTCTTCTATTTAAAAGCATTTGATGTGTATTCATTAGTTATTCAGTAATAGCAGTCCACCACAAAGTTATTCTGACATTAGCTTTGAAATGTCAGCATTTTTTAAACTCTGACCCACCAAATATGGTGGCCCTATATCTGACTCTATATCTGACTCTATATCTGACCCTATATCTGACCCTATATCTGACCCTATATCTGACTCTATATCTGACTCTATATCTGACTCTATATCTGACTCTATATCTGACTCTATATCTGACTCTATATCTGACCCTATATCTGACTCTATATCTGACCCTATATCTGACTCTATATCTGACCCTATATCTGACTCTATATCTGACTCTATATCTGACTCTATATCTGACTCTATATCTGACTCTATATCTGACTCTATATCTGACTCTATATCTGACTCTATATCTGACTCTATATCTGACCCTATATCTGACTCTATATCTGACTCTATATCTGACTCTATATCTGACTCTATATCTGACTCTATATCTGACTCTATATCTGACTCTATATCTGACTCTATATCTGACCCTATATCTGACTCTATATCTGACTCTATATCTGACTCTATATCTGACCCTATATCTGACCCTATATCTGACCCTATATCTGACTCTATATCTGACTCTATATCTGACCCTATATCTGACCCTATATCTGACTCTATATCTGACTCTATATCTGACCCTATATCTGACCCTATATCTGACCCTCTGGCTTCAGACCTGGCCATAGCACTGAGTCGGCACTTTTAAAGGTTTGGAACGACCTCCTCCTCATCGCAGGAAGGAAATGTGCTGCCCTGGTCCTCCTGGACCTCAGCGCAGCTTTTGACACCATAGACCACGCCATCCTCCTCGATCGCCTCCAGCAGGAGGTTGGCATCACCGACACCGCTTTGTCATGGTTCAAGTCCTACCTCAACAATAGAACCTACGCCGTCCACATAGCAGACTGCTCCTCCAGACAAGCCAACCTCACCTGTGGGGTCCCTCAGGGCTCCATCCTCGGTCCCATCTTGTTCTCCCTCTACATGCTCCCCCTATGTCTAATCCCTCAACGCTACAATATCTCATTCCACTGCTATGCGGACGACACCCAGCTCTACCTGTCAATCAACACTGACGACCCCGCCGATCTGAAGCGCCTGATGGACTGCCTCCGCGATGTGAAGGAGTGGATGGCCCAGAGCTTCCTACAGCTGAATGAGAGCAAGGGGGAAATCCTCCTCATCGGCAACACCACCGCCATCACTCAGCTCAGCACCAACATGGGAAGCCTGTCCACCCTTGTCAGACCACATGTCAAGAACCTCGGTGTCATCTTTGACTCCGAGCTTAACCTTGACCGACAAGTGAGCTCCGTCGTGAAGGCATGCCTATACCAACTACGCATCATAGCCAAGATCAAGTCCTTCCTCACCCCCAGCGACCTGAGGAGGGTCGTCCTCATGCTAATATCATCTAGGCTTGACTACTGCAACTCACTATATGCGGGACTTCCTGATAAGACCATCTACCGCCTGCAGCTAGTCCAAAATGCCGCTGCCAGGCTGGTGTCAGGCACCAAAATGAGGGACCACATCTCCCCTGTCCTCATCTCCCTTCACTGGCTCCCAGTGAAGAAGAGAGTGAAGTTCAAAATCTGCACCTTTGTTTTTAAAGCTCTCAACAGTCTCGCCCCACCTTACATCAAGGACCTCCTGGACCAGTCTACCTCCTCAAGGCCCAGACCCAGGCTCAGGTCCGACGCCCAACTCAGCCTGAGGGTCCCACGTACCAACCTCAAGAGGAAGGGTGACCGTGCCTTTGCAGTGATAGCACCGACCCTGTGGAACGCGCTCCCTTCTGCCATCAAGTTTGCCCCCACTCTGGACTCCTTTAGAGCCAAGTTAAAAACCCACCTCTTCCAAAATGACATTCCCTAAATCTACTCCCTATTTGTTGTGAATTGTATGCCTGAGTTTTACGTTTAAGTCGTCTGTGTCTGATTGCTCTCTGTGTTCCTTGTCTTTGTCTTTATCTGTTCCTTTACCCGGGCTGCGCCCCGGGCCGATGTAAAAGTTGGATGGGGGGCGCATTATAAATGAAATTAACATAACAAATTAACATAACCCTATATCTGACTCTATATCTGACTCTATATCTGACCCTATATCTGACCCTATATCTGACTCTATATCTGACCCTTGAATTCCCATCACCGCTGTAGCCGTCTGTTTCACACCCTGACTGTTTTGATAGTCAGGAACTCTCTTATTTGTTCACAGGCTCACAGCCGTGGTGTGAAGTTGTTAGAGCTAGAGCCGACATAATTTGTATCTCCTGCTAACCTTGTCTTGTCAAACTGGATTGGAAACATTGCTGTGAAAAATGTTAATTAATGCCATATGTTAATCAAGGTCAAACCCAGGTCAGAACCCTCCAGGAGGAGGGTGAACAAGGTATGCGGTCTGCTCTAGGCCTGACTCAGGGAAGAGGACACCCCTGCCTTGCATAGTCCCGTGGGCTGCGCCATTTAAACAACCAGGCAATTCTCATGATTGGGCATGGGACACAAGCTCAGGCTTGATCACCCTGTAGCTGGCCGCCTTAGATGAGGGTGTCTAGTGTTGAAAAGGCCGAAACACCCCATGATTCAAAGGTACTCTACTGATGATGTGTCCCGAAATTTAACATCCTTCCCATGTCTGAGATACAGCTCCCATGCCACTCTCAACATCAAGGAAAACCTCATGTGCGTACCATCCATTGGCACAATGGACAGTATAACATCACGTCCCGTGTTTCATAATTCTGAGTATCTGGACTCGTCCAGTGACTGCTGTGAAAGGACAGCTGACAACATAGGAAAGTCTGTGTGACGGCTTGGAGAGACAGCTGACTGGAGGGAATAGACCCCACTGGGGCTGTCATGGGCTAGCTACCCATGGCGGCAGTCTCCGACGCTGTTTCAGTTTGTTGAAGACACCCGCCAAATGCTACAGAAAGTAAACAAAGAAACATACCCCTAGAGCCTGCGAGAGCGGGGGCGCAAGATGGCTCAACGATTGACAACACGGCTACAGACCCAGGAACGGACACGACTACGAGCACGAACACGGCACACGAGACAACCGCAGCAGCAGCAGGACACTCACTTCAGGTGTGCACCTGTGGTTGGGAGAAAATGACATCAGCCAGGGGGTTGAAGATCCACCAAGGAAAGAAAGGGTGCTTGAGAAAGCAGAGACAAGGGCCTCGCATTGACCAGTACTTCTTACGAAGCAACCAGTCAAATCAGTCGATTGAAGCACAGCGACGGGACAAAAACCAAAGTTCGCAGAGCATCAGCACCCCTGTCACTGAGGAGGATAATACAAGCACAGAAATGCCGGTGGAGGAACCTACCCAACCACAGAGACCTCCCAAGGAGGAAAAGATCAAAGGGCACAGACCGAGTGTGAAGTGGCCCAAAGCTGTTGAAAAGAGAGAGTGGGAAACAGTCAACAACGACCTGATAAAAATCCTGGAGCAACAAGTGGGCACAGCAGAGAGAAAGCTTGACCGGATCGGCGATATCATCTACCACTACGGAGAAGAGCGCTTTGGAGTGAACATTAGGAGAAGTGACAAAGCAACACCAGCGCCAGCCAAATCCAGGAGACAGCAAGAGATCGAAAGACTGGTCAGAGAGAGAAGGCAGCTGAGAAAGCAGTGGAAGAAGGCCTCTGATGCAGAGAGAGAAGGTCTCATGCTACTCCAGGGGGACATCAAATGCCGGTTGGCAACCTTGCGAAGAGCGGAGAACTTGAGGAAACTTCGCAAGAGGAAGGAACACACAAGAACTCGGTTCTATAAAAACCCCTTCAAGTTCGTCAAAGATCTCTTCGTTAAGGAAAAAAGCGGAATCCTGAAAACTCCAAAGCAGGAACTTGAAGAACATCTGGAAAAGGTCCACCAGGACACGAAAAGGCACGAACAGCTAGTCATCCCACATGACATCCCACCTATTCAACCTCCTGATGTCAACCTGGAGACTGGCCCTCCAAAATGGAAGGAAGTAGAGAATACAGTACGGCGCGCAAGATCAGCATCAGCCCCTGGGCCGAATGGTGTACCGTATAAGCTCTACAAGAACGCACCAGATGTTCTACGCTTTATTTGGAGGCTCATGAGGATAGTGTGGCAGAAGGGAATAATACCTAAGGCGTGGCGAAGGGCGGGAGGTGTGCTAATTCCCAAGGAGAAGGATGCGACAGACATCAGTCAATTCCGGCCAATCTGCCTTCTCAACGTTGAAGGGAAAATCTTTTTCAGCGTAATAGCACAGAGGCTGTCCACCTACCTGGTGAAGAACAAGTACGTAGATACATCCGTACAGAAGGCCGGCATTCCTGGGTTCTCTGGTTGCTTGGAGCATACCAGTATGATCTGGCACCAGATCCAAGCAGCAAAGAAGGACAAAAGAGACCTCCATGTCATCTTCCTTGACCTGGCCAATGCCTTTGGCTCAGTTCCCCATAACCTCCTCTGGGAATCCTTCGACTTTTTCCACGTTCCATCATCCATCACTACCCTAGTAAAAGCCTACTTCGAAGACCTGCAACTGTGCTTCACAACAGCCGACTTCACAACATCATGGCAGCGCATAGAAGTAGGCATCATGGCAGGCTGTACAATCTCACCCCTGGCCTTCACAATGGCCATGGAGGTCATCATCAGGGCCTCAAGATGGGTGGTCGGGGGTGAGCGAACTAAGAACGGGATCCGCCTTCCACCTATCCGAGCATACATGGATGACATGACCACTCTGACCACTACTGCAGCATGCACCAGGCGGCTACTTGGAAAACTGCAGGAGAACATCAAGTGGGCCCGGATGAAAATCAAGCCGAGCAAGTCACGAAGCATCTCTATAGTCAAGGGAGAGCTTAAAAACGTGAAGTTCTGTATTGGGGACGACCCAATACCAACAGTGGTAGAGCAACCTGTAAAAAGCCTAGGTAGATGGTACAACGCAAGCCTCAGGGACAAAGACCAAGTGCAGCAGCTAAGGCAGGACATCACCAACAGTCTGGAAAACATCAACAAGACCCTACTGCCAGGGAAGCTCAAGCTCTGGTGCCTGCAATTTGGACTTCTCCCTCGGGTAATGTGGCCACTCACTATCTATGAGGTCCCAATAACAACTGTGGAGAAGATGGAGCGAACCATTACTTCATATGTGAAGAAATGGCTCGGTGTCCCACGCTGTCTGACCAACATCGGCCTCTATGGAAAAGGGGTCCTTGAACTACCCATCACGAGCCTCACCGAAGAGTACAAGTGCTCTAAAGTAAGACTCCAGATGACGTTGAAGGATTCCAGAGACCAGACCATCAGCAATGCTGTACCACCCCTTAAAACTGGACGGAAATGGACACCATCTGACGCGGTGCAGCATGCTACGTCAGCCCTGAGGCACAATGACATCGTGGGGCATGTCCAGCTGGGAAGAGGAGGCTTTGGCCTTGCAGCAAGTAAACCAACTTGGCGTAAGGCCTCAACATCAGAGAGGAGGAAAATGGTGGTCGAGGAGGTGCGCCGTCAGGAGGAGGCTGAAAGAAGCGCGAAGGCCGTCTCTCTTGCAAAGCAGGGACAATGGATGAGGTGGGAAGGTCTGGAAAGGAGAAAGCTCAGCTGGAGGGAGCTCTGGGGAATGGAGGCAAGCAACATCAGCTTCATCATCAGAGCTACCTATGATGTGCTCCCATCTCCAAAGAACCTTCACCAGTGGTATGGTGAGGACCCAACCTGTGCCCTCTGCCCAACTCCAGCGACTCTCAAACACATCTTGTCCGGTTGTAAGACCAGCCTCACACAAGGCCGCTACACCTGGAGGCACAACCAGGTCCTCAAGAGCCTGGCAGCAGCTCTTGAGAGCAAGAGGAATACCATCAACTCCTTGCCCTTGAAAGCAACCAATTCCATCACGGCACCAACATTCATCCGAGAGGGACAGAAAAAGTCCAACCATCCTCCAACCAAACCAGAAGCTGGACAGCTAGCCATGGCCCGGGATTGGAAGATGCTAGTCGATATTGGCCAGCAACTAATCTTTCCACCCGAGATTGCAGCCACCACCCTTAGACCAGACTTGGTACTCTGGTCCCCTTCACTGAAGTCTGTTTACATCATAGAGCTCACAGTCCCGTGGGAGAATTCAGCTGAAGAGGCCTATGAGCGCAAGAAACTGCGCTACACAGAACTGGCAGCAGACGCTCAACAACGAGGATGGAAGGCAAAAGTCTATCCGGTTGAAGTGGGATGCAGAGGTTTCGTGGCTTCTTCCACCGTTAGGCTGCTGAAAGACCTTGGCATCCATGGACAGGCTCTGCGACAGACAATTAGATCACTCTCTGAAGCGGCCGAAAGAAGCAGCCAGTGGATATGGATCAAGCGGAGGGACCCTTGCTGGGCTCAAAGAACAGCAACATGACCCGCTCACTAATCCCCCCCCCTACCCCCACTCCCACTTGAGAACCCAGGTCAGAACCCTCCAGGAGGAGGGTGAACAAGGTATGCGGTCTGCTCTAGGCCTGACTCAGGGAAGAGGACACCCCTGCCTTGCATAGTCCCGTGGGCTGCGCCATTTAAACAACCAGGCAATTCTCATGATTGGGCATGGGACACAAGCTCAGGCTTGATCACCCTGTAGCTGGCCGCCTTAGATGAGGGTGTCTAGTGTTGAAAAGGCCGAAACACCCCATGATTCAAAGGTACTCTACTGATGATGTGTCCCGAAATTTAACATCCTTCCCATGTCTGAGATACAGCTCCCATGCCACTCTCAACATCAAGGAAAACCTCATGTGCGTACCATCCATTGGCACAATGGACAGTATAACATCACGTCCCGTGTTTCATAATTCTAAGGGTGATTACATTGGTAGTCTTGATGGTGCGGTAAACAAAGAGAGGGTTATTGAAAGTGGCCTTGGAGAGGAAGTGATTGTCCCAGTTAATAAGCATGCTTCTTGTTGTACGAGCTGCTGTTTTAGGAGCACTGCGGGAGGCTGGCATGTTTGTACCTGCTGGTTCAGCTCACCCTATCAAACAGGCCTGTTACAGAGTGTCCTCAATCACACGTGAAGGCCACCTCTGACATACATGAAGAGAAGCACAGGTTTTTAGGTTCCGTTAAGTGTGCTTGTAACTCTTTCGAAATCTAATTTGGTGGCGCTTGTCATTTCACAAGTAAGTGCAGTATACTTGTTCCACGTGTAGGGAGAGCTCCTAGCACCGGAGCCATGTCCCGGTAATGTGACTGTTACAGAGCGGTGGGAGGGATGTAGCTAGCATATCAGCCCAATAGAGCTCTCAGGTCTTCTGCTAGCATATCAGCCCAATAGAGCTCTCAGGTCTTTTGCTAGCATATCAGCCCAATAGAGCTCTCAGGTCTTTTGTTAGCATATCAGCCCAATAGAGCTCTCAGGTCTTTTGCTAGCATATCAGCCCAATAGAGCTCTCAGGTCTTTTGCTAGCATATCAGCCCAATAGAGCTCTCAGGTTTTTTGCTAGCATATCAGCCCAATAGAGCTTTCAGGTATTTTGCTAGCATATCAGCCCAATAGAGCTCTCAGGTCTTTTGCTAGCATATCAGCCCAATAGAGCTCTCAGGTCTTTTGCTAGCATATCAGCCCAATAGAGCTCTCAGGTCTTCTGACGCTGGTTTTCTCTGTGTACCACAAAGAAGAGATTTGGTGAGGCTGCATTCTCATTTTATGCACCCAAATTATGGAATGCACTGCCAGTTTACATTAGGGATGCAACCTCAGCACATATGTTCAAGTCAAGACTAAACACCCATCTTTTTAATATTGCCTTTAAATGACTAAATAATTAAATTATGATTATATAATGATTGGAGCACTTTGAGCTGCAACGTTTGCAGGAAAAGCGCTATACAAATAAAAAGTTATTATTATTATTATTATTATTATTATTATTATTATGTGTGTGTTATCTGGAGGACTTCTACCTCTGTCTGACTCTCTCTCTCTCTCTCTCTCTCTCTCCCTCAGCTGAGGAGGACGGCGTGTGGGAGAGCGGCCTGTCCTACGAGTGTCGCACGCTCCTGTTCAAAGCCATCCACAACCTGCTGGAGCGCTGCCTCATGAACCGCGGCTTCGTACGCATCGGCAAGTGGTTCGTCAAACCCTACGAGAAGGACGAGAAGCCCATCAACAAGAGGTAAGGGGCGGGCCTTAATACTCCCTAGCCCCTCCTTCCCTGGTTCCCTCCCCCGTCCCCAGGTGTCATCTCTCTGACTCCTGTCTTGTAACAAGCACACCCAAGGATAGTAAGAACATGCGTTGCATTCTTGACCTGCTGATGTAGGCCTACATTAGGGTGTTTTCTATATTTTTCTTTAAGCGTTCAACTCCACGTATCCCCTCTCTGGGTACATGTGGCATCAAACCCTTCCAGTATCTGTTGAATACCGACAATGAGCTTCTTTAGAGGAGAAAAGAAAGGAGCACCGTGGCCAGTGTCAGCCCTCCTCGTCCCTGGGCTCTTCTTGGAAGTGTGTTGTTGACCAGCTGAGCCGTACCCTCTATCTGGTGGGCCGCTGAGCCTCTATCTGGTGGCTCCCCCCCCGTCACTGTCTGCGCTCTTTGATAAGAGAACGAGACACGGCTGGTGAGGGGGAGAAAGAAACAAGCGTTGTTGCGCTGCACTCCCTGCCACCCCGTTCACACGGCTCCCACAACTTCATCTGCCCCCCCCCCCCCCCCCCCCCCTCGCAGGGTAACTAACTACCATATATGCAGGTAATGCAGCAGTGTAACTACCATACATGCAGGTAATGCAGCTGTGTAACTACCATACATGCAGGTAATGCAGCTGTGTAACTACCATATATGCAGGTAATGCAGCAGTGTAGCTACCATATATACAGGTAATGCAGCTGCTTTAGGGCCCAGAGTCATGTGGGGTCCACAGCCCTCCAACTATGGTATCATATTCATGATCAGATCTCAAGCACTGAGTCTCTACGATATTAACGGATACTAATATATACTAATACCTCAATGTTACATTTCTAAATTACATTTAAATAAGGATTAATGCCGGGTGATTTGATGTTCAAAAATGTACGAAGCTTGCAGAGGAATTTTGGGTTATGTTTATTTTTTCTGTGTGGGGGCAGTCCCACTCGTATTTGTCTTTTTATTGATAGAGACGGTAGAGATTATAACAGGAAGGATGGGTGAGAGAGAGAGAAGGGATGACAAGCAGGACATGTCCGCGGCCGGGATCGAACCGGAAACCCTGCGGTTACACGGTCGACACTTAACCCACTACGCCACCTAAGCGCCCCCACGAGTTCCTGGTTATGTTTGACATGTGACGTGCGTAACGTTATTGCGTGTCCATGTTCCGCACAGAAGAAGAAGACAGCTAGCTAGAGAACATTTCACAGAAGAAGAAGACAGCTAGCTAGAGGACATTTCACAGAAGAAGAAGACAGCTAGCTAGAGGACATTTCACTGAGAGACAGCTAGCTAGAGGACATTTCACTGAGAGAGAAACCATGATGCTCAAGCACTATGCCACGATGCTCAAGGTTTCAGAAAAGAAAAGCAAAAGAAAGAATTTCAGGGAAAAAATTATCAAAAAAAATGGCGTGCTACCTAGGGCCACTCTGCTACCTAGGGCCACTCTGACCATCTACCTACTATGGCCCCTGCGTATCCAGATGATGTGTGGTGTTTAAATACAGGGATGGAGTCTTACAGTCCTGTTTATTAAGACCTCCTCTCCCTTCTTCATTATTTTTTATATATATGTATTTGGTTGTGAAGCATTGCAGATGAAACAGAAGCCTAACAACCTAACGGCAGGGTTTCTGTGGCGAGCAGGTCCCAGAGCAGGGATTGAAAACCAAACCTAACAGCCCTAACAAGCCAGCTGAGTTTGGTATTCAGTGGGTAGTACAGTGGAGTCCCCTGGTATTGTGTTTTTTGTTTTTGTACTAAATGTCTCACTCAGTGTTGTTGCCAGAATCCCCAGGAAATCAGGTGACCACTGCTCCATGCAGTCGGGTGACAGCATTGTGATGTGAAAGCTGCTGGCTGGGGTACAGGAGGGTGGCGGTGGTTCCATGGTTTAGAGAGAAGTCAGCCAGTCAGTCAGTCAGCCAGCCAAGTCAGTCAGTCAGCCAACCAGTCAGTCAGTCAGTTAACCTCCAGAGGTTGTTATCAGTCAGCCAGCCAGTCAGTCAGTCAGTCAGTCAGTTAACCTCCAGAGGTTGTTATCAGACGGCTGTTTGATTTGAATCTCTCGTCTGTTAAACACCCGATCAGAAGTCTCAGCCCTCACGCTGTCTTGTTGACGGGCCCTGCGGACAAAGAGCTGTCTTCTTTTCTACTTTCTAGATTAAATTATATGGCGGTAGATTAGAATGCAGTGGCATTTGAAGTCCTATACTGTCTAGGCCACGTAGAAGCTATCTGTCTGTTGGTGCTGGTGTGTGTCTCCCAGAGCACCCCTGTTCTGTCTGGTGTGTGTGTGTGTCAGAGCAGCTCTGTTCTGTCTGGTGTGTGTGTGTGTCAGAGCAGCTCTGTTCTGTCTGGTGTGTGTGTGTGTGTCAGAGCAGCTCTGTTCTGTCTGGTGTGTGTGTGTGTCAGAGCAGCTCTGTTCTGTCTGGTGTGTGTGTGTGTGTCAGAGCAGCTCTGTTCTGTCTGGTGTGTGTGTGTGTCAGAGCAGCGCTGCTCTGTCTGGTGTGTGTGTGTCCCAGAGCAGCCCTGCTCTCTCTGGTGTGTGTGTCCCAGAGCAGCTCTGCTCTGTGACAGCGCCTGGCTGCGATGGCCTCAGTCGCGGGGGAAAGGGAACAATGGAGTTTCCTCAGCCCTGGAATTCGCAGGCCCTCTCTCCACTCTCGCTGTGCACCGAGGGGGTATAAATAGATTTATTTACAGCCACCCAGAAATCATGTTATCCTTAGGATGTTGTTGTTTTTCTCTTCTCCCCGTCAGTTTTTCCGGCGTGCCTAACGCCGGATTCCAACTAAACAAAAGTGAACACGCCCCCCGTGACGGGTGTTCGTTAAGCCGGTGTGTGTTCTAACGTAGCGCACCGCAAAAAAACTGGTGGAGCTGTATAAAACCGTTTCCACCACCTTTTTGATTGAGATAGCACCTCCTAGCTGGTTCAGGGGCGGCTGTGGCGCAGGAGGTAGAGCCGCCGCCTAATGATCGCAAGGTTGGCCGATCGGCGGTTCCAGCCCCGGCTGGCCACGTGTCGAAGTGTCCTTGGGCAAGGCAACACTGAACCCCAAATTGCTCCCAGTGAGCGGGGCCGGCGCCTTGCATGGTAGCGTGCTTACCTCGCCATTGGTGTGTGAATGCGTGTGCGCGAATCATGGGTGAACGAGAAGCCGTTGTAAAGCGCTTTGGATGAAGGCGCTACGTAAGTGCAGTCCATTTCCAGGTTCCTTTTGAAGTAGGATGCGAGGCGGGCCGGGTGAGGCGGGTGTTGTGCTAGAGATGCGGTGCCACAGTGCAGGTGTGTGCAGAGCTCTTTGCTTTGCCTCCCCCGTGGCCGGCTCCAAGTCTCTAAGCTTTGTGTGTTTTTTCCGCCGCCGAGCCGTTTAGGTATGTCCCAGAGGAGCCTCCTTAGAGGGCCGTGTCCCACCCCAGGGAGCCTCCGTCCACCTTGCATCATATCCCGTCGTTTCCACCGCCACCGTGGGGGCCTAGTCAGCGGTGACATCGGTCTACGGTGGTTCTGTCTTGTTCCTCGTAGCGCTGGGAGATTAGGACTGGCTAATAATACATGATAGTGTTTATTACATTTTTAAATTTTGGGCATTTAGCAGACGCCTTATTCCAAAGCGTCTTACAATCAATACATTTCACTAAGCAAGTAAATCATCAATCCACCAGTCGTAGCAGGAAGAGTAATCCAGCTCAGGCAGATTTTTTTGAGAATTAGGCTTTTCCATCAGGGGCCATTGATGGAAGGAAAAACCTTCTTCTATCACTTTCTTCTAAACCTAGTTTTCTATTTTTAAATGTATATTTTTTTTATAGACACTGGAGAAACAGAGAAACAATACAAGGGGGTCAATATAAGTTTTTTAGGGGACACAGTAGAGGGGAAAAGCAGGTGTCTTCAGGAGGAGCAGTTAAGGTGTAACCTGAAGAGATGGGTCTTCAGTCTACGACGGAAGATGGGTAGTGAATGGAGACGCCCGCTTGTCTTCAGAACTCCTCAGCCCTTTCTCTCAGATGACCCGGGTGGACCTGTTAGAGAGCACGCCACGCCGGCCCCTCCACTGCTTAAAGTCGCCCTCTTACTCCCGCTCCAAACCAATGAATGCAAAGCTGCTCACTCTGTTTCTCCACGGGATGGCCTCTTACTGTCTTCTCCTCAAAGTGAATGGCCCAGCACATCTGTGTTGTGGTGGTAGTAGTTCTGGTAGTGTGTCTATGGTGT
>NC_137693.1:14372274-14404881 GCF_963989245.1 Nansenia antarctica | reverse complement strand
GTCTGTCTGTCAGGGTGTGTGTGTCTGTCTGTCAGGGTGTGTGTGTGTCTGTCAGGGTGTGTCTGTGTGTCAGGGTGTGTGTGTGTGTGTCTGTCAGGGTGTGTGTCTGTCTGTCAGGGTGTGTGTGTGTCTGTCAGGGTGTGTGTCTGTCTGTCAGGGTGTCTGTGTCTGTCTGTCAGGGTGTGTGTCTGTCTGTCAGGGTGTCTGTGTCTGTGTGTCAGGGTGTGTGTCTGTGTGTCAGGGTGTGTGTCTGTGTGTCAGGGTGTGTGTCTGTCTGTCAGGGTGTGTGTGTCTGTCTGTCAGGGTGTGTGTGTGTCTGTCAGGGTGTGTCTGTGTGTCAGGGTGTGTGTGTGTGTGTCTGTCAGGGTGTGTGTGTGTGTGTGTGTGTGTGTGTGTGTGTGTGTGTGTGTGTCTGTCAGGGTGTGTGTGTGGGGTAATGTAACATAACACCGCTGCTCTGCAGAACATTCTGGGAGACGAGAGGGTCATGCTTCAGGGGGTTGACAGTCAAAAGCTTGTGGTAGTCAAGGCATGCACTTATCATAATAAACATCACTTTTGCCTACACTGTTATTGAGTGTTTGCTATGAGAATACCTTAACTAATGTGTCTCTGACTGCTTGTTGTTGTTCTCTCTGCCCAGGCCTCTTTGCACCTCCATGTGTCTTCAGTGCAATCTGATGAACTGCTGCACAGCAAACACTCCCACCCCCTCGACTCCAATCAGACCTCAGACGTACTCAGGTGAACACACCCCGCCGTACACCTCCAGGCTAAAGAACGCAGCGCCTCGTCCTTGAATACCTTTTACACTCCCAGATACACACTGAGAGTGAAGAGAGTGCATCTTAAGTGCCTGTGAAAGAGCATGTGAAGTAGCCCCACTTGAACTCAAGGTTTTCATACCGGTGAGATGTGTGTTGTTGTGAATAACACATGCGGTGTCTCCTCCCTCTGTAGATTTGTGCTGGAACAGTACAACGCCCTCTCCTGGCTGACGTGTGACCCAGCGACGCAGGACCGGCGCTCCTGTCTGCCCATCCACTTTGTGGTGCTCAACCAGATGTACAACTTCATCATGAACATGTTGTAACGAACAGCCGGAGGAGAGAGGAGAGGACAGTGGGACCGACCCTCCCCAGAGATGACTACTACAGTGCTGGACTTGAATACTCTGGTGGATCTGGAACGGGAGTAGATCACAGGGCCGCTGGAGTGCTACTAGAATAGCGACGGCTCAGCCAGCTCCTACCACTGTGACACAAGTAGAAGGACAGAGAGAAAGATCCGGAACAGATGAGGCTAACTACAGGAGCGAATGAAAGAAAGAGATTCCTGTTGCCATGTGTTCTGCGTGGGAGCGCTGAAATTGGCCAGTTCATGTGGGAAACATGTCTGTAAAGTATTGGAAGAAAAGGGACATTTTATGATCGAAAAACTTGAGAATGGATCCTTGGTTTTAAGACCTGATATTCCCTTTTTCCTTTGGATGAAATTGTATCCAAATGAAATGCCTGCATCTATCTTATTTATTGTACGTTTTTAAATGTATAATTTGTCTTATTTCTTAACCTCTTTTATATATTAAAAAACCGAGAAGGTTTATATTGCCTTCCTGCTTTCAAGCAATTGGTCTAAGATATATGTAATCGTCTTAATTAAAAAACAAATGGAAAAACCTAGAAAAATGAAATAAAGTCGCAGTAGGTTGCTTTTAGAATATTATTTTTTGTAATGGGGACAGAATATTTGTATTGTCACGATGTACAGAAGAAGTAGATTGGAGAAGTATGTCCATGCCTTTGCGTGTGGAGGATTTACAGCTAAGCTGTAGCTGCAGAGGACTTGTACAGCAATGAAGTTCACTGTGTTCAAATAAAGAGGTACATTGTCGTATATAGTATTTTATACCACACATTTAGACACAAAAACCAAACGGCTATATATATACGTATGTATATATACGTATATATATATGTATACTATATATATGTATGTATATATATGTATATATATGTGTATATATAATTATATATGAATGCCGTGCCAGCGATGGGTGGTGCGGCTTCTGTTTTAGGAATAAAGTGCGTCAACTCAATTGTTTCTCCTGTGCTTGTGTTTATTGCTGGGGAGGGATTGTGATGTGACACCAGTAGTGAACTATTGGCTTTGCTTGGATGTCACTCACCTCAGGTTTGACCTTCTATTGGCTTTGCTTGGATGTCACTCACCTCAGGTTTGACCTTCTATTGGCTTTGCTTGGATGTCACTCACCTCAGGTTTGACCTTCTTGCTTGGATGTCACTCACCTCAGGTTTGACCTTCTTGCTTGGATGTCACTCACCTCAGGTTTGACCTTCTTGCTTGGATGTCACTCACCTCAGGTTTGACCTTCTTGATAGAGAAAGAAAAGTATAATATAGCAAGACCAGGCAGACATGCAGTGTCATTTACAACACATCCCCATATCCCTCTCCTTATCCCCAATAGAAACCCTTATTGGCTCTAAAGTCTAGTCTTTTGGCACCATTTCTTTGTGGTTATGGTGCATTTAGACCAACCCTATTTGACTGCTGTGTGAATGTAAATGTGTGGTGTAAATGAACTTTACCAGATATGGATGGATGCCCATTTGATATGCAGTGTTTGTTCACAGAGGAAGATCAATGTCCTGTATCTTCCCCTGTTGAGATTAAAATTGTACTATCACTTACTATTTAACATCCAATGTCATTTCTCTTTACTTGCTTTACTCTCTATACTTCTGACACCTCATGGCTCATTGATACACCTCATGGCTCATTGATACACCATCGTGGAAGTGAAACGTGTGTGTGGTCCTCTGGGTGTAGATGCTTACAGTACCTTCGGAAAGTATTCAGACCCCTTCACTTTAACACATTTTGTTGTGTTATAGACTCCATTTAAAAAGGATTAAATAAAAAATAATTTGCCATCAATCCACACACAATACCCCAGAATATTCAGACGAGAAATTTCATTAATTATTAAAAATTTAAATACAGAAATTACTTGTGTCCATACAGTAAGAATTCAGACCCTTTGCTCTTAAAATTAGTTAAAATGCAAAAATGTTATCAATAAATCACTCAGTATGTTGAACTGAGTCCATCTTAATGCAAGGATAATAGTTCATGTCTTTTTGGAAACAATATCTTGTTTTGTCATGTTTTTATAGGGTCTCCGATTTGCATAGGAATCAATTACACATTTAATAATTGTTGTATTTAGGTATTCAATAAAAACTCAACATTTAGATTCTATTGTATATGACTAGTGCCATGTTATTACCATGGCAGTATCATGTTAGGCTTGTGCAGATACACTGTAGTTCTTACAACCTTACCTCAGGCACTATGATCTCTGCCAAATACAGTATTGAGTAAATCAACAGGATCTGATAATGATGAAGACTGCTGAATAATGTATAAACTAGTGTAATCATGCTTAGTATAAAGCAAATATTAATTATGCAATTGTTGTAGTCTCATTTGATAAACAAGTGAAAAAAGCTGTGCTCTTCAACCCTGGGAAACTGGTGTGTTATAGAGAACGGAAAGTGCAACATACAAACTTGTGTTTTAGCCAAGCTCACACCTCTGATTATACACATATGCACTTAAACTCATATACAACTAATCAGGTGTGCAAACGCAGGGGGCTTGGAACGAAAATGTGATTGGCCTAAAAGGGTCTCAGTGAGAACAACAATTACTGAGATTAACTTTAAATGTAGAATTAAAGGCTATTTAAACACTAAGAAGCTTTTTGATTAAAATGATCTAAACTACATGTATTAATGAGTTCTTTGTAAGCCAGAAAATACATAATCATCGTAGGCCTATGTGATTGTGTCCCTTACTGAATCAATTCCCATTCATTGTTATGGAGGACCAAGTCTGTCAAAATTAACAATAAATATATAGATACATAAATGAATGTGGAAAACAATGTGGAAAAGAAAGAATGAATGTGGAAAAGAATAAATAAATATAGATATGTATTTCGTTATACTGTGTGTATTCATTCATTTATTTGTTCATACATTCATTTATGTGTCTATATATTTATTGTTAATTTTGACAGACTTGGTCCTCCATACATTGTAGCCTTGCCTTTGTTCAGCTGTCAGTGCAGCAGCAGTAGCATCCTAGCATCCTAGCATCATCCCTGCACCATGCCTCGAGCCTGGCCACAGCAGTGCGCGCGGGGCTTGTACTAGCACCGTCTAGCTGTGGAGGCTCGAGCCGCTAACACCTTCCCTGTCTAGTCTGATAGTGATATTGTCTCACGACTGTAATCACACAGAGACATCATCATTTAGACGTTGTTGTGATTCTGTGTAGATTCATCAGTACATATACGTTAACACTAGGTAGACTTTTCCACTAGAATGGGGCTATCAGAGCCCGGAGGCTAGCGGGTTAGCTAGCAGGTTAGATATCCGTACGAGTCACCCTGGCAGGCCGGAGCAGCGAGCTAAGAGAGCCCGAGGTCTGAAGGCCTGAGCAGCTACCGTCTCCTATTGAAACAGCTGGAAAGACCCTCTGCGGTAAGGTAAGTGTCACGTTTCCGCCCAAGATGACATGTGATTTAGCTATATATTAATATTTAGCTATATTCAGAGGAGAAGATATGAGTTGTTGGAACTAAAGCTACTGACTAGAACCGGCGATAGACGTGCTAGTGAGCTAGCTAGCCGGTCTAAGCTAACGTTGGCCGGCTTCTAGCAACCCACCAGTGTGTTCATGTGTTAGCTGAGCCCAGGGACTGACTGTTGAATGAAGTCAGCTGCATATAGCCAACATCCTAACACTAACTACATCTACTACAACTACTTTGCTAGTGGCTTGGCAGCAAAACCTCAGGATGGAAATAATAAACCATGTCAGGGCTTCTAACTCTAATCTATAGAGAAGCTTTAGAGTTCAACCCTTAGTTGGTTCTGACCTTGGCTTCCAGCCCTGTTGGGTTTGACCAGCAAGTGGCCAGAGTTTTGGAAACAAGCAAATACCTCGACTACGATTGCTGAGAGACCCATCAGACTCTGCTGCAACAGAATTGCTTAGTTGGGGACAACAACTGACAACTCTACTGTCTCTCCCAGGTTTGAATCCAGACTGACTCCCAAAGATGTCAGAGAGTGCAGGGCTGCAGTTTGTCAGCCCCTACGCCTTCGAGGCCATGCAGAAGGTGGATGTGGTGAGACTGGCTGCCCTGAGCGACCCAGAGCTCAGGCTGCTCCTGCCCTGCCTGGTGAGGATGGCCCTGTGTGCCCCGGCCGACCAGAGTGAGGCGTGGGCTCAGGACAAGAAGCTCATCCTGCGGCTGCTCTCCGGGGTGGAGGCGGTGAACTCCATCGTGGCGCTCTTGTCTGTCGACTTCCACGCTCTGGAGCAGGACGCCAAGAAGGAGCAGCAGCTCAGGTAAGCTCGTTAAAGAAACTCCGCACACTCTTGGAGACTGTAAATAAGCATAGCTCATTAGTGATCGACACCGTCTGTTTTTTTATGTTAAGACACCTCCTGCCTTGCCCTTGCTCCTAAATAAAATTTAAAAAGGACTGCACTTATATAGCGCCTTTATCCAAAGCGCTTTACAACGGCCTCTCATTCACCCATTCACACACACAGTCACACACCAATGTCGGCAAGCTACCATGCAAGGCGCCGGCCCGCTCACTGGGAGCAACTTGGGGTTCAGTGTCTTGCCCAAGGACACCTCGACATGTGGCCAGCCGGGGCTCGAACCGCCGATCTGCCAACCTTGCGATCATTAGACGGCGGCTCTACCTCCTGCGCCACAGCAGGAGGTGAAGTTAGTATTGAGTTTGGTAGGTGGAGGTTGACAGTTTGATAGGTGGAGGTTGACAGTTTGTGTTCTCCCTGACAGGCACAAGGCTGGAGGTTCTAACGGGGAGAGCATCCTGGTGTCTCAGCTGCAGCACGGCCTGACCCTGGAGTTTGAGCACAGCGACCCCCTCAGGAGACTCCGGCTGGCCCTCAGTGAGCTGCTGGCCATCATGAACAAGGTAACACCCTGTCGCGCGTAGTGCTTAACTTTTCTATCACCCAGATTGAGTTTGAGATCGTTCCATTGACACGTCTCGCCTTTCAGGTCGCCGACTCCAACGGAGAGTTCTTCTTGAAGTCCTCGGAGCTCTTCGAGAGCCCTGTCTACCTGGAGGAGGTCGCCGATGTTCTCTGCATCCTACAAGCAGGTACACACATCGCTACAGAAAATACCTCGATACACGAGAATATAACATCCAGTTTTCACTTGTTCTCTGAGCACTAAGTGAGAATATGTTTTAGAGACACAACTGTTTCTTGGATTTGGAAGTGACAGAAGATGACTGATGTTTCGCAACATGGAAAGCTATTTCGATGATGCAGCTCTTTACAATATAATGGTGTTTCCCCCCTTTTCCTCAGAGCTGCCCTCATTGCTGCCCATCATAGACGTGGCCGAAGCTTTGCTGCATGTGCGCAATGGGGACTGGTTCCTGTGTCTGCTGGTGGCCAACGTCCCTGACAGCTTCAATGAAGGTAGAGTTATTACAATGAAGGTAGAGTTATTACAATGAAGGTAGAGTTATTACAATGAAGGTAGAGTTATTACAATGAAGGTAGAGTTATTACAATGAAGGTAGAGTTCTACAAGTCTGGGCTGATACAAAATGTTACATTTCTTATTGCCAGTACTCTCTCTTGGCCATACCTTCAAATCAGGTTCTTCTCACGCCTCTTTTGGAGGATGAGCTGATCAGGCTTGGACCTGGACGCAGCCATGGTACTCGCCATTTCGTACTCGCGTTTTCATTGGATGTTACATTCCAAGACCCATCCCTTACACGCCTGTAGTAACGTATTGGTATGTGTGTCCCTTACACGCCTGTAGACCCATCCCTTACACGCCTGTAGACCCATCCCTTACACGCCTGTAGACCCATCCCTTACACGCCTGTAGTAACGTATCTCTTACACGCCTGTAAGACCCATCCCTTACACGCCTGTAGTAACATCCCTTACACGCCTGTAGACCCATCTCTTACACGCCTGTAGTAACAAGACCCATCCCTTACACGCCTGTAGTAACAAGACCCATCCCTTACACGCCTGTAGTAACGTATTGGTATGTGTGTCGTCTTGACTCTCTTCCGACCAAGTAGGACTATTTTGCAGAGAGTTGACGCTAGCTTGCAACGTTGAAAAACATACACAACATCTAGTTGATGAAGGCGTAAGGTTAGCTATTTAAATGGTCTGACGTTTGGCAAGGCGTCACTCATTTACAACGGGTTACCTCCCCTTTGTAGATGGATTCTGCAACGTTTTTCACCAGGAAAGCCTGGTCTCTACAAGGTTAGGCCACTAATACAACATTGTAAATGAACTGCTCCTATTGAGCTGCACATGTGCAGGTCAGCTGACTGATACTTAATCTAATGGAAGAATCTGTGTTTGTTAAGAACTCATTGTAATTCCAGGCAGAGTATCATTGATTTGCTATTTCATGTTTTTAACAACCCAATTAGATATTTCCCCTATAATTCTAACCATTGTTCTGCTAAATCTATTCTTCTGTAACAGATGATGAATATGATTGTGTTGCTGGTAGGGGGGCGAGTGTGGTCCTTACTTTGAGAGACACATTATGAGCAGATGGAATACTTCTGCCTCTGGTGCCTCCTTATCACTGTGAGGTCAGAGCTGAGTCAATAGCTTATTTGCGCGAGACTTGAGGAGGAAGCAGCGTGCAACATTACATAGCACTGAACATTAGTAAATCCTCATGGCTTGTTATTGGAACGGCCTATTTTATTGAAGCTGAGGGAAATCAATCAATTTAAGGGTGAAATGGTGGGAATAGGCTAGTCTACAGGCATCAAATGTGATCACGTCTAACTTGAAGTAACTCACTTGCCTCTTTATGGCACATGCAATTCCCTATAAGTAGCGGAGATGGAAGCTACAGTAATGTCATTGCATGTCAGAGTCTCAGCCGACCATAAACATTTTGCCTTTTAAACTGTCAACTACAATGAAGAATAGCGAGATAAGGGATGTGGCTTCTAAAATGCAGGCTTTTGATAGCTGTTAAGTGTTATTTACAGCCAAATAAATGAATTATCTTTCTACGTTTCAGTGCGTTTATGTAAGCACTTGACAGACTGACATTGGTAACCTAATGCACTGACATGTAAGGTGAAACAATCAAAGAGAAGGAAAGCCTCTGGCAGGGATGAAACAAGTATTGATTGTAATTAAGTAAAATCCCACAAAATGTGAAATATTCTCAGCCACATCCCATTATGTCATGACAGATTATTTGTGAGAACTTTGACCGGGCTTTGTTAAGGCTCTGACAACACCATTTTCTCTAATGATCATGTTGTTTGATTTATTTGAACAGCGTCTTTCTGTGTGTTTCCAGTGTGCAGGGGTCTCATAAAGAACGGCGAGCGTCAGGATGAGGAGAGCATGGGCGGCCGGCGCAGGACGGAGGCCCTGAGGCAGCTATGTCAGATGAACCCCTCTCAGGCCCTCAACATCAGAGCCATGGTGGTCAGTCACTCTGCCTTACTTTACCACTCAACATCAGAGCCATGGTGGTCAGTCACTCTGCCTTACTTTACCACTCGTCCCAGCCAGGCAAAACCACACAAACACAGGGCTCCCACGGGTCCTTGAAACCCTTGAAAGTTTGTGAATTTGAGAAAAAATTGAAAGTGTGAATTTGAGAAAAAATTGAAAGTTTTTGAAAATAGACATGGGTCATTGAAAGTGCTTGAATTCATCTCTCTCTCTCTCAAAAAATAAATAAATAATAATAATTAAAAAATGTTTTACTTAGCTCGTCAACTAGTAAATAAGTCTCTGTATTGCTTAACTTTACACATATTTCACAATATATTTTTTGCTGTGCTGTGGTAGACAAGGCAAGAGACCATCTAGTGTTCACACATTCAAGCCTCTCTTTTTAATAGTTGTTTTTAATTGTTGTCTGTGTGATAGATCCTTTTATATAAATTCTCATTTAGATCTGTCTCTAACTATGCCGTGTTGGGTCCTTGAATTTGAGGGAATTGAGTCTTGAAAGTCCTTGAAAGGTGCTTGAGTTTGATGTTTCAGAAGGTGTGGGAACCCTGCAAACACCATCACCAGTCCCCCCCACCAGGGAGGCTCTCACCAGTAACACTGTCCTACTGTTGGCTCACGTTGTTAAGCAGCCGTCTCCTCTCTCCCCGGTGCGTCTCCCCAGGTGGAGGAGTGCCACCTGCCTGGCCTGGGCGTGGCTCTGACTCTGGACTACAAGCCTGACACAGCTGACGACGCCGTCAGCCCCCTGGTCTCCTACGTCAGCGGCCTGCTGCTGGGCACCAACGGCAAAGTCCGCACCTGGTTCAGCATGTTCATCCGCAACGGCCAGCAGGTAACATCACCGCCTCCCGCGAGACTCTGACACACCTACTTCTACACAAAGACGCTCGTATTCACTTCCGTCTCACACACATACACATACATGTTCAAGGCTGTGGCTGACCCCTCACATCCAGCTCACAGCTTGTTTGAATGACTCCCTTCTGGACAGCGGTACAGGGCCACCAGGACAAAAACACCACGCCACTTGAAACAGTCTCTTCCCCAAAGCCACAGCCCTCCTCAATAACTCCTGATCATTGCACCTTGCACTTTACATGTTCTTGCACTAAGTTGGACAGTATATTTATTCACTCATATTGGTACTGTATATATTGTGTGTCTTGAGTATTGTTGTATTGTCACCCTGCTGTTGTATGTTATGTACTGTAGCTTGTTCAGCATGGTAGAATACCAAGTCATGTCCCTAGTGCACTGCACATGGAGAATAAAGTTGAATTGAATTGAATTGAATGTTCCCTCCTTCTCTGTGCCTAGCGTAAGCGTGAGAGCACCTCAGTGCTGTGGCAGATGCGCAGGCAGCTGCTGTTGGAGCTGGTGGCCATCTTGCCCCGCTCACGCAGCACCCACGTGCCCAACGACAGCGAGAGCGACACAGAGAGCAGCTCTGCGTACTCAGGCCTGAGGGAGGAGCACGTGGTGAAGGCCAGCGCCCTGCTCAGGCTCTACTGTGCTCTCATGGGCATCGCAGGCCTCAGGTGAGAGAGACGGCTGTCTGATTGTGTTCGGTGTGTGTTCAGTGTGTGTTCGGTGTGTGTTCAGTGTGTGTTCAGTGCAGGGTTTCCGTTCGGAAAAAATTGTGCCGGTCAACGTGTCCGGGGAGATTTCAATTTACCGGACAAACGTGAGATATTCCGGTCATCATATTCCAATATAATATAGCTGTTTGTCGCGGTGATTAGCTGTTGTGTAGCCTATATATGCTGTTTAATGTCTATTTCTCATCCGATACGATTAGATGCGAGCTATATAATAAATATAATATAGGCTTTCATGATTCGCATGCGCGCTATGCCATGTCCAGCGCTGAACGCGCGCCACAATGTCAACGGAGTCGCTGTGGCGCTAAATGCCCTCACTCAAGACACAATCTGGAGCCTTAACTACTTTCAGTAGCTCAGTCAGTCCCACATACTGATGACATGCGATGCCATTTTTGCCATGAAATGCAACTTGTTGAGTGACTGAGAGTGCAGCTTATTGTTAGCCGTTTCATTAGCCTGCTCACAGTGGCCTTTGCTGTTGCCTCAAACTGACCGCCGATATGTGCTCACTGCACCGCCTGTGATCAGTGAGAGCCGACATTCTCATATTCGTTGCTCCTCTCGTGAATCCGTTATTCCTCCCCGATTTTTTGCACGGTGAGCAGAACATTTTTCCTTCCCCATCTAAACGCAGCCAGGGGAAATGTTCTTTCGATTCAACTAGGAACCCTCGAGCCGCCTCCATCTCTTTAAAGCCAGACTTCTCCTCAGACTCATTGTAGCTTGGTTTCATGAAGTCATTGTTAAGCTTACTTTGTCTTGCCATGTTTACCTCTCGCTCGCTATGGTGCTGCTGCAACGTTTGCAGGTTAAAAGCGCTAGCCCGCTGCGCAGGGTTGCCAGATGGGCCGGGTTATCGCCGAATGGGCTACTGGGTTTAGCGGTAATAGACTGGTTAGGCTGTATTGTCAATCCCATCTGGCAACCCTGCCGCTGTTTCGCATAGGCTAGCCTACACATTAGGAGTCATCATCATGCCGGAGTCAAATCATATTATAATAAAAGAAATACATAGCCTATATATTCGTCTTTTTTAATATAGAAGGAATCAGAATGTGAACTTTAGCGAATTGTATTCAAATTGTGCTTAGAGGGAATTATTTTCACCGGACAATATGACCGAAGAGGTTTCAATTTGTCGGACTTCAACAAATTTTACCGGACAAAGACCGGTAATTACCGGTTAACGGAAACCCTGGTTCAGTGTGTGTTCAGTGTGTGTTCAGTGTGTGTTCAGTGTGTGTTCGGTGTCAGTGTGTGTTCGGTGTGTGTTCAGTGTGTGTTCAGTGTGTGTTCAGTGAGTGTTCAGTCTGTGTTCAGTGTGTGTTCAGTGTGTGTTCAGTCTGTGTTCAGTGTGTGTTCAGTGATGAGGTGCTTGTGTGCATGTGCACGCCAGTGTTCATTTCGTCAATGAAAATAACACCTATTTTTCCATGGGAAAAAGACAATAAGATAAATGACTAAATAGACCCAGATAAAACGCTTCATTAAACGAAAATATTTGTTTCATTTCGGTTGACTAAAACAAGACAATACGAAATTTCAAGGTTGCAATGTTGTTGTTGTTGGTGTAAAATGACTGCCATGCCCAAGTCATTTACAAGACCCCACCATCTCTGCCTGGCAAACGTTCTCCAATCTGGCCAAAACCACTCAGAACAAGGGGCTACATGTTGAATGCAACATGAGAAGAAGGCTTTTGCACCCAAGTACCTAGAAAAGAAAGACTGTCAGTGAATGTTCTGGTTTGACAAGGGTGATTGGTTTGAGCTGCGCAGAATCACTGATCTACACATGGCCTGCAGTAAAGTAGTAAGCACAGTGTGATCAATTTCAGCCAATCAGCGCAGTGCCTTGTTGAGAGGCTGATCCTCTAACACAGAGACATTGATTAGGCCTTCTGCCATTTATCTGCAGTGCTGCTTATCTTAGCTCCAGAGTAATGTGTTATTAGTAATGTGTTATTCTGATCATTTGGCTGTTGGAAAGAGAATTATGGGATGGAATGTTATGCAGAAATCTATGTCAGAAAGACATCTGTTTATGCACATGGAAGTCAGTGATTTATGTTGATTATGGGTTACCCTAACCCTTTTACAATAACTGCTGTGGACTAAATCAGAATTCAAAAGTCAAAAATATGACTAAAACTAGGGGTGGGCATCAATGATCGGTGATCGATAATTGATCGATAAGGATCTTGGTCGATCACCAAATATTTTTCTCGATAATCATTAATAATTATTTTTAATTATTTATTTAATAATAATAATAATGGGAATTAGTTTGTCCACGTTATGTGTAGGGATGCTCCGATTTATCGGCCACCGATTTAAATCGGCCGATTTCACTCCAAATGACTCGATCGGTGATCGGCAAAAATGGCCGATCGCAAAAACCGTTTTTTTTTTTTTTTTTTTTTTTTTTTTCTGGGGAAGACAGATAACTGAACAGAAAACATAGGAGGATGTAACAGTATGTAAACCATGAAGGCCACGTTTATGATGTATTTTATACAGCCATATCGACTGACTTGGGCTTCAGGCCCTAACTGGGTGATAGGCCAGACTTTTACTATGCCATAAAAATGGGTCTGCGTTTGCTTGGTGCCTAATGGATCAAAACTTTTGTCTAAAAAGCAAAAAATATGTAGGCTATCCAGTCAGTAGGCCTACAGTTATGTATTTTTTTAAAAATCGGTATCGGTATCGGTATCGGTTGATCTTGAGGAAAAAAATCGGTGATCGGTATCGGCCCCAAAAATCCAGATCGGAGCATCCCTAGTTATGTGTGAGAAATGAACTTTGCATTTGCCTTCGCATTGAATTTCGCAACGCAGTACGGCATGATGCAACAAGTTCCCGTACGTTAGTGTAACCTCCAGTAATTCCAGGTTCCCCTCAACAAAGAGGCACTGAGAGCGTCTTATAAAAAAGATGAAGTTTATTACACAGTTGTAAAAAAAGGTTAGCAGAGCAAGCTCGGAAAATGGCGAAGCGAGCGAAACGAAGCTTGGTGTGGGAGCATTTTGATCTGAAAGGCGACCTCGTTCATTGCAAACACTGCGCAGTGACCTATAAATACAACACGACAACGACCCCGATGAAATACCACCTGCAAACCGTACACCCGACCCTGATTCCTCCTTCGCTACCTTCTCAGCCCTCCATCATGTCTCATCTTATACGCGGGAGGTGTGATGCACAACGAGAAGAGAAAATAACGATGGCCATCTGTAAATTAATTGAAACAGATATTCTGCCGCTCAGTTTTGTCGAGGGTAGAGGATTTCGTGCGCTGATGCAAATAGTCGAGCCAGCATATCCTGTTCCATCGCGATGTTCCATGCTAGTTATTTCTGCCCTAGTTTTATTTTATTTTTTTATTTTATTTTTATGAAAAAGAAGCTTATCAATTAATCGATAATTGATCGTTAATTCTTGCGATTATCGAAAAAGAAATGTTGATCGTTTGCCCAGCCCTAACTAAAACACAAAAATTACTAAAAACGAAAGAAAGGGTGCCAAAATTAAGACTGGCTTAGGCAACTCTGTGTGTGTGTGAGGTGCCTGTGTGTGTGAAGTGCCTGTGTGTGTGTGTGTGTGTGTGTGTGTGTGTGTGTGTGTGTATGTGTATGCGTGTGCATGGTGAGATCCTGGTGGCTCACGGCTCTCTGTCCTCTCAGGCCCACAGACGAGGAGGCGGAGCAGCTCCTCCAGCTGATGACCAGCAGACCCCCGGCCACCCCCGCCGGGGTCCGCTTCGTCTCCCTGTCCTTCTGCAAGCTGCTGGCCTTCCCCACCCTCGTCAGGTACGGCAGCGGCCTCCCCTCTCCTCTCTCTCCTCTCTCTCCGCTCACCTCAGACACACCACCAGAGCTCTGTCTCTGTATCCCACTCTGAACACCTCAGACACACCACCAGAGCTCTGTCTCTCTGTCCCACTCTGAACACCTCAGACACACCACCAGAGCTCTGTCTCTCTGTCCCACTCTGACTCTGAACACCTCAGACACACCACCAGACCTCTGTCTCTGTACCCCACTCTGAACACCTCAGACACACCACCAGACCTCTGTCTCTGTACCCCACTCTGAACACCTCAGACACACCACCAGAGCTCTGTCTCTGTATCCCACTCTGACTCTGAACACCTCAGACACACCACCAGACCTCTGTCTCTGTACCCCACTCTGAACACCTCAGACACACCACCAGACCTCTGTCTCTGTACCCCACTCTGAACACCTCAGACACACCACCAGAGCTCTGTCTCTGTACCCCACTCTGAACACCTCAGACACACCACCAGAGCTCTGTCTCTGTACCCCACTCTGAACACCTCAGACACACCACCAGACCTCTGTCTCTGTATCCCACTCTGAACACCTCAGACACACCACCAGACCTCTGTCTCTGTACCCCACTCTGAACACCTCAGACACACCACCAGACCTCTGTCTCTCTGTCCCACTCTGAACACCTCAGACACACCACCAGACCTCTGTCTCTGTACCCCACTCTGAACACCTCAGACACACCACCAGACCTCTGTCTCTGTACCCCACTCTGAACACCTCAGACACACCACCAGACCTCTGTCTCTGTACCCCACTCTGACTCTGAACACCTCAGACACACCACCAGACCTCTGTCTCTGTATCCCACTCTGAACACCTCAGACACACCACCAGAGCTCTGTCTCTGTACCCCACTCTGACTCTGAACACCTCAGACACACCACCAGACCTCTGTCTCTGTACCCCACTCTGAACACCTCAGACACACCACCAGACCTCTGTCTCTGTACCCCACTCTGAACACCTCAGACACACCACCAGACCTCTGTCTCTGTACCCCACTCTGAACACCTCAGACACACCACCAGAGCTCTGTCTCTCTATCCCACTCTGACTCTGAACAGATGGCAGATCTCAGCTGGTCTCTCTCAGGCCCGTTCGTGCAGCAGGTGGTCTCGTGGGTTGTTTCCCTGGCTGCCGTAAGCACCGATCGGTGTCTCTGTGTGTCGTTGATTGTGTGATGTGGTGTTGTAAGTGAATGAAGTGTGTGTGTGTGTGTGTGTGTGTGTGTGTGTGTGTGTGTGTGTGTGTGTGCGCGTGTGCTCCTCTCCCCAGCACCCCGGAGCAGGAGCAGCTAATGGTGATGTGGCTCAGCTGGATGATCAAGGAGGAGGAGTACTTTGAGAGGTGATGATGATTGCGTTTCTTCTTTATTATCTCCGTATCGTGATGGGAATCGTACTACTTTTTGTAATAATCACCGAACGCTATCATCCGGAACAGGAGTCGTAGAATATGTTACGTTTACCCATACCGTTAGCGTTGTACGACTGATGAAAATAAAAGGGGAAATAAAACCATCAGTGCAGGTGTGAACCCTAAGTACCTAAGTACGTAAGTAAGTCAAATGTATTTCTATAGCACCCATCCCAGACCAGGGGTCACAAAGTGCTTTACATATATGAGAACATAAAAGAGCTAAAGTTATAGCAGGTTAAAATAGGCAACCAAGTGAAAATAAGAACAAGTAACAAACAACAAGTGTACAACAATATCAACAGGACACAGAATGAAGGATGAGTGGCTCCTGGTCAGGTCCGTAGTGATTGTTCTAATGCTGCTGGACAAAGCGTTGAGTGCTCAGTGTGTTGACGGCCCTGTGTCCACTCTGTGCTTCCTGTGTGGTCGTCACTCACGGAGGGAGGCCGGGTCGACACAGCGCTCCTCTCCAAACAAACAGAACAGTGACGCAGGGCTGGGGGGGGGGGGGGGGGGGAGGTTGGGGGGAGTTAAACCCGGGAGGCTCTGACAGGCTTTTTAAAATTTAATAAGGCCTTCATCGACTGTGAGTTATCACTGCAGCAGCCCAGCTCCCCGTGCCCCTGTGTGTGAGATGCGTGTGAGAGTGTGTGTCTGTGTGGGGCGCGACGATGCCCCATAAATCTGGTGGCTGTGGGCCCATCAGTGGGGAGGTAAATGAGTGTTGGCAGAGGCCGTGAAGGGGACACTGGGCCGCGGGAGGAGGGGGGCAGTAATACGGCTGGCATAATCAGTTTATTAAAGTGCCATCCCTCTAAGATGCATTGTGAGCTGGCGTTTTAAATCTCTCTCTCTCTCTCTCTCTCCTCTTGTCTCTTGTGCCCCCCCCCCCACCGCCGTCTCATACAGCGCTGCGGGCGTATCCGCTTCCTTCGGAGAGATGCTATTACTGGTTGCCATGTATTTCCATAGCAACCAGCTCAGCGCCATCATCGAGCTGGTCTGCTCCACTTTGGGGATGAAGGTAAGGTGGAGGGGGGGCAGGGATGGATAGCTCCGTCTGGCTGGTCAGGCTGGTCACTCTACTGCTGCTATGCAGGAGCCACACCCCCCGCCAACACACTCAGACACTTCTCTGCCTTTAGTTTCTGGGTGTTTCTCATATAAAGAGGTGATTTGATTAAGGACCGTATTTTTTTCAGCCCTCGGCTGTGCTTCAATGTTGTCATGAAATGTTACATTTTTTTCATTTAAGGCATTTAGCCTTATTCCAAAGCGACTTACAATCGATACATTTGACTAAGCAAGTGAATCATTAATCCACCAGTCGTAGCAGGAAGAGTAATCCAGCTCAGGCCCGGGGCCATTGATAGAAGGAAAAACCTTCTTCTAAACCTTTTTTTTATTTTTGTATTTATTTAGACACTGGAGAAACAGAGAAACAGTACAAGGGGGTCAAATAGACGTTTTTAGGGGACGCAGTAGAGGGGAAAAGCGGGTGTCTTCAGGAGACGCAGTGCTGGGGGGCAGTAGAAGTCTCAGGAGGAGCAGTCTTTTATCAAATATGAAAAGAGGGGACTTGAAAAAAGCATTTGTTTTTTTTGCCCTCAGGATGTTTTGGCTAGTTTCTGCAGTAAAAGCTCCACCTCAGGACATCATTACTGACCTCTCTCCATCTGTCTGTAAATGGCATCTTCCCCTCTCTCTCTCTCTCTCTCTCTCTCTCTCTCTCTCTCTCTCTCTCTCTCTCTCTCTCTCTCTCTCTCTCTCTCTCTCTCCCTCCCCCCCCCTCTTCCAGATTGCCATTAAGCCCAGCTCTCTGAGCAAAATGAAGACCATCTTCACCCAGGAGATCTTCACGGAGCAGGTACACCGGCCTCTGTCCTTAGTTGGGAATAAGTGGGTTCGGCGTCACCCGCGTTTCCTGGTTGTGCTTTATGGTGCTGCTTGTATAGAGGTGTTCAGACGTGTTCTGTGCTGCTTGTATAGAGGTGTTCAGACGTGTGCTGTGCTGCTTGTATAGAGGTGTTCAGGTGTGTCCTGTGCTGCAGGTGGTCACGGCCCACGCCGTCAGAGTGGCGGTCACCAACAACCTGAGTGGCAACATCACCGGCTTCCTGCCCATCCACTGCATCCAGCAGCTGCTGCGCTCCAGGGCCTTCACCAAGCACAAGGTCTCCATCAAGGTACGCCACTCCACCTCCTACGCTCCTCTCCTGTGTTCTAGTCCTAATTACAGCGTTCCCACGGGGCCTTGAAACCCTTGAAAGATTGAGGAAAATTGAGGGAAAAATAAATAGACATGGGTCATTGAAAGTGCTTGAATTCCTCTCTCTCTCTCTCTCTCTCTCTCTCTCTCTGTCTCTCTCTCTCTCTCTCTCTCTCTCTCTCCCTCTCTCTCCCTCTCCCTCTCTCTCTCTCTCTCTCTCTCTAAAAAATATATATATATATATTCCAAATTGTTTTACTTAGCTCGTCAACTAGTAAATAAGTCTCTGTATTGCTTAAGTTTACACATATTTCACAATATGTTGTTTTGCTGTGCTGTGGTAGAGACGGCAAGAGACCGTCTAGTGTTCACACATTCAAGCCTCTCTTTTTAATTGTTTGTGAGCGGATAGTTCCTATTATATAAATTCTCATCTAGATCTGTCTCAAACTACGCCGTGTTGGGTCCTTGAATTTGAGGGAATTGAGTCTTGAAAGTCCTTGAAAGGTGCTTGAATGTGATGTTTCAGAAGGTGTGGGAACCCTGTGCCGTATTTTCCGCACTATAAGGCGCACTTAAAAGCCTTTAATTTTCAAAAAAAACGACAGTGCGCCTTATAATCCGGAGCGCCTTATATATGGATCAATTGGTTAATTGGTTGATCCATACTGGTTGTACTCAAGGCGCTCTGTCAAAATGTTTCAGTACGACTGGTAAACTACAAAGCCGCACCGCTTGCAGCATTACGGTAATCAGTAAACACCGGTACTGATGTGCTTACTCACAGTCCCACACCACAAGACCCCAAGTAAAGAAGACTAAACAGAGTTTCCGAGGGAACAAAGCGAGATGGCCACAGTTAGAGGACAAACTCGAACAGTGGGTTGTTGAACAGAGAGCAGCAAGTAGAAGCGTCTCTACAGTCACTATTCGAATGAAGACAACAGCGCTGGCACGGGACATGAACATCGATGAATTTCGAGGCGGTCCTTCTTAGTGCTTTCAACTTGAAGTTTTAAAGTACCCACTCGATATAATAAACAACAGTTTAACGATCACTAAACACTTATAATGTGTGTATTGGATTCATTATTCTCGTTTGCCGGAGGCTACTGGTAAGGGAGGGTTGACTTGTAAACATACTTTCGTTTTAGCTCGTGTTCAAAAGCAAGAACTGTGTGTTCATCTAGTTATGTGTAGTTATGTGTTTTTAGCATGTCGATGTTCTCCCAGTATGTTGTCATGTTATTAAAATACAGTTGAGACCTTCGTAGCGATGTGTTTTGTTAGCAGCGTTCGTAGCTGTGGCTGCGTTCAGAGTCACTTTTCTCCCATTCAGTGTTTGAGGTGAACCAACATTCAAATACGCCTGTCGTGTTCAATCTTTCTCTGATTTGAATGTATGACACATCATTTGAAAGCTTACAATCTGTAGTTTAAGCATGTGTAAAAACTGAAAAATTACGTTGCACATTTCACCAGGAGCTGTCACATATTGGTTGTTGGTTATAATTGTATAGCCTATTGGTTGTTTTCTGGTGTTGTTTTATTGTTTTGCTCTGTTTGTAGTCTACTTGATGTATTTTTATCAGCTGTTAAATCACCACAGCGGTTAATCCACTAATAGAGATAATACCAGATTGAAAATGCTTGTAGCTAACTACTCTATATCTCGTGGTCGCAGTTATTGCGAATTGCTATTCACGCGAGTCAGCTGTGAATCACCGCAGGTCCTTGACGCTTGTTGCAAAAATGGATGACGAACGGCTGATACTTGAGGTGGAAAAATATATATTTTTGACAGTGGAGCAGGTAGAACGTTGACGGTGACAACGCTCAGGTGGAGCATGGACAACGGGAAGTTGACACAACACCGATGGAGAGGTGACGCAACGCAGTAGGTGGAGCTTGGGCGTAACGCAACCCCAGTCAAACGTTTGACTGCAGTATTCTATATTCTATTCTATGCGCCTTATAATCCGGTGCGCCCTGTATATGAAAACAGTTCTAAAATAGGCCATTCATTGAAGGTGCGCCTTATAATCCGGTGCGCCTTATAGTGCGGAAAATACGGTAATTAGGGTTGCAAAATTCTCGTAAGATTGGGAAACTTTCTGATCATTTTATATGGAAAACGCTATGGAAACTTTGGAAATTAGCGGAAAGTTTCCCAAATGTATGGGAATTCTGCAACCCTAGTCCTAATGCCCAATACCTTCCATGTTCATGGCTCCATCTCTTTGTTACTCACAGTGAACCAGGCTTAACGGCGATCGCTATTGTGAATTCCATAAAGTGAGATACAGTGTGGGTTGCTTGGCACGCTCTGTGAGCACAGATAATTGATTTTACATCTAAAGCAACTGCTGAGGGGGAGTTGTCTCCCAGTTCCTGAAGTCGCCCCCAAAGGCAGACAAAGACAGATGTTTCTCTGAATGTCCTCAAACCACTGATTGTCCACGTCGTTGTTGTTGTTGTTGTTGTTGTTGTTGCAGGACTGGATCTACAGGCAGCTGTGTGAGACCTCCACCCCCCTCCACACTCAGCTGCTGCCCCTCATAGACGTCTACATCAACTCCATCCTCACCCCGGCCTCCAAGGCCAACCCCGAGGCCACCAACCAGCCTATCACTGAGCAGGAGATCCTCAACGTGTTCCAGGGATCAGCAGGGGTGAGTGGGCTTGTTAACACTAGAAGAGCCGTGAGGGGTCACGGTGCCCCCTGTGAGTGAAAAACAAAAAATAAGATAGTATAAAGCTGTTTTGCAGTTTTTCTGTGTAGGAGGCAGGCTAAAAAAAGAAGCGCCCTCTAGTGATCTCTGTGTGTAAATAGCAGATTTAGATTCTAAAAAGGGGGTCTATTTGACCCCCAAGGCGGCTCTACTAGTGGGCTGTTGTAGTGTTAACAGCAAAACTCCTCACACCGAATCGATTGATGATGTGTTGTTGATGCATGTATTTTCAGTGCTATATGTGTGTGTGTGTGTGTGTGTGTGTGTGTGTGTGTGTATATGTGTATGTGTATGTGTATGTGTATGTGTGTGTGTGTGTGTGTGTGTGTGTGTGTGTGTGTGTGTGTGTGTGTGTGTGTGTGTGTGTGTGTGTGGGGGGGGGGGGGGGGGGGGGGGGGATCAATAGTGCAGTAAGGATAATGAAGTATACAGTATGAAAGGTCTGCTACTACCTGGTGGGGAGGTTAGAATCGAAGAACAAATATTCGTCTCTCTACAATTAAATTGCTGAATGGTGGAAATTGGTCAGCTAGTGATGTGAAACCACCACGGGAAACAAGTAAAAGGCCAAATGATGCAGAGTGGGTCTGTTTTAACTAACCTATCCATCCCTCATGTCCAGGGGCTGCTCACTACATGTTTTAACTAACCTATCCATCCCTCATGTCCAGGGGCTGCTCAGTACATGTTTTAACTAACCTATCCATCCCTCATGTCCAGGGGCTGCTCACTACATGTTTTAACTAACCTATCCATCCCTCATGTCCAGGGGCTGCTCAGTACATGTTTTAACTAACCTATCCATCCCTCATGTCCAGGGGCTGCTCACTACATGTTTTAACTAACCTATCCATCCCTCATGTCCAGGGGCTGCTCAGTACATGTTTTAACTAACCTATCCATCCCTCATGTCCAGGGGCTGCTCACTACATGTTTTAACTAACCTATCCATCCCTCATGTCCAGGGGCTGCTCACTACATGTTTTAACTAACCTATCCATCCCTGATGTCCAGGGGCTGCTCACTACATGTTTTAACTAACCTATCCATCCCTGATGTCCAGGGGCTGCTCAGTACATGTTTTAACTAACCTATCCATCCCTCATGTCCAGGGGCTGCTCACTACATGTTCCTTTAACATGGTTATGGTCTCAGTCTATCCCGCTGTCTGCAGCAACCGGCCATAGTGTGTTTCTTCATGTTATACACAGGGTTCCCGCCCTGGTCTTAAAAAGCCTTTAAGTCTAAAATCCAGCAAACCGATTTACAAGGCCTAAATAGGTCGGAAGTTTCAGTTATTAGGTCTAAAAAATGAGATTAGCTTGTCCTGCAAGGAAATCAGTCCGACCACATCTATTTACGTGGAAATTAATCAAGCTGGAACCAAAAAAATGCCAATTTGCTGCTCCCGGGAGAAATTGTTGGAGAACGAAGCTACGGCAGGATGACAAGAGGCTATCATATGGTGTCGTGAATAGGTCAAAAATTCTAGTCAAAGAGTCTTAAAAAGGTCTTAGATTTGACTTGTTGAAACTTGTAGGAACCCTGTATACATCAGCCAGGCTGTATTCCTTCCCATTTCCCCTGTTGTTGCTCCGTGGTGGTGCTGTGACAGAGCTGTCTGTCTCCAGCCTGGACAGTGTCCACCCACCCTGCAGCTCCCTGACCCCTCCTGGTGTCCTTTTCTCCCGTGGCAGGGGGAGGGCGGGCGGGGCCGCTGCAGATACAGCATCACCACACAGCTGCTCATCCTCTACTACATCCTCTCCTATGAAGAGGCTCTCCTGGCCAGCACCAAGACCCTGGGTAAGCTCCTGTGTCCTGGACACACACGCCACAAGCAGACCCATTCTCTCACACACACACACACACACACACACACACACACAGAGACAGACACAGACACAGACACAGACACAGACACACACACACACACACACACACACAGACACACACACACACACACACACACACAGACACAGACACAGACAGACACACACACACACACACACACACACACACACACAGACAGACAGACACACACAGAGACAGACAGACACACACACAGACACACTCACATACACACACACACACAGACAGACACACACACACACACACACACACACACACACACAGAGACAGACACACACAGACACACACAGACACACACAGACACACACACACACACACACACACACACACACACACTACTTTCAGCTTCCATTCCGTTGGTTGTTTCTGCCTCCTCTTCTTTCTCCTCCTCCTCTTAGCCTCTCTTTGTCTCCTCCAACTGAGGAAGGTATGTTGCGTTTGAGACAGAGTGTCGGGGTGGGGGGGCAGAGAAAGACAGGCTTTGTCCTCTGTTAAGCGGTTGGAAGACTCTGTTGCCGCCGCTGGTGATTCGCCGCCTCCGACTATTGGTTTTTTCCTCAGCCCTCTGTTGGTTCTCAGTGGAACAATGTGCTATGGGCGGGGGGGGGGGGTGTTAGCTACCTAGGACAGCTGTAGGTGACTGGGTGAGGGGGGGGGGGTGTTAGCTACCTAGGACAGCTGTAGGTGACTGGGTGAGGGGGGGGGGGGTGTTAGCTACCTAGGACAGCTGTAGGTGACTGGGTGAGGGGGGGGGGGTGTTAGCTACCTAGGACAGCTGTAGGTGACTGGGCGGGGGGGGGGGGGGGGTGTTAGCTACCTAGGACAGCTGTAGGTGACTGGGCGGGGGGGGGGGGGGGGGGTGTTAGCTACCTAGGACAGCTGTAGGTGACTGGGCGGGGGGGGGGGGGGGGTGTTAGCTACCTAGGACAGCTGTAGGTGACTGGGCGGGGGGGGGGGGGGGGTGTTAGCTACCTAGGACAGCTGTAGGTGACTGGGCGGGGGGGGGGGGGGGGGTGTTAGCTACCTAGGACAGCTGTAGGTGACTGGGTGAGGGGGGGGGGGTGTAGGTGACTCTGCACGGCACACTCAGTGTTTTCTGGGATTTTTTTTTTTTTAAGCGCATTGAGTTGCATCTTGTAAGAAATGCGCTATACAAATAAAATTTGATTTGATTTGATTTGGGATGATAAGCGGTCCTCCCGCCCTTCATTAGTCCTCATTTGCATATGTGTTTATGTTTATGTACGTCCTCTCTGGCCTCTCCTTAGTTGTTGTGTTTATTTAAGTGCTCTCACACCCTTCCAGGAGTAAGTAACGACGCCCATCACCAGTGTTAATGACCCCGGTGTCCCGTGAAAAACAGCCCGGGTTCTTTGGAAGCCCACGCACACACAGGGCTCCTAACAGATGAAACCCACACACTCTTGTTGGTTCTTGTTTTAAATAACTTGTATGAAATAGATAACGAGGGAAACTTGTGAATTCTAAGACTATTTATTAAACAGAATGACAGTTTACAGAAACACAGTGAAGGTAGCTGATGTTGGTGGCTGGAGTGAGAGAGAGGCCGTGTCTAGGGGAGGGTCACACCCTTATACCCTCTGGTATGCAACAATAGCTTGTCCTATCCCTTTTGCTTTAGAGATGATCAAGGTGTGAAAAGAGGAAAGAGAAGAGAATACAGGCCCATACTATACAATCCATGCATGTGTGTGTGCCAAAATATACCACTGTCTGACCCCAGTCCTGTCTCTCTGTCTCTCTGTCTCTCTGTCTCTCTGTCTCTCCGTCTCTCTGTCTCTCTGTCTCTCCGTCTCTCCCTCTCCCTCCTCCTCAGCCCTGATGCAGAGGAAACCCAAGTCCTACTCAGCCACCCTCATGGACCAGATCCCCATCAAGTACCTGATCACCCAGGCCCAGGGCCTGCAGCAGGAGCTGGGGGGTAAGACCTCTGGGCTCAGCCTACAGTAACACACACCCTATCTACCTGCTCCTCTGTGGCTCAGTTGGTAGAGCACAGGGCTAACAACGTGTAGGTTGTGTGGGTTCGATTCCCGCTGGGACCATATATACTGAAACATGTATGCACTCACTGCAATGTGAGTCGCTTTGGATAAAAGCGTCAGCTAAATGGCACATACATACATATTGATTGGTTGATCTTTGATGTATAATGTGTGTGTATGTATGTATATATACATATACCGATATATACGTTATACATCAAAGATCAACCGCAGCTGTAACGTATTCAACATGAATTGTCATTTATGACTGTAGTTTTGACCTCACTGTGACCCACCTTGGGTTCCCTCCCCCGCCCTCCCCAGGCCTCCACTCCGCCCTGCTGCGTCTGCTGGCCACCAACTACCCCCACCTGTGCCTGGTGGAGGACTGGGTGTGTGAGGAGGAGGTGACGGGCACCCTGCCTCTGCTACGGAGGATGCTGCTGCCTAGCAACACCTGCCGATACTCCCAGACCCAGCTGACCCAGGGTAAGGGGGGGGGACAGACCAGCTGACCCAGGGTGAGGGGGGGACGGGACCCAGCTGACCCAGGGTGAGCGGGGGGGGGGGGGACGGGGACGGGACACAGACACGGCTCCACGAGGGTGAGGGAGGGAGGGAGGGAGGAAAACAGATAGGGGGGTGGGGGCAGGGAATGGGGAGTTGGGGGTTAATGAGGTTTACAGAACGGGGAGTTAACAGCTGATGGGAATTAGGTAAAGGAAACCAGCCTGTGGGAAGAGTCTGATGTGTAGACTTGGGAACGGCTGCTTCTCCAGTTAAGAGCAGTAACATACACACAAGGGTCATTCTATAAACAAGAGATCCGGAGCTTGAGCCGGGCTGTTCCACTCCACAGCACCCGTCCCTGCGTGGAGTCAGCCTGCTGTAATCCTGCAGGGCTCCAGTGTCTGGGGGATTAGCCTGCCATTACCCTCTAATTGTGTGATAGAGCCCCTGATAGAACAGGACTAAACACCCTCTCCCTCTCAGCCTGTGATCCAGCCCCGCGCTCCCAGGCACAGCTACCATAATCTGTAAAACTACATTATGGAAATCTAGACCATGATTTAATCCAGCATTCTCTCGCTGAATATAAAAGAGAGATAAAAAGAGTAGAGTAAAAAAAAAGAGAATCGTAACCTGGAGCTTTTTTTCTTTTTCTTCGGCCTGCTTATGTAAGTGATTTAAATTGTGTGCCAGTGCCACTGAGATGAATAGCTGTTTATAGAGAGAGAGAGAGAGGCCCAGGAGCGACTGTCTCCTGGATTACAGCAGACACAGAGAGAGAGAGAGAGAGAGAGAGAGAGGGAGAGGCCTCTATGTTACAGAGTAATAATAATATTAGACTTATATAGCGCTTTTCTAGACACTCAAAGACACTTTACAAACTGAAAAGATTGAGTAGTAATAATAAAAAGAAACAAAAGGTAAATAGAAGAAAGTATAGGGGCCTAATTGAGGTAGTGCTGGGGACACATGGGAAGGAGAGGGGGAGAGGGTTAACTGGTGAAGGCGAGCTTGAAGAGGTGGCCTGTTTAAATGAGGGAGGGTGTTGGCCTGTCTGATGTGGTTGGGGAGGGCGTTCCAGAGGGACGGGGCTGCGGCTGAAAAGGCCCTATCACCCCAGGTCTGGAGCTTGGTCCTGGTGGTCTTGAGGGTGGTTTGGTCGTCAGACCTGAGGCAACGGGAGGGGAACGAGGTCGGCAAGGTAGGAGGGGGCCAGATTGTTTATGGCTAATGCCTCGTCTCCATTTCCAAAAAGAAAGAGAGGTGCATTGTGTTCCATTCTGTGTATGAGATGTGCTCGATTTGATAGGGCTACTAAGGACACCCTGGCTCCTACTACAGGGTGTCCGCGGTGTCTTGGAAAGTATTAAAAGTTGATAAATCAATTTTGGGAAAATCAAGACCCTTAATAAGTATTAAAAAGTCTTATCACAATTTTATGAGGTCTTGAATTTTGGTAGGTATTTTTCTGAATTAGACTCTGTCCAAAGAGTTTGAGTCCTAAAAACTTTTAGTAAAAGTTCGTGAATTTATTAGTTTTATTAAAAAACAAAGATGAACCGGAAATTCTGTTGTATGATAGTGGTCTAGTCTATTGCAAACTAAAACTGTTAAGTTAAAGGTGTCACTGATGTAAACGGTTACAGCTCGAAGTGGCGGTGAGGGCCGGAAAAATATTGACAGTCTTTAAAAAGTCTTAGAAAGGTATTGAAATGAACCTCAAGATTCCTCTATATACCCTGTATATACCCTGTATATACCCTGTATATACCCTGTACTAAGAGCTGTACTCCCTGGCTCCTACTAAGTTCTCTCCCCTCCTTCTTTCCTCCCTCTCTCCAGCCTTCCAGAAGGTTCCGTCCAGCGGCCCCAGGCTGATGAGGATCCTGGAGCACCTGAGCCTGCTGGCGGCCGGGGACCTGATCCCCTACGCCGAGCCTCTGACGGCCAGCCTGGGCCTGCTGCTGGCCCCGGGGGTCCCCCGCCGCATCCCCCAGGCGCTCAACAAGCTGTGGATGGTGCTGAACACCGTCATGCCCCGCAGGTACGCACAGCAGCCTCACCTGACCCCTGGTCACCTCACCTGACCCCTGGTCACTCCACCTCACCCCCTGGTCACTCCACCTGACCCCTGGTCACTCCACCTGACCCCTGGTCACTCCACCTGACCCCTGGTCACTCTACCTGACCCCCTGGTCACTCTACCTGACCCTGGTCACTCCACCTGACCCCTGGTCACTCCACCTGACCCTGGTCACTCCACCTGACCACCTGGTCACTCCACCTGACCACCTGGTCACTCCACCTGACCCTGGTCACTCCACCTGACCCCTGGTCACTCTACCTGACCCCTGGTCACCTCACCTGACCCCCTGGTCACTCCACCTGACCCCTGGTCACTCCACCTGACCCTGGTCACCTCACCTGACCCCCTGGTCACTCCACCTGACCCCTGGTCACTCCACCTGACCCCCTGGTCACTCCACCTGACCCTGGTCACTCCACCTGACCCCTGGTCACTCCACCTGACCACCTGGTCACTCCACCTGACCCCTGGTCACTCCACCTGACCACCTGGTCACTCCACCTGACCCCTGGTCACTTCACCTGACCCCCTGGTCACTGGTCACTCCACCTGACCCCCTGGTCACTGGTCACCTCACCTGACCCCCTGGTCACTGGTCACCTCACCTGACCCCCTGGTCACTGGTCACCTCACCTGACCACTGGTCACTCCACCTGACCCCCTGGTCACCTCACCTGACCCCTGGTCACTCCACCTGACCCCCTGGTCACCTCACCTGACCCCTGGTCACTGGTCACCTCACCTGACCCCCTGGTCACTGGTCACCTCACCTGACCACTGGTCACTCCACCTGACCCACTGGTCACTGGTCACTCCACCTGACCCCCTGGTCACTCCACCTGATCCACTGGTCACTGGTCACTCCACCTGACCCACTGGTCACTGGTCACTCCACCTGACCCCCTGGTCACTGGTCACCTCACCTGACCCCCTGGTCACTCCACCTGACCCCCTGGTCACTGGTCACTCCACCTGACCCCTAGTCACTCCACCTGACCCCCTGGTCACCCCACCTGACCCCTGGTCACCCCACCTGACCCCCTGGTCACCCCACCTGACCCCCTGGTCACCCCACCTGACCCCCTGGTCACCCCACCTGACCACCTGGTCACCTCACCTGACCCCTGGTCACTTCACCTGACCCCGGGTCACTCCACCTGACCCCTGGTCACTCCACCTGACCCCCTGGTCACTCCACCTGACCCCCTGGTCACTTCACTTGGTGTTTCACACAAGATTCATTCTCTTAGGCGCTGAAAGAAACATCCAGGGTCTTTTCAATGGAGACCAATCATTATCAAAAACCTTCAGGTTTTAATAATAATAATAATAATAATAATAATAATACATTTTATTTAAAAGTGCCTTTCTCAAACACAAGGACACTTTACAGAAAAAGAAAAGAGAAGAGAAGCAGGACGAAATCACAAACCAGAAACAGAACCCACCTCCAGACCCCCAAAACAACAACAGCCAGATACAGAACATCACCCATCCCATTCTCTACAGGTCTCCTGAATGCCCAGTAACACAGTAACACAGGATGAACGTTCCAGCCTTACCCACTGCCTTAGACTGTGTTGATAAAAACAATAATAAATGATAAATCAAGATTCCAGCCGTAAGTTCTTATGAATGTTTTTATCCAAAATTGTGTTTTATATTTTTATGTGGTATTTCATTGATGTTGACGTGACTGTAAATATTATTGTATTTCAGTTTCACAAACTGCAAAAAGAATATTCAATAAAGAAACTTGAAATAACAACAAACAACAAAAGAAACGCAACAAACAAACAGGCAGCTGTGGGGGAGAGTGTTAGTCCAGACCCCAGCCGTGCCGTACCAAGGCCAGGCTTTAGCCAGGTGACAGAGCTAGGCTTGGGGTGATGGTGGGGGAAACACTACTGTACTGTCTGCCTCCAGCCTCTCTGTTCAGCAGCCCTGATACGGACGCTTCACTGGTACTGGCTCAGGTCATGTGACTGGTCACTGGTACTGGCTCAGGTCATGTGACTGGTCACTGACCAAGATAGGAGACGGACCCCCACTGCCCTCAAGGTTCCTAGTGCATCACACCAAAGCCAACACCAGAGTATTTGTCCCATCGATCTCACACACACACACACACACACACACACACACACAGAGAGAGAGCTCTGTCACAAGGACAGCTCAGGGCAGGATAAGGGTGCACACTCCAGGGGGGAAGTGTAATGGATTGTTGCCTCCTCCCCCCACTCCTGGTATTGAATGGTGCGGAGGCCCAGGGGGAGGAAGGAGTGATGAATCTGGGAGCCTCCGTGTCGGCCCCTCAGAGACCCATTGATTAATGTCAGCAGTCTTGCGGAGGGAACACAGCTCTGGGTGGAACCTGGGTGCTTACAGCTGCTTCTGTCTGGCAGGAGACACTGGCTTGACTGGCACCTTTTACTGTCTTTAATGTGCAGCTGACAAACAGGTGTAATAGGTTTTAAAGAACAACACAGCATTGCGATATTCTGTATATCTAGAAACAACTCATCAAAGACAGGCCCTTTAGACTAGTCGCAGGTGGCATTGGGACGTACCCTCTTATACCTGTGTGCACCTTCCATTTAATCCAATGGAACTGCACCAGGAAATCAACTTTGTATAGATCCTCCATGGCTCCCTGCCGCAGGTGGATTTGAATGCGTCATTCCAGCACAGCCCCAGTTATGCTTGAACAGCACTGGTGTTATCTGACTAGTTATGGTTGTTGTTGTTGTGGTTGTCGTTATGGTTGTTGTTATGGTTGTTGTTATGGTTGTTGTTGTTGTGGTTGCAGTGTTTCCTCTACATGCATTTCATCGTGGCGGGCCGCCACGATGGAATTTCCTCCGCCACCATTCAGATTTCTCAAAAAAAAAAAAAAAAATTTCTCCAAAAAAAAAAAAAAAAAAAAAAAAACATTTTAGCTGATTAAAATATATCTGATCCTAGATCAGCGCTATAATGGATGTTGACTAAAAGTGCACCTAAATCCACGCCCATCTCTCTCTAACCGCTGATCCAAAATCAGATTAATGACATTCAGTTGACGACGTGACACAAGGGCTCCTGATTGGTCTAAATGTGAACTGTGGTATTATTGTTATTGTGTACAGGCCACCGTAGTGACATCCGGGGGGTATTCCATCAACATCGCTAAAGGGAAAATCCAGGTTTAGTCTGATAAATCTCGCGAGAGTTCTTACAAATATCCAGGCATGCTTGAGTGTGTTGTTGACAATCGTTCATGTCCTTCATTAAACGTTTAGCTTTGTCATTTGATACGCCGCCTACGACTACCATCTCTCTGCACTACAGTAAACAGTTAATCAGTAACGTTAGCCGCTTTTGTGCTCATGTAGGCCTACTTCGTATTATATTATAGCTGATGATCTTTGTGTGTGTATGTGACTGTCAGTCACAAGTTTATATTCTGTATATTCATTATTTATTTATTTTGGCCATCCTCTAGTTTTGGCTGTGATTAGAAAGAAAAAAAAAAAACGCTGTTTTGAGCGCGCGTGCGCGCGGAAAAAATCGCGCGCGCCACGCGCGCGGTCACGGGCACCCGCCACCATTGTAAAAATTCCTGGAGGAAACACTGGGTTGTTGTTGTGGTTGTTGTTATGGTTGTTGTTGTTGTGGTTGTTGTTGTTATGGTTGTTGTTATGGTTGTTGTTGTTGTGGTTGTTGTGGTTGTTGTTGTTATGGTTGTGGTTGTGGTTGTTGTTATGGTTGTTGTTGTTATGGTTGTTGTTGTTGTGGTTGTTGTTGTTGTGGTTGTTGTTGTTATGGTTGTGGTTGTTGTTGTTGTTGTGGTTGTTGTTGTGGTTGTTGTTATGGTTGTTGTTGTTGTGGTTGTTGTTGTTGTTGTGGTTGTTGTTGTGGTTGTTGTGGTGGTGGTTGTTGTTGTGGTTGTTGTTGTTGTTATGGTTGTGGTTGTTGTTGTGGTTGTTGTTGTGGTTGTTGTTGTTGTGGTTGTTGTTGTTGTTGTTGTGGTTGTTGTTGTGGTTGTTGTTGTTGTGGTTGTTGTTGTTGTTGTTGTGGTTGTTGTTGTGGTTGTTGTTGTTGTGGTTGTTGTGGTGGTTGTTGTGGTTGTTGTTGTTGTGGTTGTGGTGGTTGTTGTGGTTGTTGTTGTTGTGGTGGTTGTTGTGGTTGTTGTGGTTGTTGTTGTGGTTGTTGTTGTTGTTGTGGTTGTTGTTATGGTTGTTGTTGTGGTTGTTGTTGTTGTTGTGGTTGTTGTTGTGGTTGTTGTTGTGGTTGTTGTTGTTGTGATTGTTGTTGTGGTTGTTGTTGTTGTTGTTGTTGTTGTGGTTGTTGTTGTGGTTGTTGTTATGGTTGTTGTTGTGGTTGTTGTTGTTGTTGTGGTTGTTGTTGTGGTTGTTGTTGTGGTTGTTGTTGTTGTGATTGTTGTTGTGGTTGTTGTTGTTGTTGTGGTTGTTGTGGTTGTTGTTGTGGTGGTTGTTGTTGTGGTTGTTGTTGTTGTGATTGTTGTTGTGGTTGTTGTGGTTGTTGTTGTGGTTGTTGTTGTTGTTGTTGTGGTTGTTGTTGTTGTGGTTGTTGTTGTGGTTGTTGTTGTTGTTGTGGTTGTTGTTGTGGTTGTTGTTGTTGTTGTTGTTGTGGTTGTTGTGGTTGTTGTTATGGTTGTTGTTGTTGTGGTTGTTGTTGTGGTTGTTGTTGTGGTGGTTGTTGTGGTGGTGGTTGTTGTTGTGGTTGTTGTTGTTGTTATGGTTGTGGTTGTTGTTGTGGTTGTTGTTGTGGTTGTTGTTGTGGTTGTTGTTGTTGTGGTTGTTGTTGTGGTTGTTGTTGTGGTTGTTGTTGTTGTGGTTGTTGTGGTTGTGGTTGTTGTTGTGGTTGTTGTGGTTGTTGTTGTTGTGGTTGTTGTTGTGGTTGTTGTGGTTGTTGTTGTTGTGGTTGTTGTTGTTGTGGTTGTTGTGGTTGTGGTTGTTGTTGTGGTTGTTGTTGTTGTTGTGGTGGTTGTTGTTGTGGTTGTTGTGGTTGTTGTTGTTGTGGTTGTTGTGGTTGTGGTTGTTGTTGTTGTGGTTGTTGTTGTTGTTGTTGTGGTTGTTGTTGTTGTGGTTGTTGTGGTTGTGGTTGTTGTTGTGGTTGTTGTTGTTGTGGTGGTTGTTGTTGTGGTTGTTGTTGTGGTTGTTGTTGTTGTGGTTGTTGTTGTTGTGGTTGTGGTGGTTGTTGTGGTTGTTGTTGTTGTGGTGGTTGTTGTGGTTGTTGTGGTTGTTGTTGTGGTTGTTGTTGTTGTTGTGGTTGTTGTTATGGTTGTTGTTGTGGTTGTTGTTGTTGTTGTGGTTGTTGTTGTTGTTGTTGTTGTGGTTGTTGTTGTGGTTGTTGTTGTGGTTGTTGTTGTTGTTGTGGTTGTTGTTGTTGTTGTTGTTGTGGTTGTTGTTGTGGTTGTTGTTATGGTTGTTGTTGTGGTTGTTGTTGTTGTTGTGGTTGTTGTTGTGGTTGTTGTTGTGGTTGTTGTTGTTGTGATTGTTGTTGTGGTTGTTGTTGTTGTTGTTGTTGTTGTGGTTGTTGTTGTGGTTGTTGTTATGGTTGTTGTTGTGGTTGTTGTTGTTGTTGTGGTTGTTGTTGTGGTTGTTGTTGTGGTTGTTGTTGTTGTGATTGTTGTTGTGGTTGTTGTTGTTGTTGTGGTTGTTGTGGTTGTTGTTGTGGTGGT
>NC_137693.1:14319774-14367274 GCF_963989245.1 Nansenia antarctica | reverse complement strand
GCCAAAATTAACACTGACGCACACACGTGCGCACACAATCGAGCTCCCGATATTTCAGATCATCACGCTCACTCCCTCTGTCGTTTCTCTCTGATCCCAGGACAGCGCCGCGGTCCAGATCCTGTTAGAGGTGTGTCTGCCCACCTCAGACGAACAGCAGCCAGGGGGCGCCCCTGGGGAGAGCCTGCTGAGGAGCATGAGGGGCCCCGCCGGCCCCCTCAAACAGGAGAGAGAGGGCCCCGGGGCGAGGGGGAGGGCGGAGGGGGAGGGAGAGCCAGAGGGGGGGCTGCTCAGCGACCTGAGGGAGGTGCAGTGTCTCATCTGCTGTCTCCTGCACCAGATGTTCATCGCTGACCCCAACATCGCCAAGCTGGTGCACTTCCAGGTAAACACACTCGTTGATAATGGATTTGTTTTGTTTTTACTCGTCAATAACTCAGTTATTGATTCTATATCGACCTGTCGGCAGATTTTCTTTCTCCTATGATAGTGAGTCCTGTCAGATTGTGTTATATTGACGCTGTGCAACACGGCCCTGAAGGCTGAGGTGAATGTTGCTGTGCGGTATTTACAGTTTTAAGGTCAGAAGGACAAGACGAGGACATGTTTGAACCCCTGTAGGGCTGTTGGCCTGTCAGAACAGTCAGTGGTGAGGAGGGATGAACTACTGCAGTGTTCCCAGAAGTACGGAGGCGGCCGTATGTTGGACCTCATCCATACGATCCTGACTCTCTGTCGCCCTAATCCAGCCTGGCTCCACGCCGCTTACATAAGACGGCGTGCGTGCGGGGACACACGCTGGTCTGTGTTTACATCAGAAGGCGACAGTTTAATCTCTTATCCTCTGCTCACTCTTTTTATTTTATTTTATTTTATCCCTATTCTCTTTTGCCTTTTTATTATTATGTATATAAAACATTTGATAAATTCTGCTCTTGTTTCTCTCCTTCTATTTCCATTCCTCCTTTCCTATCATACTGTTACCTCCCTCCCCTCCCCTCTCCTCCCCTCCCCTCCCATCTTTCTTCCCCTCCACCGCCTCCCTTCTCTCCCTCTGTCAGGGTTACCCTCAAGCTCTGTTGCCCCTGACGGTGGCAGGCATCCCTTCTATTCATATCTGCCTGGACTTCATCCCAGAGCTGCTGGCCCAGCCCCAGCTGGAGAAGCAGGTGAGGCCCCCCCTCACCCTCCCCCTGGTCTGGCCTCCTCACCTGGAGCCTCCAGCTACACCCTCCCTGTGCCAGCCTCTCTGCTCTGGATGGGCATTAACCAAGGTGTGTGCGTGTTGTGTTTCCCCCTCCAGATCTTTGCCATCCAGCTGCTGTCCCACCTGTGTACCCAGTACGCCCTGCCCAAGTCCCTCAGCGTGGCGCGCCTGGCCATCAGTGTCATGGCCACCCTGCTCACAGGTTAGCGCTTAACTCCTCCACCGCTAATCTCTCTCTCTTTGGTCTCTTGTTGTTGTTGTTGTTGTTGTTTTGGGAAGAGGGGAGGTTGTCTCATTTCTCTCCTCCTCCCCCTTATCATTTCCTTCTTTATGGTGTCCCTCTTTATTGGGTCTCGCCACTCCCTCTCTGTATCCTTTGATATGTTACTGCCATCTCCTGGTGGGTGTCTGTCAGTGCAGCTTTCTCTATTCCACACTGTTCAGTGTGTACCAGCCGCCCTGCTTTTCAACCATGTGACGTATTGAGCTGCTGTTGTGACATGGACCCGTGTGTGTGTGTGTGTGTGTGTGTGTGTGTTCCAGTGCTGACCCGTGCCAAGCGGTTCTCCTTCTTCATGCCCACCCTGCCCTGCCTGGTGGCGTTCTGCCAGGCCTTCCCCCCCCTGTATGAGGACGTGGCGGCCCTGCTGGTGCAGACGGGCCAGGTGTGCGCCTCAGATGTGGCCACCAAGGCCCGGGACATCGACCCGCTCATCGCCAGTAAGTCTGGAGACTGATCCCCACACAATATAATAATAACAACTATATTATTATTAGTAGTAGTAGTATTATTATTCCCAGTAAACAAAGAGTCCAAAAGACGTCCTCAGGGAAGCCGGAATGTGGGTTCAGATGACGTCTTTCTAAGACGATTCTGTAGTCCATAAGACGTCCTAAAGACGTCATCTGGACGTCCTAGAAAGACGTCATCTGAACCCACATTCTGGCTTCCCTGAGGACGTCTTTTGGACTCTTTGTTTACTGGGTTATCATCGTGTCATTTGTGAATCAGTGTTGGTGTCTCTCCTGTGGTCTAACCTGTCCGTCCCCCCCCCCCAGGACTGCAGTACCTGAAGGAGAAGCCCCAGGAGGTGTCTGGAGGGGGGTCCAAGCTGAGCCTGCCCCAGAGGGCAGCAGAGGGGCTGGGGGGGGCCGACCCTGACGTGCAGCTGTGCTACCGCATAGAAGCCACCTTCATGGACATCGTCAGCTCCAGCCTGCACGGACTATAAACACACACCTCCAGGGCCGCAGGGGACGTAGAATGACATCACACACCTCCAGGGCTCATCTAGAGGGCTACAGATGAATCACATATTTAATTCCAGAACGTTGTTCCCTCCCATGTGCCCTCATTCACACCCCATCACAGATCAGATCAGATAGGTCTGGGTAGGTGGTCAGATAGATCTGGGTAGGTGCAGAGTTGTATGTTAGAAGAGTGAAGGGGTCAGTTCTCTATTGATGAAGAAACCTTTAGAAAATCAATTTTAAGTGACAACTACTAACAGAAACACGTTACCATGATGATAATCCTAATATATCATGCTTGGTGGGTGGGGACACAAAGTAAACAAGACTTACGGTGCTGTCTGGCTGCCGTCTTGACAAAGCTCTCCGGGATGCCTTCGCTTCAAGTGTTGATCAAGTGGTGTGTTAGCTGGTGTTAGCTGGTGTACACCACAGTGTTACATTTACATGTTTGGCACTTATTCCAAAGCGACTTACAATCGATACATTTGACTAAGCAAGAGAATCATCAGTTCACCAGTTGTAGCAGGAAGAGTAATCTAGCTCAGGCCAGGGGCCACTGGCAGTCGTGGTGACAGTGTAGGGTGTTGGGTCTGTCTAAAATACTCCCATACTTCAGTTCAGATGGTGAATCCATGCTTTGACCGGACGCAGCCATCTTCTTTGTGACATGCCGGCGAACATTATACAAATCAACGTATCTCCGTAATCGATTATGCCGATGAGTTGCCCCAGTCCTAGGAGACTCAAATAGTTCCTGCATGCGAACCGATTGAGCAAGTTGCCAGGCAACCACTTCTTGGTTATAATGAAAGTTGTGTGGTTAAATCAATTCAAGAGAGACATGTTCCAAATGTGTGGTAATTTAATTGTTTAACATTAAATTAGCTATGAGGTTTTGGGACCAAAACTGTCTTTTTTCGCCATGTTTTCCCTAACATACACTAACATATCTTAGTTCAATGAAAAAAATCTAGATTGGGTAAATCAGAATTTCAACTACCAATGTTCTAATATACCACTCATATGTGTAAGCAAATATGATGGAGCTGAGGCTTACAAGTCCAATCCTATCAGATCTGTGAAGGGGAGTGAACAAAGGCATTTTGGAGGGAACAACTTTCTGGATTAATGAATGTGATGAATTAGTATAAGGCTTTCAGATTGTCACTTAGTAAGTAAAAGCCAACCAATGTTCTGTACTGTTTATAGCATAAGACTGTACGTTAGTGAAATCACATGTTTTCACTCTTGTCAGGATCTCAGTTGGGTCCAGAGTCTCGTTCACAGCCAGCCAGTCTTTCTGTTAAGATTTGGTCAGTTACTGACAGACTGACATTTTCACCCGTCAGTCAAAGTCTTTGTTGGGTTGAAAGTATACTGTAAATAAAATGCATTTAGATAGGAGTTGAATTGAAAAATGTATCTGGTATGTATGCGATGTCATTGTTTTGTAGTAAATGAAAGATAAAATGTTATAGGTCTGTTTTCTTGACCACTGTACAAATATATTTTCTATGCTGAATGTCTTGTTACCTTTCTCAGCAAAAAAAACAAAAGGTATTTCAAAATATCAGGTGACCTTTGAATTATGTAGTATTTTTGTATTGTACACTCATGTTTGTAATAAAACCTGAAACTTGAGAAACAACTGAGTTTCTGTGATTTTTTCCTTGAAAAGCATTAAGGTCCTGATTCTCAGTCAGTTGTTTACCACTTTTTGTTGAATGAAATAATTTACCAAATGCTGAATTTATCTTTGAATGTTCCTAGTATAAAGGAACGTGTATTCCACCGCAGTAGAACATTGAAATTCCACAGATTCCTGACAGATCCAGTGGTTTGGCCCCAGGCCATGAGTCTATCCTGGTGTCCCTCTGGGACCGTTCTAAAGCCTCCAGCACCAGGGCCTATGCTGAGCCTGGAGGTGTAGAGAATCTCAGTTAGTTACTCTCACCACATACATCTGTCTCCTCTCCATCACAATCACCCAGCATAAATGTTTGCTTAGATGTACAAAGCATTTACCTAAGGACTTGACTGACTGGTTCTTAAACAGCTATCCCCAGCCGGAGGTCTTCCGTCAAGTGTGAGCTATATTTAATGATGAGTCTGAGAGGTATGATTGTTTTCTGGCGAATGAGGTGAATAATCATGATGTGCTTTGAACTAGCGACATTAGGCTGACTTTGATGTTGATATAGTCGCAGCTGGTCTAATATTAGTTTTAATGATGTCTCCTCTAACCTACTGCAGGCCTCTCAGGCTGGCTGACATTGAAGTGATTTCCAGTGTGGATGCCCGTCACGTCCCGAGCTCACTGACCCTGCAGGTAGTCTGAGACACCTGTTTAACCTCAATTATGAGCCAAACAGCAAGGTATCAGAGGTAGGTCACAGAGCTGTATGAGCCTCTTTGAAACAGGACTGTGTTTAGTAGCTAGGCTCGACTGGAAACCAAAGCAAGTACCCCCGCTGCAGGCTACACAGTTATGACTGGGTATCCATTATTATTGTAGCGTCAAGATCAATTCCAACCAGGGCTTCTTAAATAAGTCGACCAATCAGCTGTTAAAGAGAGACCAATCAGCTGTTAAAGAGAGACCAATCAGCTGTTAAAGAGAGACCAATCAGCTGTTAAAGAGAGACCAATCAGCAGGCACTTGCTGCAGTTGCTGGGATGAAAGTGATGGCCATCGAATGAAAGCCACCCCATGGTATTCAACAGGGCCGGTTCTAGAAATCTATATTAGGGTGGGCTGGAAGAAGTTAGAGGTGGGCAGGGTCCCTGGGACATTGAATATGTTACCTTTTTTTGTGCCCTCGCAAAAGCAAAACATGATGATATAGGTTTTGGGTCGTCTGAGTTTATGAGAACAAACAACTGTCACAGATTGCAGCAAGAGGCTATACTCCTGATTTGCATAGGCTACTCCTGATTGGTCTAAATCTCATGCTTGAGACAAGGAGCATCATACTTTTGTGACACCGTGGTGACGGAAGAATTTATACAGGGAACTAGAGAGGTCGAAAAACCTTTTGGCACATGGCTAACCCTGCATGGCATGCACAACCACTAAGTGTAACTGGTGGTTATAACAGTGGATATATGGAATATATCTAGAAAGCTTCTTTAGAAGTAATGCTTGCACACTACCTCGTATTCCACTCATCACCGATGCTCCATCATAACACTGGCTAACTATGTTGTCAGTACTGTAACCAGCAGTAGAAATGTGTCTCAATGTTTCAGTGGACATGTACTCAGCATCAAGTTGATTTAAGTCAAGCAACCCAATGAGATGCTCCTCTGGCATGGAATCACATACAAACCCAATCATTATGGACACATTCTCAACATTTACATCTAGTCTGGTAGAACCCAGCAGAGTCAGCGTTTGCATAGTGCATACCTTTTCCTGACCTCTCCAAGAACCATGTTTACCAGTGTTTCAATGATCTCCTTTTGAATAACCTTAGAGGTGTACCTGGCATTTGTAGGTATACTCTTAGCAATATCAGCTAGTTTGTCGACTCACCTCTAATTCGCACAAAGTCAATACGCTCGCTTGAGGTTGTTTTTGCCTTATGCGAATACCTCTCATTCACATCAAGTCGAGTGCTGCTTATACTGTAATAATATAATGGTCTTATTCTTATCAGGTGGTCTTATTCTTATATGGCTGCTCACTCCCTTTGCGAACTCCCAGACACCGGAGAAAATCCAGTATAATTTAGCGCGTGGCCGGGCAAGGTCCGTTGTGGAACGCACTAGGCATGTTGAAGGGGAGATAGACAGCTCCGGAGGGATATAAAGAAAGACTGAAATACAATCATAAACATCAGTTCCCTTTAAATCTTGAATTAAACTCATTTTCTCGGCTGATAACAACATCGTTAATTTTATTACGAGCCACTTGCATGAATTACAGTAGGCAGTGCGGCTCACATGCCTGTAATAACTCCGCATAACCAGTAGGTAATGTGCGTAAGCAAATGAATACCCGACGTAGAGCTACGATCGTTTCCAAGATCAAATTGACTCACGTTGAAATTGTATAAATCACTACGTTGACGTGGTTTTCTACGTACGACACGGGTAAGATCCAATTTGATCCAAAGTACTTTCTATAAATGAGGCCCCAGGACTTAAGAAACGAGATGCCCAACAAAGGATTTGACAAACCCTGGCCCATTTTGCGCAACAAGTGGAAGAGTTTGAAGCAGCGGAGATGAATTAGCCAGATGTGCAAATTTTTGGTGGATTTTGCGGTTTTTAGACTGTGGTTAGGCTGGAAATTGTCAATCTTATCTGGCAACCCTGAGCGGAGAGTCTACAGATGGTATGATTACCGATATCACACTGCTGGAGATGCACATCACGCTTTGTTAAAATAAATAAAGCTTTATTGTACTTTTACAAATATTTCGTATGTGTTTTTTGCATTGCAGTTGGGAGAGTTATTTACATCAAACTATGTAAATACTGACGAAATACTCGGAAATTACGTTTTACGTAGCCTATTCGCTCCAACCAAGTTAATGGAAGCGCTCCAGATTTCATGATTCGCATTTTCAAAATTCGCTTGGAATATTTTTCGACAAGGGGAAACAGAAGCATGCATCCTGTAGAACAGAGTACTCCAGCCATGGTCGTGTGGTACCAGACAGGACTGAATGAATGAATGAATGAATGAATGGTCTTTATTGTCATTGCTACAGTACAGGTACCAAACAACGAAATTTAGGAGGGGTGGCTCCCCTGGTGTTAGGAAAGAAAAAAAGAAAGAAAAAAAAACTTTAAAAAAAACACAAGAAGGGAAGGAGCTGGTTTACATAAATAAAGGCTATGTACACTATCCACTATACTATACTGTACAGATAGACGACTAGGGTTGTCATATTGCACATAGTGTTATTGCACATTTATTTAAAGTGTCGCAGTTTGCAGGCTTGAAATGTACATATTTGTGCCTCAGCACTACACCTGATTTTTTTCAGTCCAGCAGCTGCCATCAATCCGTCCAGACTGTCCAGGGCCCAGAACCTAGGTCTTTGCTGTGTTCAGGGCCTGGACGGCCCTGTGGTAGAAGCTGTTCTTCAGTCTGTTTGTCCTTGCGGCCATGGTCCTGAACCGCCTTTTCGAGGGCAGCCGGGTAAAGTGTTCGTACCCAGGGTGGGTTGGGTCCCTGGAGATCTTGGAGGCCTTCCTGAGACAGCGTGTGTTGTACAGCTCTTCCAGAGAGGGGAGGGGGGCGCCGGTGATCTTCTGGGCTGTTCTCACAACTCTCTGTAGCGCATTTCTCTCCGCGGTTGTGCATCTGGAGAACCAGTTGCAGATGCCGTAGGTGAGGATGCTCTCCACTGCGCCGCGGTAGAAGGTCACCAGTATCTCCTGCTTGCTGTGTTCCTTCCTGAGGACTCTCAGGATGTATAGCCGCTGTTGTGCCTTCTTGATGGTGGCTTTTGTGTTGTCCTTCCAGGTCAGGTCATCCTGCATGTGCACCCCCAGGAATCGGAGGGTTGAGACTCTCTCCACGCTCTCCGTCGATGAGCAGGGGCTGGATCTCGGACTTATTACTCCTGAAGTCTACGATGATTTCCTGGGTCTTTGACTTGTTCAGTAGCAGGTTGTTAACCTTGCACAGCTTGCTCAGTTGCTCTACCTCATCCCTGTACGCCGCCTCGTCCCCCCCCCGAGATGCATCCCACCACGGTGGTGTCGTCTGCAAACTTTACGATGGAGTTGCTGGGGTGGACGGGGGTGAAGTCGTAGGTGTAGAGGTTGTAGAGGATGGGGCTTAGCACGCAGCCCTGGGGGGACCCAGTGCTGAGTCTGAGGGCTGTGGAGGTGTGGGGGCCCATCCGCACCCTCTGGGGGCGGTCGGTCAGGAAGTCCTTGATCCATGCACATATAGAGTGTGATAGACCCAGGTCTAGTAGTTTGGTCACTAGCCTGTCTGGAAGGATGGTGTTGAAGGCGGAGCTGAAGTCCACAAAGAGCAGTCTCGCGTAGCTGTTTCCCCTCTCCAGGTGGGATAGAGTGGCGTGGAGAGTCGTCGCGATGGCGTCCTCTGTGGACCTGTGGGCTCTGTAGGCGAATGATGGTGATACAGCACCTAATGCTTTGGATAGCTAGCTAATAGGCTGGGGTATAGGTGGTTCGCGCCCCCCCCCAAAAAAAAAGAATATTGGGAGAAAATATTTTTAAAAACATATATATATTTATTTTTTCCATAATTTTTTATGGGGTAGGCATGACTCACGTCAGGGTGGGCTCAGCCCACCCCTGCCCATTGCTAGAATCGGCCCTGGCATTCAAGCATTGAGATTACTCTCAAACAATGAGTAATAGTGCTTATTGATTAAGCTTTGTGGGGGGAAATTGGAGGACCTGAGCTGATACAAAAGAACACTTATGCAGTGATGCATCTCCAGATGATAGGCCTACTTCACAATAATTGATTTTCTTCTCTCATCTAAATCAATGTGTTCATCCACGGTAACATTCTATAAAGCTGCAGTCAGACTGCCTCCTTCAAGATGTTGTTGACTGGTATTCTCTCATTCACCAGAGGGCACTCTTGCCACATGGTAGATATTAATCTGCCCAGAATATGAGTATGAATATGAGCAGAATATGAGTTTATCAGGAACCAATTACTCATCCAGCTGCCTCAGTGCACCGTGCACCTATAAATACACATTTACAAACATTACACCAGAATAATGTTAGGAAGCATAGAATACTAAGCAACACTAGTCGTTTTACTTTCCTGGTTTACTGCCAGGTGTTATGACTGTGGACTGAAATGAGCCACCTTAATGAACCACCTTAATGAGCCACCTTAATGAACCACCTTAATGAACCACCTTAATGAACCACCTTAATGAGCCACCTTAATGAACCACCTTAATGAACCACCTTAATGAACCACCTTAATGAACCACCTTAATGAGCCACCTTAATGAACCACCTTAATGAACCACCTTAATGAACCACCTTAATGAACCACCTTAATGAACCACCTTAATGAACCACCTTAATGAGCCACCTTAATGAACCACCTTAATGAACCACCTTAATGAACCACCTTAATGAGCCACCTTAATGAACCACCTTAATGAACCACCTTAATGAGCCACCTTAATGAACCACCTTAATGAACCACCTTAATGAACCACCTTAATGAGCCACCTTAATGAGCAGTCTAGCCTTATGACAAGCAACCTGGAACACCCCAAGAGGTGGTGTGGTAAACATCTCTGTAGAACTTGGTCCCTCGCGACTTTTTCAGGGTTAATCTTAACAGCTTGCTCAGGGGGGTATTCCATCAAATCTCACAAGACTTATCTAAATAAACCTGGATTTCCCTTTAGCAATGTTGATGGAATTACCTCCCACAGGAGTCTCTTTCTACATCATTTCACCTACGAGTCATGAAGCAGCTATAGACTATAGATGTTCTAATGTCTCATGTAGCTTTTGAACACTGACTGCATACACTGTTGTGTACAAATACAAAAACAACAGAACCTGTTTATTTAGCTGAAGCCAAGTCAGCTGGGTGTTTATTGAGCTGCAGCTTAACTTTGAACTGGAGTCTGAGTGAGGTCTGCTCCTCTGCTCTGCTGTGGGTGCAGTTGTACAGCGCTCTGTGGCAGTGTGAGTTTATTGTGCAGTAACTCACTGATGCTGAGAGAGATGCCTCAGGCAAGCAGGGGGGGGGGGGGGGGGGGGAATCACAGAGCTGTTTTGTTTTCACTGGGAGCGCTTCTGTATTTACACCTTGCACACAAATCACACAAATGTGTCCCCCCCTGTAAACATAAATGTTATCCGCAATGCAGAGAGAAACAGCACATTCTGGCTAATTCAAGGAGATATTATGTCAGTGTCTGATGAGGGTGACAGACTATTTACTTATTTGATACAGATGTTGAATTAACCAAATATGTGGTAAAATGATTTCCGAGCCATAGTGAGTGGGAAGTGACATTTCAATAAGATTGCAAGTCAATGGAGCTGTTTGACCTTTTACTGGAGAACTGTGCTGCTGCCTGCTACTGCCTCCTCCTCCTCCTCCTCCTCCTCCTCCTCCTCCTCTGTTCTTCACAGCAATCACAGCTACCAAGGAAACGTCCTGATGATTACATCTACATACAGCTGAGATCATGCTTGTGCTTTGATTTGATGACTTGACATGTGTTTAATGTTCCATTTAGCATGTAGACCTCCTTCACAGATGTAGACCTCCTTCACAGATTTGTTACGACTGCTACTGTGACGATCCACACTGGTACCACCAGTGGGCGCCAATTATCTGTTGTCTTGTTGACCCTCTCTCTTGGTTCCTGATGGGCACAGGTGAAGGTGATCATCCTGATTGTCCCAGGAACTTTAAGAGGGGGTCAAATTGATGGACTCGGTCTCTTCCTTGTCGACCAGCAGCTTGTTTGTTTGTTGTTACTATTACTTTATCATTCTTTCCATTTAACCTATTATTCTTTAATAAATCTCCTATTATTGTTCTCCATGTGTCGTCTCCCTTTTTGTCACCTTGTCCTGAGCCAGGCAAGCGTAACAAATTGGGGGCTCGTCCGGGATTGAATTTGGTGAGAGCAATATTCTCTCCCTTTTTCATAGTTGATATTCGGGATTGGAGTGTTGGATTTGTCCAACTCTATATGGGGAGACCCGCATGGTTATTGTTTATAGTTATTGGGTTTTGGTTGGATTGGATGTAATGTATTGTTTAGTATATTTGGTACGTTGGTTTGGGTGCTGGTGACGAGGGGGAGCTGGCCGTCCGACTGTGCTGACAAGGACGTAACTCTTGGTATTGGCTGTGATCTTCGGCTGGAGTTTGGTGAGTGCTGTGTTCTATGCAAAGCAGAGAAGGATAGGTAGGGCGGGTGGTTTAGATACCATCAGAGCTATACGTGAACCCCCGTGCTAGGAGTAGAAGCGCTTAACGCTTGTTTATTGTTTTCGTTTGTTATTTTTGGTGTGTTGAACGCGGGGGCGCCACCAGGCATTTGCTTGGTGGAAGAGTTGCATGTGAACGCACTGAAGACTAGCTGAGTGGTTAGTCAGTCATTACTGAGTTAGATGCGGGGCAGCTCTTACGAAGTATGTTAGTTACTTTTCTGTTTTGTATGTGTGCACAGTTACTCGCTTTAAATGGGCTGAAGATTATGGCTGATATGGGAGTAGTTTATAGGAGGAGTTTGTAATAGGAGGGGAGATTCCCGTTTGTTAGGGTTGGTTAATATTGGTTATTTGATTATATTGAGTTATGGATGTTTTTGAGGAGTTTGTGGCAGCTCCGTCGGTCGATGGATTGTTACAGTTAACGAAGGAACAACTGTGGAAGGTTGTGGAACATTATGAGGTTAAGCTTGAGGTGGTGAAAGGCCGAGCAAAGAAACAGGACGTAGTGGAGGCTTTACAGACTACGTTAATTAATAGGGGCATACTAAAGGGTAAATTGTCTGTCCCTAAAATATCCGTTGGGGTTGCATCTGGGTCCACTGAGTTAACATTTGATCAACAGAAGGAATTGTTAGCATTACAGATGGAATCACAGACGCGAGAGCGTGAATTTCAGATGCAAGAGCGTGAATTTCAGACGCGAGAGCAGACGCGAGAGCGTGAGTTTCAGGCACAAGAGCGTGCGAGGGACAGGGAATTGGAGTTGGATAAATTAGCTCTTGAACGGGAGCGCCTTAGGTTGATTGCTGAGGGAAAGTTATCTGACGGTGGAGGTGGCGATTCGAGTAATTCAAAGAGGGATAATATGTCTGTCATGGTTAGACTGTTGCCAAAGTTTAATGAAAAAGATCCTGATGTATTCTTTTCACTGTTTGAGAGTGTTGCCGACGATAGGGACTGGTCTACTTCAGACCGCACCGCATTACTACAGAGTGTGCTTATTGGCCGAGCTCAGGAAGCTTATATTGCTCTTAATGGTAGAGAGAGGAAAGATTATGATACAGTTAAGGCCGCTATCCTTAGGGCTTATGAACTTGTTCCTGAAGCTTACAGACAGCGGTTTAGACAATGGAAGAAACATGACAAACAAACTCATGTTGAGGTTGTAAGAGAACTAACCAGCCATTTCAATCGTTGGTGCGTGGCGGTAGAGGTGAATACTCTGGAGGATCTGGCAAATTTGATTATTCTGGAACAGTTTAAAACCATTGTCCCTGATCGCATTGCCACTTACGTTAACGAACACAAGGTGAAAACAGCAGGTCAAGCCGCGGTGTTGGCAGATGAATTTGTACTGACTAATAAGAGTCAGTTTGGTGAACATCATTTTCGTAGCGAGGGGAGCCGTAGACAAAATCCGACCGTGACTAACCTATTGGTAAATCGTACACAATTCCCTAACGAAGGTCCTGGTTATTCTGTCCCCTTTTCAAGGTCGGAGCATGGCAGTCAGAGTAGAGTAGATCCTAACTCGACATGCAATTATTGCCTTGAGAAGGGTCACTGGAAACAGGAGTGTCCTGTCCTAAAAGGAAAGAAAACCTACAGTGGGAAGGGGGGCTCTGTTAGACCGTTGGCACTTGCAGTGCATGCTTGTGGGGCAGCAGTAAGAGTGTCTGGGGTTGCCGAGAGGTCTCCCTTTAAACCAGGGGTGATGGCATCCTCAGTATCCAGCCCACCTGCGGCTACTGAGTTGGCGGGGGCACTACAGGGCTCTGCTTCCATACAGATTAGCGAGGAGGATCCTGATTTTGGCCCGTTTATTACTACAGGTTTCGTTTCTCTGGTGGGAAGCCCACAGAAAGTGCCTGTCCAGATACTTCGTGATACAGGGGCTTCAGAATCTTTTATATTGGAATCGGTTTTGACATTCTCTCAGGAGTCAAGTGTGGGGACCAGCGTTTTGATTAGAGGGATGGGGATGCAGACTTTGTCTGTCCCCTTGCATGAAATTGAGCTTTACTCTGATCTGGTCCAGGGGGTAGTGACCATTGGTGTTCGACCCTCTCTGCCTGTGGTGGGTGTGGCAGTCATTTTAGGAAATAACCTGGCTGGAGGAAGAGTGTGGAGTGATGTGCCCCCACCTCTGGTAGTTAGTTCTGGGTTTACACGACCAACAGGACCCGACCTAAGTGTGAAGGAGTTTCCTGAGGTTTTTACTGCCTGCGCCATGACTCGTGCTATGAGTTGCATGGACCCTAAAATTGATGATGGTAAAGAGTCTGATAAGTTCACTCCTGACAATTCTGTTTTTCAGTTTCCTGATCTGCCGCCGTCTTTGTCTCGGAGTGAGTTGATTTTAGCCCAACAGGAGGATCCTGAGCTGAAGCTGCTGCTCAGTGGGATTCAGCCTAAGGATGAGCTGGAGAGCTCTGAAAGTGGTTGTTTTCTCTTGGAGGATGTGTTGGTTCGTCAATGGCTTCCTCATAATGATTGTTCTGTGAGTGACCCAGTTTTCCAAGCAAAATTTACTGGTCCCTACTCTGTTGTACGACAGGTGTCCGAACGGAATTATTTGATCGATACTCCAAACCGTAGAAAGTCTACACAACTTTGTCACCTGAGCTTATCAAAATGTTATTATTCTCGTTCACCTAGGTCCGGAGTAGATACGGTCTTGGAGGTGAAGCCGGTTGTGTTGACCACAGTGAACGAGGGGTCTCCATCTCCATCCACTCCTGTGGTGGCAGCAGGGTGGGAGGAGGATGTGAGTGGGCCTGGAGTTTGGTTATGGTTTGGTTATGGTTTGGTTATGGTTTGGTTACTGTTTGGTTACTGGTTGGGTTCTGTTTGGCACTGGTTTGGGCTCTGCAGCACTTTGATGTTATGTGGGAGGGGGGTCCCATCCAGTGGTCGTTTGTTAAGATCATAACCCCCTGACCTTTTTGCATTCTTTGCAGAGTCCGAGCCAGCGCCTTTCCAGGTGAATCAATGCTGCCGGTCTAAAACTCTTGTCTCTAATCTCTCTTTCTCTTGCTCCTCCCTCCTTAAATAGAGCTTTTCCAGGTACCAGGAATTGCTGGAGGGTGGGCAGGTTGTAGGGGAGGTTGGGATTTGACGTTTGGGCTGTGTGGCAGAGATCACCGTTTTTTGTTGCCATAAACTATTGTTATTATTTGTATTATTTGTAATCTGGGAAACAAATTAGCAGAGACCTTTTTAGTAGGCCTCTGTTTTAAGGGGGGGGATGTGACGATCCACACTGGTACCACCAGTGGGCGCCAATTATCTGTTGTCTTGTTGACCCTCTCTCTTGGTTCCTGATGGGCACAGGTGAAGGTGATCATCCTGATTGTCCCAGGAACTTTAAGAGGGGGTCAAATTGATGGACTCGGTCTCTTCCTTGTCGACCAGCAGCTTGTTTGTTTGTTGTTACTATTACTTTATCATTCTTTCCATTTAACCTATTATTCTTTAATAAATCTCCTATTATTGTTCTCCATGTGTCGTCTCCCTTTTTGTCACCTTGTCCTGAGCCAGGCAAGCGTAACAGCTACGAATATTATCGACTTCTGCCTACTTTCCATATGGTGTTGGCTGATGCAAACATGTGATCAGGGGGAATAGAGATAGTGATCTTACCCAACAATACATTTCTGAGACCGTCCATGTCAACAATCAATGGATCCCAGCACAGCTAATCAGTGGATCCCATGCCAAGACATTACGTTGAACTACAGCACGCCAAGTGGATCAAAATGGATGTTGCAATGGATCAAATTGAGTGGTAGAGAGGCCTCTAGAAGCCTGCTAGTTGCCAGACAGACACATTATATCACCTTACCCCCCCCCCCACCCCTCGATCTCCCCCATTAATTATGAAATGACTTTGGTTAATGTTGACGAAAGGCCCCATAAGATTTTAAAACAAGCGGATAAGAGGATCGCAGTTTGAGATCATGTGTTGTGGTTCCTGTTTGTCATATTAAAACAGGCTGCAGTGCAAATCATGCTGTCAGTGCACTGGCACCACTCACTGAAGCCATTTATAGCCTCACACAATCCAATTAGCATCGTTTCAAATGCTGTAAAGCATTCATTTAGATGTAATTTGTTTCTGAGTCTCACTGCATGACATCATGTCTTCAGGCAGGTTAGCGAAACTGGAGACTGCTGCATCTACAAAGTACTTTTCACGTATTGTTCAGGGTTTAGCAGGAAAAGGTAACCATATGTTGTACCAGCATTGTGGAAATGCAATATTGATTTTCCTGTCTAGCTTCTCGTTTAGTCAGGTAATAGTTGAAAAGCAGGAGATGCCATGCCCTGAACGGTTTTACTACAATGCAGTAAATGGCATTTATCAGCGCTGATCTAATGCAGATCCCTTTTTGCTGAAGTCTGTAACTTTTATAATGCTCTCCCTGTGTGCTACTGGAGATGTAGTGGCCTGTGCTTAATACACTTCAGTTGATTCACAGTACCTCAAGCATCTGCGGTTCACAGAATGAGAGTCTATTTTTTGTTATTTACTCAATAGCCATAAATGCTCTTAAGAGGTAGTGGAAACAGTACTTCAGCTTGTTAAGAGTCATTGTGGTTACTAAAGCATGCTTTCATCAGAGCACTCTTCCTGCTCTCAGAAGGAAACACTGTGGCTAGTACAATGTGGCTCATTGTGGCTTCTGAATCAACCACAAGGCCAACCCGTTCAATTACCTAGCCTGATAAACCACACATTCTCACAATGAAATGGTACTCTCAGGATATTTTTGATTTTCGTTTAATGCAGTAATGCCATGACCCCTTTATGACACATTGAACCTGTTTGGCATGTTTAGTTGTTAGGGGGGTTGCCTGAATGGCCAACTGGACCAATTAGGTCCTGATGGCCCTGTAGGTGCACAGAACACAATGACATGAGCTGTTAGGCCCGAAAATCTGAGAGGAGTCACCATGACAAGCTGCTTTCAATTACAGGAAGATGATTATTGCCTCCATTGTCAGTTACAGAGATAGTTATTTGTGCAAAAGGCCATCAGGGCAATAATGACCCAGGTAAATCCGTGTTTTTGCAGGTCTCTCTCTGCTCATTATGAAGCCACAGTATGCTAGCTGCCCTGCTGATGGGACCCAGGTGGCAGGTGTTTAGGCTGAGTAGCTCTGGTATGGCAGGTGGACCATTTGGTGTGCCGACAGCCACTGGTGTATGTGTGTATGTGTGTGTGTGTGTGTGTATGTGTGTGTGTGTGTGTGTGTGTGTTCCTCATTAACTCCCTGGCAGTAGTTGTGTCTGTGCCCACATTGGACTGTCAGAGCCTGTCAGGAACGTAACTGTTGCATGCTGGGGGGATGGGGGAGAGGCTCTCCATGACGTATAACACTGATACTGAGCATATACAGAATTATCTGGGGGGGGGGGGGGTATGGGTAGGGCAGTTATGGTGAACATCATCCAGATTTTCTACAAGGCCCGCACGTATAAGAAAGGAGCGTGCTGCTTGATCTGAGAGACAACAGGAGACAGACTGACACTGTTGTCGTTCACAGTTCCCCCCCCTTCCCCCCAGGGTTTGGATGTATTCTTCACGATGTGTTGCTTAGGAACAAAGGGACACCATTAAAGCTTTTATAACATCTTCCAAACTTTTAATTGAAACCCCCTCAGTTGAGGAGAAAGTGTCGGAAACGAACGGATGGGGAATTAATTGGCAGAGTGTCAGCGACGTATTTACATTTTGTTCTTTTAAAGATGCGATTAATTACAACAGATGAAGAAATCTGTGGAGAGATGAAACGTGTTGCACCCTTCCCCTCCCCCTCCCCCCCCTCCTCCTGATACTCCCCTGCTCTGAGGGGGTGTATTCTGGCTTGTCAACAGACAAAAGAATAACTCCTGCTCCACTGTTTCAGCAGGTAAAAGGCCTGAGATAGAAATTCCCGGGAAGAAATTAGAAATAGAAGGTTGTTCACATCATCGATATAGAACTGTTCTATCTCTATGGTTCTATGTAGAACTGTTCTATCTCTATGGTTCTATGTAGAACTGTTCTATCTCTATGGGTCACATACTGTAGAGCTCTTAAGCCTTTTTAAAAAAGCGTTCTTTAAAAAAAAACTAAAGAACATTCTAAATTAGTTGCAACATTTCAAAATAGTAATTAACAAATATTTAAAAAGTAGAAATTTTTCCCATAACACATTTTTGGGCCATAACTTTGCATGACACCGCCTTCCCATGGACACTACCAGCAGGGTCCCAGGGTGTCAATCAGTGCAACTCCAGTAAATGGATGTGTTGAGGCAGAGATGCAGGTCAGGGGCTAGCAACTGATTGGAATACAGTCTCCAGGCATGCTATGAACATAACCGTGAGTGACTATGCGAAAGAGAACACTTTCTCAGAATGAAAGATAGTTCATCAGGTAATGCTACGAAAGCCAACTAGCCTACAGGTACGTAGCTCTACTCTCATCTAGTCTTGGCGTGCTAGGCTGTCTAAAAGATTAGAAAGAATAATGTCCCACATATTGTACAATAACACCGCTGTCGCTGTGTCCACACAGAATCATCCTCTACTTTCTTTTTTAAATCCTTGTTTCCTATATTTTTCTTTACGATTCTTCACACTTTTCCTCTCTTTTTATGGCCACACCATCAAGTTACTCCTACATTCACACATAACATGGTAAACCGTGGCCATGACGTGGTAAGTGGCGAATTACCTGATTATGTTATTATTGTTAAGTACGGGTGAGGGTTAAAAGTGGAGCGCGCACGTTTGAAACAACAAGAAAGTGCACTGTAGCGCACTCATGGTGTGCATTTTGATGATCTCATTGTTAGCGTCTGAAGTTCAATCTGGGTGTTTTGTGACTTTTTTCACATTATGACAATATGACTTTCTGGACCCTACTGATAGTGTGTGTTGGTGTCTGGACCCTACTGATGGTGTGTGTTGGTGTCTGGACCCTACTGATAGTGTGTGTTGATGTCTGGACCCTACTGATAGTGTGTGTTGATGTCTGGACCCTACTGATAGTGTGTGTTGATGTCTGGACCCTACTGATGGTGTGTGTTGGTAGGGAAGGCTCAACAGGCCTATACAGCCCTGGAACCTGAGCAGGAAACAGTGAAGAAGGCTTTAATGGCAGTCTATGAGCTGCTTCTGGAGACTGTTGATGGCTTTGTAAGTATGAAGATGTGTGTGTTGAGTTCCCGGGGGACTGGGATACCGCCATCCCATTCTTACCGCTTTTCGGGACGCAGTGAATGCTGGCAGTGTTTGTTTCGTTTGCATGTATCTCTACATCTTATAATATCTACATCTTATAATATCTACATCTTAAAGAGTAAAACAAAGGGCAAAGACACCTAGCATGTCCCATAAACAGATGGGTAAAAAAGGGGAAAAGAACAAAACAAAAGGAAAATAAAAAGGAAAAAAGTCTGGAGGTGTTTCAATAAACATGTCAGTAGTAATACATTCTGAATGGGTATTCAATTAGATGGTGTCATGTTTCATATAGATGTTCCATTTTCCCCAGTATTTTTCAAAAATATTAGCTTTGACTCTCAAAAGGTGTCATCTTCTCCATAACAAAAATGTCTTGGACAATTTCCAGCCACTGTTCCTGTTTTGGGGGGTAAATATTAAGTCAGTTTCTGGGTAATAGCTTTTTTTACTTGCTGCAAGTAAAACTTTAGTCAGGTAGACGTCTTCTCTCATCACAACATCAGCAATGTTCCCCAGATACATCACATGGCAGGTGTTTGGGATTTCATATCCCAAAATATGTTTTACAATTTCATTAACATTCTTCCAATATGGCCTTATCTTTGTACAGTTCCAGAAAATGTGAGAATGTCCAGCCTCCATGTTCCCACATAACCTCCAACATTGTTGAAGTGTATCAAGTTATCCTTTTTTTATTTTGGGAGTTATGAAAAAGCAAACTGGTGTGTGTTGGTAGGGAAGGCTCAACAGGCCTATGCAGCCCTGGAACCTGAGCAGGTATACAGTATATATATGAGCATATATATATATATATATGATAGAAAGCAGAAATGATCCGGGGCCCCTTCTGTTTGTATGCATCCTCAATCACCCCAATCACATAATTTGAAGTTGCATCTGGTTCGAATCTAATCTCCTTTGTAGTCTCTTAACTGTAAGTATCTGAAAAAATCGGGAAACTCATAAATACACCATTCTCTGAAACTGTACACATCGCTGTTATACCTTTTTAATAAATAATAATAATAATAATACATTAGACTTAAGGCCAATGCACACGGCGTGCGATTTTGTCGCACGACAACATTCGATTCGCAATTCACACCACCGAAGTCAGACCAGGCAGGCTGATTACTATAAGCTCTACCAATATTGCTTGCCTTGCTTCCACAATTTCTACAAGATACAACTGGGCATATTGTGCCTACATGCTCGATTGTTATTATTATGTAATATAGGTGTCTTGTAATCCCATATGAGATGGGCCGTGTTGTTGACTTCGGTGGTGTGAATTGAGAATCGAATGTTGTCGCACGCCGTGTGCATTGTCTCATTCAAAACAATGGAATCGAATTCGGCGGGGCGACAAAATCGCACGCTGTGTGCATTGGCCTTTATATAGCGCTTTTCTAGACGCTTTACAAACTGAAAAGATCGAGTAGTAATAATAAAACACAACAAATAAATTAAAGAAAGTATAGGGGCCTAATTAAGGTAGTGTTGGGGACACATGGGAAGGGGAGGGGGAGAGGGTTAACTGGTGAAGGCGAGCTTGAAGAGGTAGGTTTTGAGGGCCTGTTTAAATGTTGGGAGGGTGTTGGCCTGTCTGATGTGGTTGGGGAGGGCGTGTCCATCCTTTGGATACTGGATGGTACCTCCCTGGTTTGAACTCTGAATCATAAGCATACCATCTCAGTGAGCGTGCTGCTCCCTCTGATTAGTGTTTCCTCACTATGACATTCCATATTTCTAGTGTAAGTGTTACTATTAGATCCATAGCAGTACTCAAAGTCCTTGTCAAATATTTGTCCCCCACCAAAATCCAAGACCCTGATCATCAGTAGTGTAATAGAAAAGCATTGACGCTCGCGATTCATTCACAGCTTAAGTTTTACGCTATCAATCCATCAAACAAGTCATCAAATAAAAAAGGACAATCTTGAGACCATGACAGAATAACGGTGCTCTGTAGGCTAGGCACAGATATGAGTGCTCTGGTGTCTTGCTTTGGTAGTCTAATGGAAGTGCCCAGGTAATAGTTTTGCTATTATTGTCCTCTACTGCTGATCACCAAAACCCTCAGATCTTAAACTTGCCTGAAGCGCACTGGACTTTGGAACGGTGGAACAGTGTATTTCTATGTTAAGCATAGGCACAGCACATTGTTATAATAAAGATTTTTTTGTTACGCTTGTTGTAAAGAAAAGGTCTATAATGCATTGAAATAACATTAGTAGGTGTCATATGCCACCAGACATGGAAATATGTCAATATGCGTGACTGTCATGCACAAATCAGCCTGTAACGTTAGACACAGAACATCGGCATAATAGGTGGCCTTAGCCCTCCTGACTAGGTGAGAGTAGTGTTAACAGATGGCGGCTAGCCAGTTGGTTTTCGTAACACTTTGGGGCTTGTCTCGGATGACGAGCCCCTACTGGGTGACTATTTTCTGTTAGGAATAGATAGCCCAGATGGGTAAAGGCGTCAGTCCTCCCAAATCAGTCCTCCCCTAACTGTCAGAAATTCCCCTGAAGAAAAATAATGATGCTTTTTTTGTTGCCCCTTGCCCCCAGCAACCACAAGCAGTGTGACATACTCCAGGCAAGTTACTGCAAAAAAACTTTTTTTAAAAGCAGCGTGAGCTTTTGTACTGAAAATGCATTAGTCATAAGAGATGGGAAAGGAGAAAAGGTCCTCATTGATGTTTAGGAATAATAACTTGAACGCCCTGCCCTATATTTCAGCCCCAGTGACTGTGGAAAAGTTGGAGAATAAAAAGAAAGTTAGATGGTAAAACATGAAAAGGAAATATATTAGACATTGTACCTTAGGAGCTTCTATCACTTTGTGTAGACCAAAGAGGGTCTTAAACGTTGTAGAATTGTACCTCGAGGTAACCCAAGGTTACATCACATTGGTTATCTAAAATTCAAGAAGGTCTGTTTGTACAATGTTCCTTTAACACATTAACTAACTGAAGCTTTGATTCTTATGTTTGAATGACAGTGAACTGAGGCAAAGCTGAATAAACACAGTGAATAAACACAGTGAATAAACACAGTGAATAAACACAGTGAATAAACACAGTGAATAAACACAGTGAATAGGAGATTGATGGTTCAATTCAGGTGCCTCATCTCCCAGTGTTGGTGGCATTCTCATTGATCATGGTGCCTGTGGACACCTTCCAAAATACACTTCTTGAAATGAGCACATCTCTTGGAAAACATCCATTGGTTTCCCAGCCCAACAGATGGCTCCCATGGCTGGAACGATATCCATATTAATAGCATGATTACAATGTATTACATCAAGATCTTGTCATTAACATTGTCATTTAAAAAGCAATTATGTTTCTTGATTATCATCAGCCATAGAGATACAATGTGTATGTGTTGCCGGTGGGCTTTAGATGGCAGATTGATTTTCTCAGTGAAGATGCCAGTGTTTAGACTCTCCTCAATGACTGACACTTAATGAGCTGAAATAGAATTAGCATAATGATTTTGTGGGGGAGGGTAGAATACAGGGGGGAAATGGCTCTGAGGAGAATATGTTGACTCTGAGAATGTTGTGGAGACGGAGCTTGAGTGACATGGAGATGAGAGGTGTGAGTCTGTCAGGGCTCAGGTTGGTCCTACATGCAGGCCGTGTCCATCTGGCTGGAGGGGCTTTGTGTCAGTTCTCTAACCCTGGAGCTGCTGCTGGAGTGGAGAGGAGCATGGCCATGTTTTGGATTTCCAGGTAAACCAATCTGACCTGTTTACAGGGTTCCTACAAGTTTCAACAAGTCAAACTTAAGACCTTTTTAGACCTTTTTTAGACCTCTTTGAATCGAATTTTAGACCTATTCGCGACACCGTGTGGTAGCTTTTTGTCATCCTCGAGGTGATGAAATTAGACATTTCACTGCCATACAGACAAAAAAGGAAGCGAATTGGCATTTTTTTGGTTCCAGCTTGATTAATGTCTGCGTAAATAGATGTGATCGGACTGATTTCCTTGCAGGATGTCATTTTTAAGACCTAGCACCTAATTCTTAGAATTGGCGTGAAATAATAAAGATGCATTGAAAGTTCTGTAACTGGCAACTCCTTGTCCAACCAAACCAAAGCTTGTCCTGAAGCTGTGACACTACAGAAAGACCAACAACAGTAAAGGAATTCACCCTCCAGCCCAAATAATCCCATGAATGGAGCAAGCTTATTCCAGTCAGTGCTAGTTGTCTGTCGGTACACGTACAGCATGCACACATCACATGTTATGTACATTGTAATGGCGGCCTATTTAGGTGGTCAGTCTACACACCTCTCTATAGCCTACTATATTGTTACTGGTACTGTTGTCATTACTGTGCTATGAGAGTGTTGCAATTGTGTTTGTTCCCACCACCACCCCCAGCCGCCACCTGCTTTGGTGCTGCTCAGTGTGCTCAATCTTTGGGCTGGTTGACACAACGGCTCCCTGCCATGTTTAACACACGGATGTGTTGTGGTTGTTTATAACTCCCATCCATTCAACCTTATTGATTTACCATTTTCTATTCAATAAACGGTTAAAACAAAGACATAAATGTTCCTGACTGAAGTAGGATAAGAGGGATAAGGAGTAAGTCAATTAAAGACGTTTTATTGTTGTGTTGGAGTCTGTGTCAAACCTGACTGAGGGAAACCCAACTTCCTGATGAAGAGAATCAGGCTGTCGGTGGGTAAGAATTTGGCCCCATCTTTGATGCTGTTATTATCTCAGGTGTGAAATCCTTTCCTCTTCCTGCTGGAGGACCAGGCGGGCGTGCTCAGCTGGGAAATATATTTTAACCCCCTCCCTTCTGTCCCCTGAACCATCTCCCTTGGTAAAAAAAGAAAGAAAGGCATATCCCACTGCGAAACGAAGCTATTGCATTCCACAGCTGAGTAATCAGGGCCTCCCTCCCATGCCTTGCCCTGTAGCGCTCTCTCACCACTGATGAACCGTTGTATCGTTGGCTCACAACTGTCAGTCTGTAAATATGGCATGTTTTCTCCTCTTATCTGACAGGCTGATCTTGCTAAAAAAGTGTGCTCATTGGGAGTGAAGTGTTTTGTATTGGAGTCCCTTCATCATAAAGGGGAGTCATCTGACATGTGTGGTGTCTATGAGGCCTACAAATAAAATGTTATTATTATTATTATTATTATTATTATTATTATTATTATTATTACTCTGCCCATCCTACTGCTAGCCTGCAGTTGCTTCTTCCTGCCCTGTCCTGCTCTGAGAACCATGTCCTAGTTTCTCTCTGTTATACACCCAGAGACACAGCAGATTGCGCGCACCTCACATGGGTGCCAGGAGGGCAGGGCAGCAGTGTGCCTGGAGCGCTCTGGCTCATATACGTAGATAGATATATGATAGAGGACTGTGTTGAGCAGGGACATGCCAGCCCACTCTGCTATAGTTGACTACCAGTCCTTGTAGCCAACAGCTAATGTAATGCTTGTTGATGTTACGTGAAAGTTACAGCAAGGGAAGGTGTCACTTTCTGTCATATCACATACAGTAAAAATTATATATACATACATATACTGTATATATAATAATAATAATAATAATAATAATAATAATAATAATGATAATACATTAGACTTATATAGCGCTTTTCTAGACACTCAAAGACACTTTACAAACTAAAAAGATTGAGTAGTAATAATAAAAAGAAATAAAAGAAAGTATAGGGGTCTAATGAATTTTTAGATTACTAAATCTGAATCTAAGTGTCTTTGTAGGACAATCTACTCTGTAAACTGCAATTACACCTAGATTTCGGGCAGAGAAGCGGCGAACAAGCAACGCCAGCGTCCTCTCTCAACCGGCATAAAAAAAGAGAAAAAAGAAAAAAGAAAAAAATAAATAAATAAATATAATAATAAAAAAACACTCATATTCATATATATGCATGCATTTATATATATATATAAAATTAGATATCAAATTAAGGAGAACATGAAACTGTAAGCTTAAATAGCATGTATTACAAAAATGAATGAGAATGTATGTTGCGGAGTTGTGAGTTTTATGGTGGAATTTAAGCCCAGAACATTTAACATTTCCCATCGCTCCACTTCTTTATGTTTGGCCTTGGGTTGGATTAACATTATTCTGCCAATAAGACATTGATTTTCTGTTTTCACACTCCCTTCTTCAAATATGAAATGTTCTTCTTGAGAGAGAGACAGGCTGCAGCAAAGGCACAGTCGATTAACAGTGTGTTGGATTCCCTCCTACCGCTGAGATGTGTGTGCGATGAGAGGAGCTTGTGGAATAATTCAACAGGGAGAGACAGTGAAAAGACAGTGAAAAGACAGAGCCCTCCAATATGATCCCGGAGGGCGCTAGAACAATCCACTGTTCTCCTCCCGCCACCACCACCATTACTGACACAATTGATTATGGGCCTGGGAGTGATGATACAATTCAGCTCTCCCCTCAAGCACCGTCGCAATCATACAACCGCTTCTTATAAATGATAGACTGTCTGGAAAATAAAACAGGAGATGAGGCTGGCCTGAGAGGAGAGAAAGAGAGAGGGAAGGGGAGGGGGTTGTGAAAAGAGAGACATTAATATGATACAGTTACCTTTTCATATGCTCTGAAACATTTACGGTCATAGCCTCCTATTGAAACACTGGGCGCAGTGTCAACGTTTTGATGCAGCGGGGGATAGGAACATGAAAAAGGCATAATTGCCTCTTAGGTGGGTTGAATGGCTAACTAGAGAGCCTGACATTTTCAAATGGTCATTCTGAAGAGATCGGGACACCCAGGCGCAGCAAAGGCTTTCTATTCTGAGCAGCATTTAAATGAGACGGCGTCACTGCATATGAAAAAACTACTTTAATGTCTCCATGAATTTATAGTGTGTCCATCATTGCCGGTGTTCATCAAGACACACACACGCACACACACGCACACGCACACACACGCACACACACGCACGTGTGGGGTGGCTGTGGCTCAGGAGGTAGAGCCAGTGTCTAATGATCGCAAGGTCGGCGGTTCGATCCCTGGCTAGCCATATATCGAGGTATCCTTGGGTAAGACACTGAACCCCAAATTGCTCCCAATGACCGGCACCTTGCATGTTAGCTTGCCGCCATTGGTGTGTGAATGTGTGTGAATGGGTGAATGAGAAGCCATTGTAAAGTGCTTTGGAATAAGGCGCTATATAAGTGCAGTCCATTTACCATTTACACACACACACACCAGATGGCCCTCATGATTTAATTAGCACTGCTGATGTCCAATGAGTGGCAATGCAAAATCAGATAGTGGTTTTCATCACAGCCTGGCAAATTATTAAGAGCAGATATGAGAGGTAGATTTGTCTATTCTAACAGCCCCAGGGTGGGTAATAGATCACAGAGTGTGCAGATGGTGTGTGTTGAATTATGGGTAGAGGATGGAGGCCTAAGTCCTGCTGGTTCCAGGTTCAAGCAGAGCTGAAACAGTATGTTCTTAATAAACAGACACTCTCCACACTGCGCTGAGCTCTAATGTCAAATCACCTCAGTCAAAGTCTGAGGGACAGCGTAACAGTGTCATGGAATAGCAGTTCACTGCTATTGAGCGGTTCACTTCATGAGCACACACACATCAGCTAACAGCGTCTGTCCACCTGTGATGCTCTGATTATGCTGCCACTGCCATGGCTGGCTCCTTTGGTGTGTGTGTGTGTGTGTGTGTGTGTGTGTGTGTGTGTGTGTGTGTGTGTGTGTGTGTGTGTGTGTGGGGGGGGGTGGTATGAGGGTTCATGGAAGCAGACTAATTGAATTCCTGGAGGTTTGGCTTCCTAACCACGCTCTGCGTTTGTCTTCATGAATCAGGGCAGCGTGTAATTGCTATTTTGACACAGACCTTGTCTGCTACGGTGGCTCCTCTCCTCCTCAGACTGCATCAAAAGTCTTTTAATGTCTGGCCTGCAGTTGGGGAAGGCAATAAGGAATAGGATGAAAGAACCGTCACAATATAACATTAGCAAACAACAACCTATAAATACACTATATGGACAAAAGTATTGGGACACCCGAACATCACACCCATATGAGCTTGTTGAACTTCTCATTCCAAAACCATGGGCGGTAATAATATGGAGTTGGAGTTAATATGGAGCATTAATATATGGACCACCTTTGCTGCTATAACAGCTTCCACTCTTCTGGGAAGACTTTCTACTAGATTTTAGAATGTGGTTGCGGGGATTTGCTCCCATTCAGCCACAAGAGCATTTTAGAGCAGCTCATTTGACCCTGTGAGTAATTTTTGTTTAAAAATATCTTTGCACTCGATCAAATTTCAGGACCCTCCTTTCATGACTTTTTTTTATGTGCGTTCTACCAGCCAGAATCCTTACATTTTCAAAATCACATCAGGATAAACCAGTATAAAGCTATTTTGCAGTTTTTCTGTGTAGGAGGTAGGCTAATTTACAAGGCAGCCGACTAGTGGTCGTTGTGTGTAAATAGCAGCTTACCATTGTAAAGACTATGATAATATGATAATATCGGGAAGAGCAGCGCTTGAATACAGCTGCAGTAACAACACTTTTATCTATATCTTTTCATTCATTGTCTTATTATGTTGTTAAATCTATCTAATCTATTTATTTTATTTTCATATTATTATTTTATTTATTTTTTATTTTATTTTATTTATTTTCATATTATGGTGTGTGAGATGGCAGGTACTGGTCTGTGTTTAGCCGCTATCTTGCAAGATACAGCGTGTGAGATAGATACAGCGTGTGAGATAGATACAGCGTGTGAGATAGATACAGCGTGTGAGATAGATACAGCGTGTGAGATAGATACAGCGTGTGAGATAGATACGGCGTGTGAGATAGATACAGCGTGTGAGATAGATACGGCGTGTGAGATAGATACAGCGTGTGAGATAGATACAGCGTGTGAGATAGATACAGCGTGTGAGATAGATACAGCGTGTGAGATAGATACAGCGTGTGAGATAGATACAGCGTGTGAGATAGATACAGCGTGTGAGATAGATACGGCGTGTGAGATAGATACAGCGTGTGAGATAGATACAGCGTGTGAGATAGATACGGCGTGTGAGATAGATACAGCGTGTGAGATAGATACGGCGTGTGAGATAGATACGCCGTGTGAGATAGATACAGCGTGTGAGATAGATACGGCGTGTGAGATAGATACGGCGTGTGAGATAGATACGCCGTGTGAGATAGATACAGCGTGTGAGATAGATACGGCGTGTGAGATAGATACGGCGTGTGAGATAGATACAGCGTGTGAGATAGATACAGCGTGTGAGATAGATACGGCGTGTGAGATAGATACAGCGTGTGAGATAGATACGGCGTGTGAGATAGATACGCCGTGTGAGATAGATACAGCGTGTGAGATAGATACGCCGTGTGAGATAGATACGGCGTGTGAGATAGATACGGCGTGTGAGATAGATACGGTGTGTGAGATAGATACAGCGTGTGAGATAGATACAGCGTGTGAGATAGATACGGCGTGTGAGATAGATACAGCGTGTGAGATAGATACAGCGTGTGAGATAGATACAGCGTGTGAGATAGATACAGCGTGTGAGATAGATACAGCGTGTGAGATAGATACAGCGTGTGAGATAGATACAGCGTGTGAGATAGATACAGCGTGTGAGATAGATACAGCGTGTGAGATAGATACGGCGTGTGAGATAGATACAGCGTGTGAGATAGATACAGCGTGTGAGATAGATACGGCGTGTGAGATAGATACGGCGTGTGAGATAGATACAGCGTGTGAGATAGATACGGCGTGTGAGATAGATACGGCGTGTGAGATAGATACAGCGTGTGAGATAGATACAGCGTGTGAGATAGATACAGCGTGTGAGATAGATACGGCGTGTGAGATAGATACAGCGTGTGAGATAGATACAGCGTGTGAGATAGATACAGCGTGTGAGATATATATTTGTTGGGTTTGGGTCTGTTTGATTTCTTCAGGGAGTTTGTTCCAGAAGCATGCAGCAGAGTGACTGAATGCTGCTTTATTGTGTTTTGTTTTCACTCTTGGAATGATTAGCTGATTAGTCTCAGCTGACCTTAGGGGCCTTGCTGGAATATAGGGTGGGAGAAGATCTGAAATGTATTTTGGTCCAAGACCATTTTGTGATTTGTATGTAATTAGGAGGATTTTGAATTCAATTCTCTGAGAGACTGGTAGCCAGTGTAGAGATCTCAGGATTGGTGTAATGTGTTCAAACTTCTTTGTTTTTGTTAGGACCCTAGCAGTGGCATTTTGGATGAGCTGCAATTTACGAACAGCTCCTTATAAGCCTGTTAGGAGACCATTACCTCTCATTCTTTTCTTTTTTTTAAACAATGTATTTATTGATTTTATGTTTACAACATTAACATAGGTACATCGGAAAGTTGGTCAGAACCGTACATTGTAAACTTTTTAACCCCCCCATTCCCCTTCCCCCAGAACATCTCTTCCCAGAACAGGCTGCCCTCGAACAGGCGGTTCAGGACCATGTTCGCAAGGACAAACAGACCAGGGCCAGGGCCATTCAGGCCCTGAACACAGCAAAGACCTAGGTTCTAGGCCCTGGACAATCTAGACAAATTGATGGCAGCTACTAGATTGAAATCAAGTGTAATACTGAAACACAACTGTGTACATTTCAAACCTGCAAACTGCGACACTTTAAATGAATGTGCAATAACACTATGTGCAATATGACAACCCTAGGGTACATAAGGTTAAATGTTAGAATAGGTATAGCATAGCATAGAGTACAGCACAGTGTTTTATTTGTATAGTATGGTGGATAGTGTACATAGCCTTTATTTATGTAAACCAGCTCTTTTCCCTTCTTGTTTTTAGTTTTTTTTTCCCCTAGCACCAGGAGAGCCCCCCCCCGTACTATATCAATGACAAATAAAGACCATTCATTCATTCATTCAACATCTCTTCCCAGAACACCAGAGCATCCCGTTCCCCCCTCTCATCACAAAGAACAACTACAGACAAATAATTGAGATATCTCTCCCCCCGTTTAAAAAAATAAAGAAAGAAGTGAAATAAAAAATTACACAGGTGGAAACCCCTAGCACTTAGGCTTAAGCATTTCCCCTATCCTCACCTTCTTGTAATGCTCCAGACATATCCACATTTCCCCCCAAAATAACGAATGGTTCCCATATGGAATCACAGGTCTCCTTTCTACCCTCTCTGGAAGAGCTGTACAACACACGCTGCCTCAGGAAGGCCTCCAAGATCTCCAGAGACCCATCCCACCCTGGGTACAAACACTTTGCTCGGCTGCCCTCGAACAGGTGGTTCAGGACCATGTTCGCAAGGACAAACAGACTGAAGCTCAGCTTCTACCCCAGGGCCATCCAGGCCCTGAACACAGCAAAGACCTAGGTTCTAGGCCCTGGACAATCTAGACAAATTGATGGCAGCTACTAGATTGAAATCAAGTATAATACTGAAACACAACTGTGTACATTTCAAACCTGCAAACTGCAACACTTTAAATGAATGTGCAATAACACTATGTGCAATATGACAACCCTAGGGTACATAAGGTTCAGAGAATAGGAAATGTTAGAATAGGTATAGCATAGAGTACAGCACAGTGTTTTATTTGTATAGTATAGTATAGTGGATAGTGTACATAGCCTTTATTTATGTAAACCAGCTCTTTTCCCTTCTTGTTTTTAGTTTTTTTTTTCCTAGCACCAGGGGAGCCCCCCCTCCCAAATTTCGTTGTTTGGTACCTGTACTATATCAATGACAATAAAGACCATTCATTCATTCATTCATACCCCTTACATTTTCTCCATTGAAAGGCAGGTAGACATCTCCCAGAGCCATTGGCCCATAAGTGGCCTATTTATAATTTTCCATGATAAGGCTATTAGGCGTTTAGCATGAAGCAAGCATGTATTAATAAGTGTCTTCTTTTTATTCCGCAAGATTGATAGATTGATTGGATAGTATGAACAATTTAGGGTGTAGAGGTAAATGTATGTCCAGCATATCATATATTGCATCAGTGGCAGCTGGTGATAAAAATGTTGGGTGGGGCACAGGTTATGTGGGCATGCTCCACGGGGAAGAATATCAACTTTAAAATCTGGATTTTAGCATGAGAATATATATATATAACTTAATTATTTTTATATATAACTTATTAAAGGGCAAACTGCAAACACAACAAAAATATAATGCACAACAACTGACAAGTCTTTGTTAGCAGAGTAGACCTAATGTTAACAGAATGGACTTATACCCTTTCTCTATCTGTGCAGCGGTAAGGTGAATAATTCTAGCAGTACTGTCCAGACGGTTGTCTTGTTTAGCCATTCAACTAGGCATTATTTATTCAATGGAGAAAGACATGGAACACAATGCAATTGTGATAATAAATGTGTTCTTTGTTACTTCTTTAATTAAATTAAAGTGTACCTTTCTATTATCATACAATATTTCCTTGAACATGTAAACTCTATAATCATACAGTTGTCTTTCTATTAGTTGTCTCTGTCATACTGAACTGTTTGTTATCATCCTGAACTATCTCTGTTGCTCACCTCACCTCAGTTCTGTCTCTATTGCTCTCCTCTCCTGTTGTCTGTCTCTCTGTTGCTGTCCTGTTGTCTGTCTCTCTGTTGCTCTCCTCTCCTGTTGTCTGTCTCTCTGTTGCTCTCCTCCATGTTCGCCTCAGTGCTGCTAGCGACACCCGACCCAGTGCTAACTGCTTCGTGGCTCTCACTCTCAACAACATTGGTCGTCGCAGCTGCATTATTATTATTTTTTTTAACTTAGCTATTCGGTTGTTAAGTCGCGACGTGTTTCCGGGTCCAAAGTTGGCTGAGGCGCTGTCTTCGAAATGCCGCAATAATAATAATAATTAATTATATTTATATAGCGCTTTTCCGAGGCTCAAATACCCTGACAATATGGGGAAAACGGGAAAGTGCTGTGTTCCTTGTTGTATGAATAGATCCGAGTCTAAAAAATGATTAAACTGTCATTCTACCGCTGTAGTACACTGGTATTCTGGTGCGGAGAATTTCTGGTTTGGACCCGGAAATTGCAAAACGTCACGTTTGACGTCAGACTTAACAACCGGATATTCAGGGCTCTCAAGTCTCACGCATTTCTAAACAATTTTTGTATCCAATGTTAGGTGGCCGTCGTGGCCCCCTAGTGGTAGTGGCCCTAGGCTGCAGCCTAGGTAAGCCTATAATCTGCGCATGCTCAGGGCGCACTTTTTGCGCCCCGACCGGGAAATAGGAGACAGCCAATTGGAGCGCTGCTACAACTCACGTGTAAGCCAAAAGTACTTGCAGTGCCATAGAGTCCCATTCGGCCGGCGTCCCCGACTCCCTACCCTATGTATTTTCACAGTGAATTTTACACACACACACACACACACACAGATAAAATGTTTATTGTATTGGAGGATTTTTAATGAATGCTGATAGGCGCCGACAGAATATCAGCCGCATTTTAGGAATAAACAATGTTTATTTAAAAAAATATTTTACAAGTAGCAACTAGGAAGTGGGGCTGTGTTGGAAGGTGGGGGCGGCGCCCTAGCGCCCTCTATTGGCCAGCCGCCACTGTATTGCATGTGAGATCTCCATCCAGAATGTTGATCTCCTTGCATTCCCACATACAGTGAAATAATGTTCCTTTTTCTTGTCCACATTTAATACATGTGTCTGGGATATTGTCATTAAATGTGTGTAATTTGACTGGAGTTATATATGTGTGTGCATTAGCCAATTAAATTGTAATAACCGTAACCTTGTATTTCCCGTTTGAGTAAATACAGAGTGCCTCTAAGCATATGGTACTAAGCTCCTGCACACCCTCCCTCCAGGATTCCAGACGGTCTTCAGAGGACTCAGTAGAGCTCGAGACCAACATATGATACACAAAAGAGATGTGTCCTTTACTATACTAATCATTTTAGACTGTTTCCTCCATGGTAGACAGTGGGGGAATAGTTAGCTTTTGGCATTGGGCTGCAGCAATAAAATCCCCAACCTTACTCAACCCATTGTTAGCCCATAAGCGGAAACCTGCATCACTTCTCCCCAGTATAAAATAGTCATTCCCCCAGATAGGGCTGTAGCGGGAAAAATAATGTTTTTCTCCTAATATTTCCTGCGTCTTGTTTGTTTCGGGAGCTGTTTAATGTTTGCTGAGTCAATATCCAACCCAAGTTGGAGTTTAGGGGTAAGTGTAAATGATTCTATATCCACCCACATGGGAGGAGGTTCTGAGGAGAAATAGAACATCATTGTTCGTAATTGTGCCGCCCAGTAGGACCATTGAAAGTTCAGAACTTTAAGTCCTCCTGTCATATGGCAGGTACAATAGGGTTAATCATATGGCAAGTACAATAGGGTTAATCATATGGCAGGTACAATAGGGTTAATCATATGGCAGGTACAATAGGGTTAATCATATGGCAGGTACAATAGGGTTAATCAGAGCCTGTGATGTCTATTACTTACTTTGAGCTGCATTTCTTGTATGAAAGGTGCTATAAATAAAGCTTTACTTACTTACTATTATTCCAGACAAACACATTTTCTGTAGTTTCATAAAGAGTGATGGAGGAGGAGGTAAAGGAATATTTTAAAATAAACAGAGTAGTTTAGGAAGGGTGTTCATCTTCAGTATATTGATTCGACCAATTGTAGAAATAGGTAAATTTGACCATCTGTCTATTGATTGTATTGATTTTATTGATTGATTGTATGAATGAATGAATGGTCTTTATTGTCATTGCTACAGTACAGGTACCAAACAACGAAATTTAGGAGGGGTGGCTCCCCTGGTGTTAGGAAAGAAAAAAAAACACTTTTAAAAAAATCACAAGAAGGGAAGGAGCTGGTTTACATAAATAAAGGCTATGTACACTATCCACTATACTATACTGTACAGATAGACGACTAGGGTTGTCATATTGCACAATAGTGTTATTGCACATTTATTTAAAGTGTCGCAGTTTGCAGGCTTGAAATGTACATATTTGTGCCTCAGCACGACACCAGATTTTTTCAGTCCAGCAGCTGCCATCAATCCGTCCAGACTGTCCAGGGCCCAGAACCTAGGTCTTTGCTGTGTTCAGGGCCTGGACGGCCCTGTGGTAGAAGCTGTTCTTCATTCATTCATTCATGACTGTGTTGGAACATACGCGGGATCGCAGCGTCTTCGACGAACGAGTTAAGCTAAAACGTTACTTCTCATCACCTGAAGCAGAACGGTAGATTCATTATCACGACCGTGACCAGCCGCTGGTTGTTCTGCCTGCAATCGAGATGCTACCAAAACAACAAACCTGCTTTACTTTTATGTGGCGAGATAATTGAGGATGGGGTCGTAATTGGTGTTGACAATTTTATCAATCTCGGGTACGATTTGAATGCCAAGGTATGTGAAGCAGTCTGATGGGTTGAATGCAGATGTAAGGGCGGGAGGTTTGATCTTTTCAGTCTCATTAAGCAGCATCAAAGAGGACTTGGAACCATTTATGTTATACCCTGAAAAGCTTCCCAAGGAATCAATGATCTCCAGCAGAGCTGGGATGAACCTCGATAAGGCTGACAGAAAAAGGATAACGTTGTTGGCGTAAAGAGCTATTCGATTGTCTAAATGGCCTAGTATGATGCCAGAGATGTCACTACCTGACAGCCATGGCAAATGGTTCTTTGTGTTCAAATGGCCAGGGAGATATGAGGGGTGACAGCGGACAACCTTGATGAGATATCAAGATATTGAATGGTTTGGAGATAATATTGTTGGTGAGAATTTCAGCTGTAGGTTGTGTATAAAGCAGAATCCATTTGCAGAAAATTTCCCCACAACCAAAACGGGCCAGAACCTCAAAGAGGTACGGCCATTCCACTCTGTCAAAAGCCTTTTTGGCGTCCAATGACCGAATGGCTGTCTAGCGAGCGCCTCTTTTCATGTAGGATATTCAATACTCTTCTGACCGTATGGAATCCTTGACATCCTTTAACAAATCCGTTTTGGTCTAGCGCTATTATAGAAGGAAGACACTCCTCTAATCTTCGAGCAAGTGCCTTGCAAAGGATTTTAGTATCAGAGTTTAAAAGGTAGATCGGCCTGAAAGACTGACATTTGCCCCGTGGTTTGCCTGGTTTTAGAATTCAAGTAATCAGGGCTTCTCTCAACGATGGGGGGAGCATACCCGTCTCAAATGATTACGAGAACATTTCTAAAAGTGGAGCTTATAATTTGTGTTTAAACATTTTGTAAATATCTATAGGCAGTCCATCTGGCCCAGCGGTTTTACCTGTCTTCATAGCATCGATTGCCTCCAATATTTCATCTGCTGTCAAAATGGCATTAAGGCTACTCATATAGTCTTCTGAGATAAGAGGAAATTCAAGATTGTTGAGAAATGTATCCTGGGCATCTCCGATAATGGGATATTCAGAGCTACAGAGTTTCGTAGTAATGTTTGAAAATGTCATTTATATCTAGGGGGTCTACAGTCTCTTCACCTTTAGCATCTTCAATTGAGTTAATGGCTCTTTCTGATTGGATTTGCTTGATACGCCAAGCCAGAAGCTGACAACAGTAAACTCAGTGAACAACCAACATGTGAGTGTCTCATGTATTGAATTAGAATTGAACAGTGTCACATGACATAAGAATTCTGTTTCTATGGTCTCATGTAAATGTTAAGTTTGCACGCTCCAGTGAGCCAAGTATTAAGGCTTAGGAGTCGGCTAAATTGGAAGTCACCTCTGCCTACCGTGGGGAGGACTCCTGAGATGAATGTTTCTCAAGCTTGCCAAGTTTATTGAAAAGTTCTATAAAATCATGTCTCAAGTCTTGTGAGCCCATTTTACGAGAATCGATTGTTCCCACATATATCTGACAATATCAATCGCTTTGTCTCTGGGTGATAAGGCAGTGTCTTTGTCTCTGGGTGATAAGGCAGTGTCTTTGTCTCTGGGTGATAAGGCAGTGTCTTTGTCTCTGGGTGATAAGGCAGTGTCTTTTCCAAATCTTTTGTTGTGTCTGAAACCGTTGCATTAGGAAGACAGTGGATATGTAATTGTTTACCTTTCACATTTCTGATCACCAAGTCTCCAATCAACAAAGTATATTTTGGAAGTGAAGGCGGTGGGATCTGTTTTTGGAAGGCCGTAAGTTAGCCGCTAATGCTAGCTTCGGTTGGCTGGTGCTAGCTTCCATTCTGATTAATCTCCAGTAAATTCTGCAGTTGTCAGCTGTCTCGTTAGCTCTGGAAAATGTGAATTATAATATTGATCCTTTAGAAACGCTTGCATGGGTGGAGGATCATTAGCGTAGCGAGTTTCCAGGGCAGCGAATCTTCTTTGCCGGCTATATTCTAAGTCGATTCTCTCTGAAAGAGCCACACAACTTTGACAAATAGTAGGTAAAAAAGCTAAAGCTAGAGAATTAAGGGGAAAAAAAACAATAAAGCAGTGCAGGGAGGGGAGCAAGGAAGAAAGCATGTCTACTCTACTCAGAACCAGGAAGCATCGTCAATTCACCCCAAAGGTGTTGGATGGGGTTGAGGTCAGAGCTCTGTGTGCAGGGCAGTCAAGTTCTCCCAGACCAAACTCAGCAAACCATGTCATTATGGACCTCACTTTGTGTATGGGGGCATTGTCATGCTGAAACTGAAAGGGCCTTCCCCAAACTGTTGCCATAAAGTTGGAAGCATACAATTCTCTAGAATCGCATTGTGTGCTGTAGCATTAAGACTTCCCTTCACTGGAACTAAGGGGTATAGCCCAAACCATGAAGGTTGCGTGTTCAGATCACGTCGGGGTCACCATGTGATGTTCTCTCTCTAACATCAAGCTAAACCTTGTCAATAAAGTCCATCAAAGAAAGAGGCGTAGGGTGGCTTTTCAAATCAGGTATATTGAACTGGTAAAAAACTGCAAGACAAACAGCACAAAACATGTTTCAACAGGATGTAAACAAACAGTGGTTAGCTAGAAAGTCCGCTTTTTTGGCCTAACAATCTAGCTACAAAATAATAACTAAAAACATAATATTCCCAACAAATGATGACTAATATATAAAGCTACCAATCCAACACTTGATATTTTGTACTTACAACATTGCTTTGTGTAAATCTGAACATGGATGTTGGATGATGAATGGAGAACACACATAACGTCTCGGTCTCTCTCTGGCAAAGGACGAATTCCCAAACCGGAAGTAGATTTGCGGTAAAGGAAGTGGTGTCACTACATCAAATATTAACTAAAATATTTATATACATTGTTATCAAATATGAACTCTTTAACTTTTTCTAAAGAAAATAAAGAAAGTGTTGCCAGACAACACAGCCCCAGACGATGATTGTGTCCACATACGTTTGTCCATATAGTGTATATTGGCCTTTTGTTATTTTTAAGTTCTGTAAAGAAAGAGCACCAATATTGTAAATGAAAAGGTGATTATCATCAACGTAACAGTTCAACAACGTAACAGCACAGCTGTGCAACTTGTCAAATGGGGTGACAAGTTGCACCAGGGGTAACTGTTTCCTGAGACAGTGAATAAGCACACACACACACACACACACACACACACACACACACACACACACACACACACACACACACACACACACACACAGTAATGTATTGATTCAATCCTCTATTGTGTCTAACTAGATTAGTCCTGTGTGCCCTCTGAGTTGTAGTGAAGAGATCAGGAGTGAGATAACTTCCCCTCCCCACAGTAGTCCTCCCAGTCCCTCCCAGTCCTCCAGGTCACCCTGCCAGTCCTCCAGGTCACCCTGCCAGTCCTCCAGGTCACCCTCCCAGTCCTCCAGGTCACCCTGCCAGTCCCTCCCAGCCCCAGCACAGCCCATCAAAGCAGGGCAGATGAAAGCCTGACCCTGGAAGTCACGCTTGCTTATCCAAACAGTGACATATGCTGCTGGGTCTCCTTGAGGAGGGGAGACTGATGCCAAGCAGATGGAGGGCAGATTGGGTGGGTAGAGGCAATGATGGGGTGTGGAGTGGGGGGGGTCTGGGGTATGGGTGGAGGTGGGTGGGAGTGGAGGGGGAGGGTGGTAGGGCTGGCCAGTGGGGGTCTATATGTTAGCACGCTCTCTCTCTCTCATGTACACAAACACACACACACACACACACACACACACACACACACACACACACACATGGTATGGTTGAGCAGGCAGGTTGCTGTGAGTGTCCAGATGTTCTGCTTTGCATACATGTCATGTTATGAGATCTTCTCCTGCTCCTCTCCTTCACCAGAGGTGTGGTGACACACAGTCATGGACACAAATATTTGCACTTCTGTCAGATAATGGACCACTTCTCCCAGAACATTGTTGCAATTACAAATGCTTTGGTATTCACATGTTTATTTATTTAGTTTGCATTGGAACAACACAAAAAAGCTGAGAAAAAAGGCCAAATCTGATATGATTCCACACAGAACTCCAAAAATGGACTAGAAATTATTGGCAAAATGGTAAGAAATAATTGTATTTCAAGCATGTAATGTTCCTTTAATTTGTATTTAAACTCACCTGTGGCAAGTCACAGGTGCTGGCACTGTCGCTAACCTCCCTGGACGTGGACGGAAGAGAAACATTTATGAAAGATTGCAATGAAGGATTGTTCGAATGGTGGATAAAAAACCTAGATCAACTTCCAAACAAATTCAAGCTGACCTGCAGACACAGGGTATAAAAGTGTCAGCTCGCACTATCCGTCACCATCTGAATGAAATGGGACACTATGGTAGGAGACTCCAGAGGACCCCACTGACACAGAGACATGAAAAAGCCAGACTGGAGTTTTCCAAAAACTTACCTGGGGAAGCCAAAATCATTCTGGGAGAACGTCCTGTGGACAGATGAGACCAAAATAGAGCTTTTTTGGTAAAGCACATGACTCTACTGTTTACAGAAAACGAAATGAGGCCTTCAAAGAAAAGAACACAGCCCCTACAGTCAGACACAGATGTTTTGGGGTTGCTTTGCTGCTTCTGGCACCGGATGCCTTGACTGTGTGCATAGCATCATGAAATCTGGAGACTACCAAAGAATTTTGGGGTGCAATGTAGGGCCTAGTGTCAGAAAGCTGTGTCTCCGTCAAATCAAATCAAATCAAATCAAATTTTATTTGTATAGCGCATTTCTTACAAGATGCAACTCAATGCACTTCACATAACAAACATTCTCCCCCTCCGCCCCACACAACCAGCCCGCCCCACCACCAGCACACCCGGCCCAGCCAAGCAAGCACAGACCACAAAGGCCCCGCACAAGGACGGCCAAGCAGGTGCCCCGGCGGTGGAACAGACCAGGCACACGGGGCAGCCGGGGGCCCCCAAGGGGAGGCCCAAGGACCACTGGCGCATAGCAAGCAAGCAAGGTCAGAGGTCATGGGTCTTCCAGCAGGACAATGACCCAAAGCACACTTCAAAAAGCACCCAGAAATGGTTTAAGACAAAGCACTGGAGAGTTCTGAAGTGGCCAGCATCGAGTCCTGGGGCCTCATTTATATAATGTACTTTGGATCAAACTTACCCGTGTTGTACGTAGAAAACCACGTCAAAGTAGTGATTTATACAATTTCAACGTGAGTCAATTTGACCGTGGAAACGATCGTAGCTCTATGTCAGGTATTGACTTGACGTACGCACATTACCTACTGGTTATGCAGAGTTATTACAGGCATGTGAGCCACACTGCCTACTGTAATTCATGCGAAGTGAAAGTGATATAAGTGAAAGTTCGTAATAAAATTAACAATGTTGTTATCAGCTGAGAAAATTAGTTTAATTCAAGTTTTAAAGGGAACTGATGTTTATGATTGTATTTCAGTCTTCCTTTATATCCCTCCGGAGCTGTCAAGGCAACGCCATCTCCCCTTCAACATGCCTATAGTGCGCTCCACAACGGACCTTGCCCAGCCATGCGCTAAATTATACTGGATTTCAAACTCAAAGGGAGTGAGCAGCCATGTTTTCAATGTCACCTGATAAGAATAAGACCATTATATTATTACAGTATAAGCATTTGCCTTGTTAGATGATGATCAATGATCAAATCATGATCAAACGTTACAAATGTCTGGTCGCCAGAGCAGTATTTGCCCTTTCAGACTTCCATCAGTGTAGAACCTTTATCAAAGGATATACAGGAGATGAACTGTGGACTAACTTTCTTATGAAGCATGTTCTTGTTTAGGGAGGTAAGAGTATAAACTCCATGGAGTTAGACTTTTATTTTAGATTTAGACATTTATTAAAATCATTGACATAACAGACAGTTAGATCAATGATGGTGGGGGTTGTAGTACAGTAGGTCAAGGGCAGTTCATCATTCTGTCAGATGAGGGAGAATAGTAACATTGATGGAATGAGTGGAACAGTACAGTGATAGAAAGATAGTGGGGGAGGGAGAGGGAGAGGGAGGGATATAGAATTGCCACCATGTGAAGATTGACAGAGATTAATGTCTTTTCCATAAATCATTGCTGATGAATAAAGTGCCAGAGGCTAATTTTGTTTAGAAAGATGATGTCCTTGAACCATTGTTCAATGTTGATAACACAAGGTCGATCACCTGGATATTTGATATATTCAAGGAGTGAAGCCTGGGGGTTTCTTATGCAAAATTATATTATTTGGTAATATAAATAATGGCAGTAAAATGCTTATCTAGTTAGAGAGAAGGGTTTGTCAGTGAGATTTGGATTACAAAAGTGGAAATTGTCATGCTCCTTTTCTCTCAACTAGAGAAATATCTAATGAAGTGGACACACATTTTGAAAGTCATTTATAGTTTTTTAGGGTGTGTTCTCACTAGAACATTTGCTTCACTTGAAACGGAGTTTAGGATAAAATTCGTTTTGCTCTGCGTCGTTTGGAGCTGTGAGAACGCGCATTCGAAGTCACTGTTTCAGTATGTCTTTTATTCAACTGCGGTTCCTTCCGCTCACGCCCACACATACAACATCCGGGTCGTACATGTAACATTATCAGGTCACCCCTAGGTGTCCCTGTAACACAGGCTACTAACATATGCCTATATGTAACAGTCACTCCCGGAGCAAACGACCAACGGATGCTCCGCTTGAAAAGGGTGGTGTCGCTCCGGTTAGAAACGATCGAGGCTGTCCATAGGAAAACAACAGCGCATGCGTGTTGATCTGGATAAGAGCGGGACGAACGGGCAATTTTCAATTTTTCTGACCAATTAACTACCACGTCTGTTGCTTCGATTGCGTATGTTACTGCGTTTACATGAAGGGCTGTGAGAACGCAAATCAGAGAAATAATTTATGCAACAATGTTGCAAACTCATCCACTTGCTCCGGGTCCTGATTCAGACTTTCATGTGAGAACATGACCTTAAACTTGACTGAAGCTTTTTTTATTAGTTAAAGTCACAATGAGCCGCCTGTGTTCCATTCGCCTGCGAAACCCAGTCAGGGCAGATTATTTTCCCTCAAAATTATTTTTGTGACCCTAGGCCTAGGATATCCTATCTGTCCTTACTGTACCTTGTTTAAACCCCTCTTTTCTGCATGACGGGCTCCAGTAAGCTGGCAAAGAAGAGAAGGAATTATATTTGTGTGACACGCCTTTTCAAAGCTCCCTGTTTCCTTTGGCAGAGGCACAGTGTGCTTTTTCTCTATTTATTAACTGCCTCTTGGGTCCCCTAACTTTTTCTCGAAGCCCTGTTTTTCGAGTTTAACAAGATATTTTTTTCATCAACGTGATTTAGTTTCCAGACGGTACAGTGGAACCTCAGGGCCTCTGCTCTGCTCCGCCTGGTTCCTGCCTGTGGAATTGCTCGCTCCATAAAGTGGGCATTCAAACGTTGCTTTCTAGTTTTCAAACGGGAGGAAGAAGATTCACCAAAGTGTGGTTTAAGTCATGTTATTTCACTGCATACACGGTGCATACTTTGGGTCTATGAGTGTTAGGCTCCTACCTACAGGATGATTGGAAGGCAGCCAGTGGGTGGATGGAGTTGATGATCATCACTATTATATAACTATGTGTGCAACACAAGAGCTATAGGAGGACATGACACACCATACTGTATACGTACTGTATGAACTCCCCATAGCTAACATAACCACATGTTCCTGTCCTCACATGCACGCCAGAGACACACTGGATGAAATCTCTGCGATTCCTATTAAAACCAGATGTAAAAGCTGAGCTCCACAAAGACATGTCTGTGTTCATAAGAGACATCAAGATGAAGGGGTTCTAGATTACAAGACAGAACACACAAACCCAAAACTTTTAGAAAACAAACCCACTAGCATCATCACATCTGTGACTGGTTATATTTACATAGCCATCCTTCTTTGATACGAGGCGAACGACTTTGATTTGACCAGAAGGAGCGGGAAACATCTCTATCAGCACAGCTCTGCTCTCTAAACAGGCCCAATTAGGATGACGGATGACTTCTGCCTTGGCAAGCGTCCCACAAGGAAACCAACAACACACAACTTGAATCACAACACAACAACAAACAGAAACACCTAAAGACAGGAACATGAGTGCAATTTCAGCTTTGGAATATCATTCTTTGATCCCCCCCCCCCCTCAGTCTATTGTTCTTTATCATTCCTGACACTTCGGTTCTATTTGAGGAAGATTTGGATGCATAATGGATGCGGGGCTGGGTTAGGAGCAGGGCTGGGTAGGAGCAGGGCTGGGTAGGAGCAGTGTCTTCTGGGATGGGGAGGAACAGGAGAAAGGTGTGCTGCTGTTGCTGATTGCCTCTTACTGAGCACAGCTGCTTATGGGACAGGACTGACGAGGCACTCAGGCTGCCGCCACTCCCCTGGGACCCCTCCACCCCCACCTCTACACCCCACCCTCACCACTACACCCCACCCCCACCTCTACACCCCACCCCCACCTCTACACCCCACCCCCACCTCTACACCCCACCTCCACCTCTACACCCCACCCCCACCTCTACACCCCACCCTCACCACTACACCCCACCTCCACCTCTACACCCCACCCCCACCTCTACACCCCACCCCCACCTCTACACCCCACCTCTACACCCCACCCTCACCTCTACACCCCACCCTCACCACTCCACCCCCACCTCTACACCCCACCTCCACCTCTACACCCCACCCCCACCACTACACCCCACCCCCACCTCTACACCCCACCTCCACCTCTACACCCCACCTCCACCTCTACACCCCACCCCCACCTCTACACCCCACCCCCACCACTACACCCCACCCTCACCTCTACACCCCACCCCCACCTCTACACCCCACCCTCACCTCTACACCCCACCCCCACCACTACACCCCACCCTCACCTCTACACCCCACCCTCACCTCTACACCCCACCCCCACCTCTACACCCCACCTCTACACCCCACCCCCACCTCTACACCCCACCCCCACCTCTACACCCCACCTCTACACCCCACCCCCACCACTACACCCCACCTCTACACCCCACCCCCACCACTACACCCCACCTCTACACCCCACCCTCACCTCTACACCCCACCCTCACCACTACACCCCACCTCCACCACTACACCCCACCCCCACCTCTACACCCCACCTCTACACCCCACCCCCACCACTACACCCCACCTCTACACCCCACCCCCACCACTACACCCCACCTCTACACCCCACCCTCACCACTACACCCCACCTCCACCTCTACACCCCACCTCCACCTCTACACCCCACCCTCACCTCTACACCCCACCCCCACCACTACACCCCACCCCCACCACTACACCCCACCTCCACCTCTACACCCCACCCCCACCTCTACACCCCACCCCCACCACTACACCCCACCCCCACCACTACACCCCACCCCCACCTCTACACCCCACCCCCACCTCTACACCCCACCCCCACCACTACACCCCACCCCCACCTCTACACCCCACCTCCACCTCTACACCCCACCTCCACCTCTACACCCCACCTCCACCACTACACCCCACCCCCACCACTACACCCCACCCCCACCTCTACACCCTACCCCCACCTCTACACCCCACCCTCACCACTACACCCCACCTCCACCTCTACACCCCACCCCCACCTCTACACCCCACCCCCACCACTACACCCCACCCCCACCTCTACACCCCACCCCCACCACTACACCCCACCCCCACCACTACACCCCACCCCCACCTCTACACCCCACCTCCACCTCTACACCCCACCTCCACCACTACACCCCACCTCCACCACTACACCCCACCCCCACCTCTACACCCCACCCTCACCTCTACACCCCACCTCCACCTCTACACCCCACCCTCACCTCTACACCCCACCCCCACCTCTACACCCCACCCCCACCTCTACACCCCACCTCCACCTCTACACCCCACCTCCACCTCTACACCCCACCTCTACACCCCACCACTACACCCCACCTCCACCACTACACCCCACCCCCACCTCTACACCCCACCCTCACCTCTACACCCCACCTCCACCTCTACACCCCACCCTCACCTCTACACCCCACCCCCACCTCTACACCCCACCCCCACCTCTACACCCCACCTCCACCACTACACCCCACCCCCACCACTACACCCCACCCCCACCTCTACACCCCACCCCCACCACTACACCCCACCCCCACCTCTACACCCCACCCCCACCTCTACACCCCACCCCCACCTCTACACCCCACCCCCACCTCTACACCCCACCCTCACCACTACACCCCACCCTCACCTCTACACCCCACCCCCACCACTACACCCCACCCTCACCTCTACACCCCACCCCCACCACTACACCCCACACCCACCACTACACCCCACCCTCACCTCTACACCCCACCTCTACACCCCACCCTCACCTCTACACCCCACCCCCACCTCTACACCCCACCCCCACCTCTACACCCCACCTCTACACCCCACCCCCACCTCTACACCCCACCTTTACACCCCACCCTCACCTCTACACCCCACCACTACACCCCACCTCCACCTCTACACCCCACCCCCACCTCTACACCCCACCCCCACCACTACACCCCACCCTCACCTCTACACCCCACCCTCACCACTACACCCCACCCCCACCTCTACACCCCACCCTCACCTCTACACCCCACCCCCACCTCTACACCCCACCCCCACCTCTACACCCCACCCTCACCACTACACCCCACCCCCACCTCTACACCCCACCCTCACCTCTACACCCCACCCTCACCTCTACACCCCACCCCCACCACTACACCCCACCCTCACCTCTACACCCCACCCTCACCTCTACACCCCACCCCCACCTCTACACCCCACCTCTACACCCCACCCCCACCTCTACACCCCACCACTACACCCCACCTCCACCTCTACACCCCACCCCCACCTCTACACCCCACCTCCACCTCTACACCCCACCTCCACCTCTACACCCCACCCCCACCTCTACACCCCACCCCCACCACTACACCCCACCCCCACCTCTACACCCCACCCCCACCTCTACACCCCACCTCCACCTCTACACCCCACCCCCACCTCTACACCCCACCCCCACCACTACACCCCACCCCCACCTCTACACCCCACCCCCACCTCTACACCCCACCCTCACCTCTACACCCCCACCACTACACCCCACCCCCACCTCTACACCCCACCTCCACCTCTACACCCCACCCCCACCTCTACACCCCACCCCCACCACTACACCCCACCCCCACCTCTACACCCCACCCCCACCTCTACACCCCACCTCCACCTCTACACCCCACCCCCACCTCTACACCCCACCCCCACCACTACACCCCACCCCCACCTCTACACCCCACCCCCACCTCTACACCCCACCCTCACCACTCCACCCCCACCACTACACCCCACCCCCACCTCTACACCCCACCTCCACCTCTACACCCCACCCCCACCTCTACACCCCACCCCCACCTCTACACCCCACCCCCACCTCTACACCCCACCTCCACCACTACACCCCACCCCCACCACTACACCCCACCCCCACCTCTACACCCCACCCCCACCACTACACCCCACCCCCACCTCTACACCCCACCCCCACCTCTACACCCCACCTCTACACCCCACCCCCACCTCTACACCCCACCCTCACCACTACACCCCACCCCCACCTCTACACCCCACCCCCACCACTACACCCCACCCCCACCTCTACACCCCACCTCCACCTCTACACCCCACCCTCACCACTACACCCCACCCTCACCACTACACCCCACCCCCACCTCTACACCCCACCTCTACACCCCACCCCCACCTCTACACCCCACCCTCACCACTACACCCCACCCTCACCACTACACCCCACCCCCACCTCTACACCCCACCTCCACCTCTACACCCCACCTCTACACCCCACCCCCACCACTACACCCCACCTCCACCTCTACACCCCACCCCCACCTCTACACCCCACCTCCACCACTACACCCCACCCCCACCTCTACACCCCACCCCCACCACTACACCCCACCCCCACCTCTACACCCCACCCCCACCTCTACACCCCACCTTTACACCCCACCTCCACCTCTACACCCCACCCCCACCACTACACCCCACCCTCACCACTACACCCCACCCCCACCTCTACACCCCACCCTCACCACTACACCCCACCCTCACCTCTACACCCCACCTCTACACCCCACCCCCACCTCTACACCCCACCCCCACCACTACACCCCACCCCCACCTCTACACCCCACCCCCACCTCTACACCCCACCCCCACCTCTACACCCCACCCCCACCTCTACACCCCACCCCCACCACTACACCCCACCCCCACCTCTACACCCCACCACCACCTCTACACCCCACCCCCACCTCTACACCCCACCCCCACCACTACACCCCACCCCCACCTCTACACCCCACCTCCACCACTACACCCCACCCCCACCTCTACACCCCACCCCCACCTCTACACCCCACCCCCACCTCTACACCCCACCCCCACCTCTACACCCCACCCCCACCTCTACACCCCACCCCCACCTCTACACCCCACCCCCACCACTACACCCCACCCTCACCACTACACCCCACCCCCACCTCTACACCCCACCCCCACCTCTACACCCCACCCCCACCTCTACACCCCACCCCCACCTCTACACCCCACCCCCACCTCTACACCCCACCCCCACCTCTACACCCCACCCCCACCTCTACACCCCACCCCCACCACTACACCCCACCCTCACCACTACACCCCACCCCCACCTCTACACCCCACGCCCACCTCTACACCCCACCCCCACCTCTACACCCCACCCCCACCTCTACACCCCACGCCCACCTCTACACCCCACGCCCACCTCTACACCCCACCCCCACCACTACACCCCACCCCCACCACTACACCCCACCCTCACCACTACACCCCACCCTCTCCGCACACCATGGTATGACCCACATATTTCTACAGTACATCTATCAGACTGATACTATGTCAACAGCAACTCCAAACATGATGTCTGTAATGGATTTGTCACATGTATGGCATTGTTGGGAGAGTGTGGTCCAGTCCTGTCCATGGGCCCAGCCTGCTCCAGGGTTGTGTTCATGGACAGTGGTGGAATGCAGACTCCTTATCTATGTTGACCCAGTGTGCAGTGTGAAATGAAGACCTTGTCCAACATTGTTCCAATGTTCCCACACTTATGGAATGCGGACTCCTATCGCTGTTGTGACGATGTTGACACTATATGAGAGATGTGTTGTGTGTGAGTGGGCGCTCA
>NC_137693.1:14279774-14317274 GCF_963989245.1 Nansenia antarctica | reverse complement strand
CTGTCATCCAGGGACATGTCACCCTGGACACACTGCTGGGAGGAGGAGGGCGCCTGTTTATTTTTACTCACACAGAGCCTCACACATGGTGGGGGTTTTGAAGGATCTGCTAAATGAGACTAGAGGATAGAGGCCTGTAAAATGGGTTCTGCCATCTTTCTAGAGGATGGTTTTGGTTCGCTTTGTGTGTGAGTGTGTGTGTGTGTGAGTGTGTGTGTGTAAGAGTGAGACACAGCTTGTGTGTGCGCATCATTTGCATGCATATGTATGTGGGCTTTTTAAAGGTCAGGGTTGCCTCAGGGCTGTGGTGAAGCAGCCGTTCCCATGGGAGACTAAAACACCTACGCTCACATCCCGGGCGGGGAACCAGAGGAGGTCTTAGGTGTTTGTCGTCTATTTGAAAGTCATCATCATCTCCACCTCACATTATGCACTCAGTGGGGCACAACCCCCATTTATTTCTCTGCCTCTCTGTTCCCCATCTGGGAGATTGCGTCTCTATCAGTTGTTTGTCTTCAGCGTGGCGAGCAGGTAGGTTTATCACGGGGTGTCGCGTATCTGGCCTAGGGGATAAACGGAGGCCCGTTTGTCACCTGTAATTTGTTGCTCACAGAGGCTTTTAAATCACAGATCTGTTAGTCACTTTGACCAATGGCCAAAGAGGGCGGGAGGTATTCAACACTAGAACTGATTGGATGTTCAGTGTGTGATATCAGATCAAAAACAGAGAATATACTGTAGGATTCTTACAGGGCTCCATTAGAACAAGCGGTTGTGCGGGAGGAGGGGGAGAGGAGGGGGAGAGGAGGAGGGGGGAGAGGAGGGGGAGAGGAGGGAGAGAGGAGGGGGAGAGGAGGGGGAGAGGAGGAGGGGGAGAGGAGGGAGAGAGGAGGAGGGGGAGAGGAGGGAGAGAGGAGGGGGAGAGGAGGGGGAGAGGAGGGGGAGAGGAGGGGGAGAGGGGGGGGAGAGGAGGGGGAGAGGAGGAGGGGGAGAGAAGGGGGAGAGGAGGGAGAGAGGAGGGGGAGAGGAGGGGGAGAGGAGGGGGAGGGAGGGGGAGAGGGGGGGGAGAGGAGGGGGAGAGGAGGGGGAGAGGGGGGGGGAGAGGAGGAGGGGGAGAGGAGGAGGGGGAGAGGAGGGGAAGTGTTGAGGAAAATAGGCATTATGGTTCACTGATGCATGGATATCCTTGACACTTTTACTTTCATGCAGTCAAAGATTTACGTGTATCACGCCAGTAAAACCAGTATACTTCCCTAGAATGCTTCCCTGAATGCCTGCATTTCTTTCACCTCAGACACACAAAGAGAGACAAAAAAAAAAGAGAAGAGTTTATCCATGGTTCTTCATAAACATGTTCTGCTCTTCATTGAATAAAAGATGTATTGGAGCGATTACCTTTTGTTTACCGATAAAAGTCCAATGGAGGGTCTCTTATGTTTTTGGTAGCTGGAGATGTAATGAGATGAAACAGGGGGCGTCATTGGGAGAGAGGGTCCTAATTCAGAACTGGAGATGTAATGAGATGAAACAGGGGGCGTCATTGGGAGAGAGGGTCCTAATTCAGAACTCACCTGGTTCAGAGAGAGAAGAGTGATAAACCCAGTCCCCAGGTAGCCATCACCTTTTAAATGGAGAGACATTACTTCCAATCTAATTGGCAATGAGCTAAACATAATTTCAATTAAACTCAAGTGGTAGTTAACCGGTTCATGAAATGTTATCTTTTTGACACTGGCTGTAAAAGGAGATAGTCGAACATTGCCAAGATTAGCTTCATAGTTGTTATCCACTCATTTCCATCCTACACACAGTTCTCTGAGTAGATCTATGCCTGTGATTAGAATGAATGAATACCGTTATGTGTATCACTTTTTATTCATTGGGCTTCACGTAAGTGGGTAACTCCCCCACTGTGGAGCAACGGTTAGCCCTGTTTACCCTCTAGATGAACCCTCATGATAACAATCAAGTGTTCTTTTGGTGGTACAGTAGGCTACCTCTGGACTTCATGAGAGCCAATCAAGTTGAGTGAATCTGTTTTCATTGATGTCATTTAGGCTACTCACTCTTACAATCCTAGGACAAGCAAACGGGAGGTATACCATCTTCTTAACAATTAAAACAAATGTTTACATTCTCTTAATGTAATTAATACTGGGTGATGATGCAGCTAATCTGAAGTATGGTGGATCAGCGTAAAATAGATTCTGTCTGGGTAAACGAGACTCACTACTCAAAGAGCCTGGGTGGGTGCAAACCACCGGCTGTGTTAAAAGAGCAAAATCCATACGCTGAATTCATCCTTCAAGATCACGGGATGTATTAGTGTTGTTAAGCACATTCCACTCAAAGTGGCAGATGAGCGCTTCTCAGGTGCATAAAATGACTCATCTTTTAAATCCTCTTTAATAGTGGGTCTCCAATACCCATTAAATGCTGCCAGACCATCATTAGGCTACATCTCATTTCTTGTCAAATGGGCTTGTCAATGACATTGATTCATAGCCGCAGACTGGAAGTGAGAGCTCTCCACCTCTGGGACTAACGCTTGCTTCAGAGAAAAGCACTATGGGGTCGACATCAATTCAACGTTAGCCCCGTTCTCTCCCTCTCCCATCGTTTAATAAAAACATTGTTCACACTGTGAGCAACGGGGTGCCTTGCAAATCAAATATAATCAGACTTCATTTATATATATATATATATACTGTATATATAGCGCCTTTCGTGCAAAATTGCCATACAAGGTGCTTAACAATATAATGAAAATGCAACAATACAGTGAAAATAAATGGACAATAGACACTAAATGCTTAAACTGACAGGCTACCAATGGACAGTGTACGACAGTGCTACTCACTAAGCCAGATCCTGCAGTCAAACAAAATTATCTCATGTCTTTAGGGTCTTAGCGAAGGCCTTCTTAGATTCATTCAATGAATGTATGTCAAAAAAAAAAAAAAAAAGACTAAAGGAAAGACCCTTCTAATTGTATGCCTGTAATCTAGTCTAACTGCTCATCGTGGATAGACGAAAAAATACTACTAATAATAACTTTTTATTTGTATAGTGATTTTCCTGCAAACGTTGCAGCTCAAAGTGCTCCAATCATTATATAATCATAATTTCATTATTTAGTCATTTAAAGGCGATATTAAAAAGATGGGTTTTTAGTCTTGAATTGAACATATTTGCTGAGGTTGCATCCCTAATGTAAACTGGCAGTGCATTCCACAATTTGGGTGCTTAGAATAAGAATGCAGCCTCACCAAATCTCTTTTGTACATGTGGTACACAGAGAAAACCAGCGTCAGAAGACCTGAGTGCTCTATATGGCTGATATGCTAGCAAAAGGTCTTTCAGATATTCTGGTGCTGTGCCAGTGAGAGCTTTATAAACAAGCAGAAGGATCTTGAAATCTATTCTGAACTTAACAGGAAGCCAGTGTAGAGTCTTTAAAATAGGAGTTATATGAGCTCGTCTGCTTGTTTTGGTTAAAACTCTCACTGCTGCATTTTGGACTAATTGCAGCTGGCCAATAGCTTTCTTCAGAAGACCAGAAAGGAGACTGTTACAATAGTCCAAACGGATGGAAATGGAAGACAAAATGGTGTGATTTCAGCGTGTGGACTAGCCTAGTAGTCTGGTGGTAACAAATCATTTCATGATAATTTCTGTAGTGAAAAGCAGAGACATGTTTTTTTTCTTCTTTTTTAAACAACGTTTTTATTCAAAGTATACAGTATATACACAGTAATACATTGCAGAGACATGTGATAGTGCAGTAGCCATTGTCATGACAACAAAGGTAACAATGTCAGTTTTACACAAATTAATTCCATTTCTCAGTCACTCCTGTTTAATATAATAATGAAACATAATTTCTTTCTAACATTTTATTTTGGAACAAGTACATTACGTGAACATAGTCATTTTTATTTCCCCACGGATCTCAAAAACCTTTTAAACGTATACTTTTGTTGTAAAATCAAATGGAGACAATAGCTTGGTGGAGAGTCAGACACAATTGAGAATGCAGATCACATTTTAAGGCATGGATGCACACTGTGAGCTACATTTGATCACACAGCCATATTTTAAGACCAAATCTGAATGGGGTCATAGATCGTCTACTGTGTAGCTTGGTATCCGTCCATTTCTACATCCTTTGCCATGCCAACCTAAAACCATGGTAAGCCATAGACACCCACCAATTAAGAGAGCGTGAGATGTGTATCATACAGTACAAGTTGTGAAGGTCAATTCATTTCACAAGCAATTGCACTTCAAGGCTGTTAATCTTAATGAGATAGTTAATCATTTAATTCCAAGCCATATCAATAAAGGCTGTCAAGATTTTTCTTTATTAACCTTATAATTGTCAAACCTCATTACTGTCAATAGGCTCTACCAGTTAGGAGATGAACACACGTAATGAGGGGCAGGCAGAGATGGAGGTACGGAGCATTTAATTCTTTCTCTTGTCATGTTGTGAATTATAGGCCTCACGTTCTCCACAAGCCTCGGCCACATAGATGACAGAAAACCGTCCTAATCAAAATCAGATTGGAAGCGTCCCTCCTGTAGCCCTTTTTGTCTCTATGAACATTTGATGAACCTCAATTCATGTCAGAAAGTTTAGCTCTAAACACAAATTAATGTGATTTTTTGGGGGGATATATAATAGTAACTAATATACATTTAATAGGCATATCATCTCACAAGACGTATGCAACTCTATGACATTTCCCCACATCCAACCTTTGAGGAAGAACAGATAGGGTTGTGGTATAAGGTCAAGTGTGTCAAAAGTGCTGTCAGAAATTGCAGCTGTTGACATTACAAGAAACCAAGTCCTGTGTGTCCTGTGTGATTAGAAATGCTGCTGTATTCAGCACACATTATGTATCCATGTTTACCTCTCATGACAGCAGTGAAAGCAGCTTGTGACAGTTTGTTAGACCAATTCAGTATTTTGTGAATATTTTAGTATTAGATTACCTTCAGCAGACACCAATGAACATTTGTCAGAATACCTCAGACCTGAGTGTAACATGAAAACATATCAGGTGGGTTTTTAAATTAAATATAACCCAAGAGGCTTAAGATAAGGCTTCCACAATGTTTGATCTGCATGTTGCAGCTTGGCTGACGGTGGGAATGAGTCCAGGGATGAGCCAAGCCTGGCCACAGGGTGGTGCTGTTTGCTAATAAATGCTCCTCTGCACACACCTAAGGTTGCTAGTCTAGTCATGGTGCCTTTTGTGAATTGAAGAAAACAGAATCAGGCTGGGAAATGATGGTCATCTGTAACTGTCTAGATAGGTGAGTTGACCAGGTGGGAGACAGACTTTAAGGCAGTAGGAGGTTTAACACTTTGAGCGTGACACTGTTTCACCTATTTTAGCGCACACTATGTGTCAAATGACTCTTTACAGTGAGGAGCTGTGTAGTGATCGCTGGATGGCGCCGCTTGTACATTAGTCTGACTCCGCAGCCTGAAATGACTTGAAACTTTGAAATCAAGAAGCCAAGGAGTCATGGCTGAGGAAGAAAAGGTCCAAAACGTGGTGTCAAGAAGTGAAAAATCACTACTTATAAAAATGCATATGTTCCTATGAAGATTATTAGCGCAATCTGACATGAATAGGTGTGAGTCCGCTGAAAACAATTTTTCATGCAACATGGAGGAATGTTTTTAGTTCAAAAAGAAAGTAAATGTTGGCAGATATGTCTGTAATTTGAAATTTTTTGAAAAAGTTGATAATCCTAAAAAAAATATATAGTCATAAATATTGCAATATTTGCGCTGTAAATAGTGTAATTCTTGCACAATACGCCCGAACATGCGGGAGAAAAATGTAGCGAGAAGAAGGACAGCATGAAAGAACAGAGAAAAGAAAGAAAATAAATGTTTTGCTGGCCTGCCATAGCATAAATCAGTCCCAGAGACAATGAGAGGCAGGGGGCTTGTTTGTGACCCACCTGCCAAGATGTGTGCGTGTGTGTTGTGGTGACCACCACGTATGACCAGGTTGTGTTGTGGTGACCACCACGTATGACCAGGTTGTGTTGTGGTGACCACCACGTATGACCAGGTTGTGTTGTGGTGACCACCACGTATGACCAGGTTGTGTTGTGGTGACCACCACGTATGACCAGGTTGTGTTGTGGTGACCACCACGTATGACCAGGTTGTGTTGTGGTGACCACCACGTATGACCAGGTTGTGTTGTGGTGACCACCACGTATGACCAGGTTGTGTTGTGGTGACCACCACCTATGACCAGGTTGTGTTGTGGTGACCACCACGTATGACCAGGTTGTGTTGTGGTGACCACCACCTATGACCAGGTTGTGTTGTGGTGACCACCACGTATGACCAGGTTGTGTTGTGGTGACCACCACCTATGACCAGGTTGTGTTGTGGTGACCACCACGTATGACCAGGTTGTGTTGTGGTGACCACCACGTATGACCAGGTTGTGTTGTGGTGACCACCACGTATGACCAGGTTGTGTTGTGGTGACCACCACCTATGACCAGGTTGTGTTGTGGTGACCACCACGTATGACCAGGTTGTGTTGTGGTGACCACCACGTATGACCAGGTTGTGTTGTGGTGACCACCACGTATGACCAGGTTGTGTTGTGGTGACCACCACGTATGACCAGGTTGTGTTGTGGTGACCACCACCTATGACCAGGTTGTGTTGTGGTGACCACCACGTATGACCAGGTTGTGTTGTGGTGACCACCACGTATGACCAGGTAAACACACAAAGGGAAAGGATACTGAAGTGGGAGTGTCAAAATATTTGATTAATTGAAAAAATGACAAGAGACAACTCACCTCGTAACTCTTCGATGTCCTTCTGAGATGTTTTCTGTACTTCCTGGTTGAACAAGGACTCCTCTTCCCCAAGGGTCTCCAAACAATTGCCCGTTTAAATATCACAATATAGTGTCACACCAGGATATCAATTTCTGGGACAAAATCTATTTGATCAGAGCTGACTCCAAATATTGGCCACATGTCGACTGAACCCCAAATTGCTCCCAATGAGCGCACCGCATGGTAGCCGCCATTGGTGTGTGAATGTGTGTGTGAATGTGTGTGAACGAGTGAATGAGAGGCCATTGTACAGCGCTTTGGAATAAGGCTCTATAAAAGTCAGTCCATTTTTTTCAGATTTTGGTTGAACATTTTGAAAAAGTAAGTGATGAATTGCATAGTCAGGATGTTTACATAAGGCAGCATGTTCTGAACAATCTAAAAACGTTTTTTGACAAATGACATTTGTATTTATTTGTGTTTGACACTCAGAACCACAAAAAGGCCATGTCACGTCAACCACCCATTTACCTTTGATGAATAGAACAGCTGGAACAACGGTAGAACTTCACTTAACACTGACATACTGTAAGCTATGTACTTTCTCTGTGCACTACAATTGAATAAACTCTTTTGAACCTTTGAACCTGCAACCTTTTTGTTTGTAGTACATTGTTCCGTTCACAATGTCACTAGAAATACTTTCTTTGAGGTTATAAAGACATTCCATAACACAGAGAATATTTGGGCATTTGAACATTTGTAAGAAGATTTTTTTGTTTGTTTTACTACTTTTACTACTGTCTCTTTTGAAATAAATATATGTATTGTTTTTTTTAATGTTTTCATTCTAGTTCTGTTTGCAACCTCGTGTGCAAGGAGTGTCTAGCATCGGTACATTATATTACCCCATTATTGATATAGATTCTGTATAATATACATTTTTCTTAACTTCAAATTTTTAGCCTAATGGAGGTGTAACATAATGTATGTTTATGGATATAATGGAAAATAAAAAGTAACACACTTATTGTACAGTACAAATGATTAACTACAATCAAATGTAAAATGTACATCTGTAAAATAAGTCATCATATCAATGACACCATTGCTCAGATAGAAGACGGGGGGGACTAGAACAGATCACATGTTTTAATTCATTTGTCTAGGAAGTTCTCTTTACCTCAATATCAGGATTTTTATTAAATACGTAAATAGCCATTTTAAAACTATTATTTTCAACTGTGATATGGTCTGATGCTGACCGTCAACTGCTCTTAACACTTAATCAGCCGTGAGGGGTCATTTGAGTGAGTAAAACAAGTGTTATATCTTTTCACTTGATAACATTTCAGGACCCTCCTTTCATGACTTTTCCTAGATATGTGCGTTCTACCACCCAGTATCCTTACATTTTCAAAATCTCATCAGGATAAGCTAATATAAAGCTATTTTGCTGTTTTTCTGCGTAGGAAGCAGGCTAATTTACAAGCGGCCAACTAGTGGTCGTTGTGTGCAAATAGCAGCTTGAGCATTGTAAAGAGGGGGTCATTTGACTCCCGAGGCGGCTCTTTTAGTAGGAAAAAAAAGGCACGGCTGTTCTAGTGTTCTAAGAAACATTTTCAACCCGAGTGCAATCATGCAGCAAGTTAGATGATGAACACCAAATGACAACCTTAAGTCAACGTTGAATTCTGTTGTACAACATACATGGTTAGTCTTGACTGTTACGCAACTGTGACATCATATAACATATGATGCTTGAGTCACACCAGTATGTGTTCCCTGCTCAGGCTAGCACAGTCTCAGAACAGCATCCTCCATCACACTGGCTTCAGAGGGGAATGTCTTTATCCAGTCACTTAGAATCTCTCTGAATAAGATGTATTGTTAAACAATATTGCTTCCAGCACAACTAGGGCTTCCTGTGTGCTACGGCATTGCGAGGCCCAAACGTACAGTAGGAGCATTGGATCCTCTGTGGTGGAGCCAACCGTATTCCAAAAGCTATGGTTGATGAAGAGGGCTCTCTCCCAGGGCAGAGCTCCAGAGGACAGGAGAGCCTCCAGGCTTTGCTCAGTGATTCATTCACTGACTTTAGCCTCTGCGCCTGTGAGCCCCCCTCCCTAAATTCGTGCAGTCCCCCTGTTTCCCACATTGCAGTGTAGGGTGCCAGCCCACGCTCTGGCTCTCTCAACGCAGCGTGACAACCCTGGGTTCAGGCACTCAGCTGCCTTCCCCAGTGTTTTGCAGTGAGGTTTGGTTCTTTTTTACATAGCGAACAAGTCCCCTTCTGCTCATAAGTCTTAAGTATGGCAAAGCGTTTGTAAATGTGCTCATGCAAGAGAGTGTGTTGAACGTATTCCCAGTGTAGGCTGTGGATCCTTCCCAGGGTTCAGTTCAAAGGGAAAGAGCGACGGCCAGATGGACTCAGGAGAAGTTCGGGCCTGCCAAAACACTCTCTCAACCACCTGCCACCACCTCTGCCAATAAAGACCGCTCTCCATCCAGCCATTCACACTTGCATCATTGACCAACAGAAATGACTGCTTCTCTGCTATTAGCATTAGCGTTGTGTTGTTCTCTACGGGTGAAGCTAGCATTTTTTTTTTCAATCAAAGCGCTGTAATAAAAACGTGTCATTGTTGCTGACCTAACAGTGCATGACAGTGTGCTTGGGGGCTGAGAAAGAGAGAGCAAGAGAGACCGACAGAAATCCATTCATCACACTGCCCACAGATTTGATGTTCAGCTTGTGCGGCACTGAGGCAGGAGGAGGACAGGATGGATAGATCTCCCTGCCAAGCCCGTGTCTTTACAGCTCTAATCAAGAAGAGCCTTTGAAGCTCGACCAATCAACACACGGTGTGAAGCTTTTGGCACCACTAGGGTTTTTGAAAATAGCAACGGTATTTGTCCATACTGTCATAAAACCGTCCTAAATTGCTATATATAATAAACGCCTTAAGAGTGTTTGTCCAGCACTACTGTCTATGTGGTTGAAGATGCTAGGAAAGTGATGACATAACTTTTTGTAAACAATGTCATTTGTTAGATTTTGTCCAGTGTTACATTTTACCCATATACTGTATCTCATTCCGTGCTTTACCATGTGTATTTCAGCTATATTTTGATTGAGTCATTTTTTACAGCAAACATAAGAAGAGAGACAAAAGAGAGACCCAGTCAGAAGAGCTGCGTCATCATTACTGCCAGAGTCACACTCACATCCATGCAACTGAGTGAAATAGTCTTCAGAAACAATACATGCTTGGTTAACAAACATGTCAGGCTTAGTACTTCAAGGCCATCAATCTCACACACATTCTAGTACGTATAATTCCTGGAAACATGGTAAGCTTCTCCACCCCCCCCCCTCCCCATATAGCTGTTTCTACAGGTGATTAATCTCCTAGGCCTTGTCTATTGACTGGTAGCAGTGTGTGGCCTGGCCAAGCTCTCATACATCAGCCATCTAAATCCCCTTGCATAATTCCTGTCATTCCAGCCAGATCAATTCCCTGGACAGCTAATTGGGATTGAATGAGTGGAAATGTACTGGCTGGTACTGAGCAGAACAGATCCAGCATAGCATCCCTAAAGGGTTAGAGGCTGATCAGCTTTGCCCGACGGCAGGTCCACAGGCACAGAGAGGAGGAGACGAGAGGGAGGGAGGGAGGAGAGGAGAGGAGCTGTGGAGGACTTTACGGCTACAGTAGATTCAGCCATCTAGTCATAATTCAGTGTTGGCCCTGATTGATTGATTGATTGAAAACTTTATTAGAAGATTTGCAGAAGTAGGTACATGAAAGTACATATTACATACAAGGTCAACTAACAGGATAAAAACCCAAGAAAGCCACTGGCTTATTTCAATTGGGGTCCTTGATTCTCAATTCATCGTTACATGTAAGAGAGACATAAAAAAAACTAGTACTATCTACAAGATAATACAGACAAATAACTAGTACTATCTACAAGATAAACATACATCCATCATGGGAAGAACAATACAACAAAACATAAGGTATGTACAGCGGGTAGGACAGGTGGGGACATACACCACAGGTGGGGGCGGGGGACAAAACACAAAGTATGTACAGTGGGTAGTTCGTGTCTTTTAATCTGATTTTTGATTTAGAGGGTCCAGTTACGGATTGCAGCCTCCTGTAAATGTTTTTTGAGAGTGGTTTTGAAGGTGGGCAGTGTTTTGCACTCCTTTAAGATTATAGGAAGGGCGTTCCACATTTTTACTGCATAGTTTGCAAACGAGTTTAACCCCTTGTTTGTGGTGCAACGCGGTTGAACGTGGTTCGTGGAGCTTCCTCTGGTATTGTATGTGTGGACGTTGTTCACTTTTTGGAAGTATGTTGACAGGTACTTGGGTGTCTTTGTGGTGTAGCGTATCTTGAAGACCAGGCCCAGTGCAAGCTGCTGCACTCTGTCAACTACTCGTAGCCAATCAAGGCTCAAAAAATGAGCAGCGGTTAGATGTGTCCTAGGGTTGAGGCCTAGCAGAAGCCTAACCAGTTTATTTTGGGCTGTCTGGAGTCTTGTTTTATGGGCCTCTACTTATGAATGCAGTTTTCATTGCTTCCATGGGAAATGTTATTCCCCCCCCCCCCTCTCTCTGCTGGGAATGGCAGTGTGTAGGAAGCGGCTGCCTAGCGGAGGGCAATGCTGTTGACAGAGTGAGTTATCAAAGGATGTTGTGTTGATTAGGGAGGAAACATGCGTGTGGTGCACAGTATTACATTATTTATTTCTACAGCTGACAACTCTTTCCTGGGGCACCTTAATACTGTACGTGAGTTACATTTGTATATCCTACCTGTGTTTATAATCAGCTAGGCTAAGGAGAGACAGGCTGACATCAGCAGGAAGGAGTGGGATTTAAGTCCAAGTCGGTGTTAAACCCTAAGGATTATGGGAGTTTTCACAATGTAGTAGAGTAGAATTGCTCTCTGGCAAAATCTTTGTGTTGAGCTTTCCCCAGAGATCTGATTTAGAGGGAGAAATTGTAGAAAGCACACAGAGTAACATGCTGTTAACAACACTCACACCTCACTACACACTTTAATTGTATACGTGAGGGTATTAGGGGTCTGGCAAACTTCTGATCGTATTGGTATGATTTATTGCTGTACAGTTTGCTAGATAAGACAGATATTAATGTTGTAAGTGTTATGTGATGTTGCAGGTAGTTCTACTATGGTATTGCCCTGGCAGGTAATGATGATACTTCTGGAGTGGGCAGGTTTCTCCTTTAACAGGAGTGAACCCCTCTCTCTCTCTCCCTTTTCTGTTCTGAATTATATATGGGATTCAGTCTGGCAGCACCACTGTAGAGATCAAACGATAGAAAGACTCGATAGAAAGACAGAGAGGACTGACAGATTGACAGACAGACAGACAGACAGACAGACAGACTGAAGACCAAAAGATCGACAGACAGAAAGACAGGTAGGTAGTCTAGAATTATTTTTCTATGTATTAATACAATGAGACAGGAAGACATATGGGTGATTGTGTTGGACATGACGAGCGTGCTGATGGACTGATGGTGTCTAACCCAAAGACCTGTGCTCATGGCCTTTCCTGCTCCTGTGCTCATGTGTCCTGTTAATAAAGGTTAGCTCCTGCTGGTGACGAATGGATGGCACCCTTCAGCCAGACATCTGCTGATGAATCCACTCCTAACATCGCTGAATGGCATCGACAAGATCCTCTCCCTCCTGTTTGTCTTTTTACGTGTCAGTATTTTTTGTTGTTGTTACATGCAGTGTTAAATGTGATCTAAATGATAGAAGTGGTGAAGCCTAATTCATTGCACTGGGATTACTGGCATTACTGGCATAATCCAGACATACAGCAGGGTGGTTTGGAGGAAGGATGGGAGATGGCTTTGAGATGCTGAGACTGAGACTGAGTGATATTGTGGTGTGGATCATCTGATCAGGCTGTGACTCTGTGTGTTCTGCACAGTGCCATTCAATATCATAACACTAATCATCTCACTCTGGCAGCTGATGGGCTATTAATACGTATGCCATGCTAATAACGCAGGAGAGAGGCTACAGCCCTCCCCAGCCCCCCCCCGTCCCCGTCCCCGTCCACAATAACGCAGAGAGATTGTGTTGACGCCTGACAGCTGTGCTCGTATCTGGAACATTCCGCCATGTTGTGTTACTGTCAGAGGAAGCCCAGAGAAAGCGTTTGATTTCTCATTCACTGCAGAAAGGGGGGTGGGGGGGGGCCTGGAATGGAATTCATTAATTTCAGCGATTTGCCAGTCAAAGCTTTTTTTTTAACCAGATGGAACATAAACAAACACAATCATGCGCAAATGAGTCCAAATGAGATGTGACAGTTGTATTGAGCTTAATTTATTAGCAGTGATTATGCGGGCCCGCTTTCCCCTGGCAGCTAGCAGAGATGACTGAGCGTAAATAAAAGAAATCAGCAGCTCTATGAAAAGTGGATATTATTAATAGTGATGGGTATAGCTGGTGGCATGATGAGATTCATTTAAGTGCTGATTTGCCAAGCCTTTATGGAATACATTGTTATTTTGTGTCAGACTGAGCTCTCAATTCAAGCGTTGGCCCTAGTTGGCAAGCAATGCTCCATACTCTATTGCAATGCTCCATACTCAGCTGCACGGATGCACACTATGAATTTTAATGTGCCATTTTGGGTTTTCCTGACTAAATATGAAGTCAGTTTCCTGGCATGTTTTTTTCCTCACACTGTAAGAGAAAGAAAGAGTCTAGAATAGATCTTGCAAAATACAATACTACTACTACTACTACTACTACTACTACTACTACTACTACTACTACTACTACTACTACTACTACTACTACTACTACTACTACTACTACTACTAATAATAATAATAATAATAATAATACATTAGACTTATATATCGCTTTTCTAGACACTCAAAGCCGCTTTACAAACTGAAAAGATTGAGTAGTAATAATAATAAAAAATATTAATAATAAAAAATAAAGTATAGGGCCTAATAAGGGCCTACCTTAGGTAGTGCTGGGGACACATGGGGAGGAGAGGGGGAGAGGGTTAACTGGTGAAGGGGAGGGGGAGAGGGTTAACTGGTGAAGGGGAGGGGGAGAGGGTTAACTGGTGAAGGCGAGCTTGAAGAGGTGGGATTTGAGGGCCTGTTTAAATGTTGGCTGGGTGTTGGCCTGTCTGATGTGGTTGGCGTTCCAGAGGGACGGGGCTGCGGCTGAAAAGGCCCTATCACATAAATATAGTTTATCTTTCTATTTTCTGTACTTCAATAATGACATTACTTCATTCAGTCAGATGTAAGAGATTCAGGTCAAATTGTCTGGAGCCATGGAAAGAAAAGTTTGCCATGCTTTAAATCAACCCGTGGCATAAGGCCATTACCCCTCGACTTCATGTTTGCTAAAAGATAGAATCTGCATGACTTTTCCATGTCATTAGCTTGCACCCTATTAAAACATCGAGAACTGGACCCAGGTTCTCCACAAGCATAAGCACACAGCATGAGCAGCATCTAAGGCATAACATACCAGTGAACATTAAACATGTCCTTAGACACACATGGCAGTCTGGCATATGCTCCTTCATGGGGTTGAGAGCTTTTTCAATACGAGTATTTTTTAGCATAATGGCTACCGTTTCTTGCAGAGATTCCATCTCTGTTGCCATTGTTTGCTTGATTAGCCTAGCTATTTCCTCAGGTGAATCGCTAGCTTGGTGTCGTCTGCTGGAATTTGTCGAGCTTGAGTCGCTAGCTTTGACGCCATGTGTTTAGTTCAATCTTTCTTTGAATAAAACTTGTATTAATATTGTCGTTGAGCCCCACTGTACGTGAAACAATGGGGTTTGATGTCAGTGCCCAGTGCCATGCTGCCATCTTGCTTCGTGCCTCACCGGAAGTCGGGACTTACAAGTTGAATAGTAGGACCAGGCCAATACCTAAACAATACTGTTGTTTCTTGTTTTAGATAACTTGTATGAAATAGATCATGAGTAAAACTTATGAATTCTAAGACTATTTATTTAAACAGAATTACAGTTTACAGAGACACAGTAAAGGTGGCTGATGCTGCTGGCTGAAGATTACAATTACAACTACAATTACAACTACAATTACAATTACAATTACAATTACAACTACAACTACAATTACAACTACAATTACAACTACAATTACAATTACAATTACAATTACAATTACAACTACAATTACAATTACAATTACAATTACAACTACAATTACAATTACAATTACAACTACAATTACAACTACAATTACAATTACAATTACAATTACAATTACAACTACAATTACAATTACAATTACAATGAATAATCTCTACAGGCCTATCACATTATTTAGAAATGGTCAAGGTGTGAAAAGAGGGTCAGTCCACATGATGTCATTCAAGTCAAGGGTCAGGGGGGAGTCACAGATCACACAAAAAGCCATCTTGGAATGACCATGGGGCCTAGACAAAGCATCGTAACCCCCCCCCCTACCAGGATCCTTATAGCAAAAGGCAAATGATACAGTTTATATTTGTGTTTTTTTGTGTCAAAATATACCACAATACCAACATCATTTTAAATGAGTATAAAAATCACTATCAATCAACAGTACAAAACATGCTCCTTGATTGCAATATCAAAGTAGTTAAACAGCTTCTTATTTCATCTTTTCAACCTGATGTATGTCGGTTTGGTTTGGATCATACTGGTAATCTGCATCTTTCATGTATGACAAGTCCTGAGGGAGCAGGGAAGAGACTAAGCAAAAGAGATGGAGGGAGTAGCATTGATTTTCATTTATTTACACGCAGCTGACAGATTGTCGTTAATCTCCTCAGTCGGTGTGGAGAAACAGATTTCATAGCGCATTAGCATGTCTACGTTCACCTGTCACCTGGGTGAGCCGGGCCTCTATAATGGGAATTCATTTAAACGTCTGGATCAATATGCTGAGGTACTCTGATGGTGAGTGTGTCTCTCAGTGTGGTGATGTGATCACTTCCCTCTAGTTGGAGGGGGAAGGCAGCTGATTTCACAGGATACCTCAGCTACATGGAGGTCCTGTAAAGGGTCAAGGGGGAAAGCGAAGAGAGAACCTGGAATAATGGCTGACAGATCACACAAGATGGAGGACTATTGTAATGAAAGAGGCTGAAGTACATCTGTTACTGACTCTAGAGTATACCCCAGTCTAAGACCTTTGTGGCAGACATTTTAAATGTTATCACTACTTAAAATGACTGAACAGCACCTCGGTCTCAATTAGCTAACTAAGAGCAAGGGTTCCAAAATAGTTTTTTTAATCTTGATTTTTTTTACCAAGATGTTTAATTACTGCAATTTCCGCTAGCATCATTTTCATGTTGAAATTTAAAGTAAAAACAATTAGACAAGAGCAACAGATGAAGAGCATTAATTAGGCTTTTGAAGATACACTCTAATTGCCTTAAGCCCGGTACACACATAAGGATTTTCAAAATCTTAACAGATTTTTTATCTAAAGCGGGGTACACACATAAGGATTTTCAAAATCTTAACCGAAATCTTATCTGAGACAGACCCCACACATGAAGAAACAAAATCTTGGATTGAACAGCCTTGAGCGGGGTACACACATACGGATTTTCTGCGATTTCAGCGATTTTCGGATGTCTGAAAACAACAGAAACCGGCCGGTTATCAGATGGATCTTAACCAGAGGCGGATTTAGGATTGTAGGAGATCCGGGGCTTAGCCCAGAGGGAGAATATGATGTGCGCGCGGAGCGCGCCGGAAAATTTCCTTTTTTTTTGGGCCGAAAACTCCATGTTTACTAGCTGTAACATTAACGTTACATCATTCTTTTTCACTTGTTACTCAGTCAACCAGAGTGCAGATATCAAAGACTATCAGCCTGTTATTCACTTTATTTGTACAAGTATTATCCTTTGTTTGATTTCTTACCATGTACTGTAACAGTACCTTGCTATGTTTCATTTTCATTATAACATAAGATAACGTTATGTTATGATAGCCAGCTAGCATTAGCAAACCGGAAAAGTAGTGTCAGTGAGTCAGTCACCTTTCTAATAAGATTCACAAACCTGAAACATCATCTATGTCATCACTGCTGGTGATGTCATTGTTGTCAGCTGCTGAAACTGCTGCTGCAACAGTTCTTGGCGCTTGTTTTGTTGAAAACAACTTTGGGATATCCATCCTTACAATTTTGCAAGTCAGGCACTGATTGAGATCACTTCTTCTTCAGGGCAGGGCAGGCTACGCAGTACGCAGGCTAATGTCGCGCAGCTGCTGCCTCGAGTCTGTTGGACTCCGGTACTGCATGTTACTCACGAGATTTTTTTTTTTTAAGTAAAACATTCGGGGCTTTTCAGAAAACATCCGGGGCTTGAGCCCAAGTAGCCACCCCCTAGCGCCGCCCCTGATCTTAACATTTTCTTATAACAAAATCCTGGGGTGTGAGGTGTGTTAAGAGTCAATTCTCTTCAATTGTCAATCAACTCTCAACCTGCTCGGAAAATGGGCGTGGGGAACGACAGATTCCAGACTCTCTAGTCTAGAGTCTCGTTCCCCAAGCCAGAAATCTCGCGTGAACCCATCCTTTTAATATTGCCTTTAAATTACAAAATAATTAAATTAAGATTATATAATGATTAAAGCACTTTGAGCCGCAACGTTTGCAGGAAAAGCGCTATACAAATAAAGTTATTATTATTAAGACGAAGTCAGCTCGCTTCTTGATTGGCGAGCAGGGTTGCCAGATGGGAATGACATTTTCCACCCTAACCACAGTCTAAAACCGCTAATTCCACCAAACAATCTGGCAACCCTATGATTTCTGGTCGGAAGTATTGAACACATTTCACATTTGCGATTGCCGGCCACGCCCATTTTCCGAGCAGGTTGCCGGGAGAGATTGACTCTTAACACACCTCACACCCCAGGATTTTGTTATAGGAAAATGTTAAGATCCATCTGATAACCGGGCGTTTTCTGTTGTTTTCAGACATCCGAAAATCGCTGAAATCGCAGAAAATCCGTATGTGTGTACCCCGCTCAAGGCTGTTCAATCCAAGATTTTGTTTCTTCATGTGTGGGGTCTGTCTCAGATAAGATTTCGGTTAAGATTTTGAAAATCCTTATGTGTGTACCCCGCTTAAGACACATGAAGATAAAAAATCTTGGATTGAACAGGCTTGATCGTATTGTGTGTGGTGTGCGCCGATATTCCCCACATACATAAAGATTATCGTTACGACAGTCTAGAGTCTCGTTCCCCAAGCCAGAAATCTCGCGTGATCAAACGTGATCTAACGTAGTACCCTGACTGACCTGTACGAGGCAGCCATGTGCGACAGGGCAAATAAAGTGCCGAAGAACGAAAAGAAGAAGTCTGCTCGCTTCTTGATTGGCTACATTCCGTCACAGTCGGACTTGCGAGCAGGGTTGCCAGATGGGATTGACATTTTCCACCCTAACCACAGTCTAAAACCGCTAATTCCACCAAAAAAACCGAGTCCATCTGGCAACCCTGCTCGGAAGTTGTCGGGAGTCGGGAGTTGCCCCCACACATAAGGATTTTTGGTCGTAAGACCCCTGTGAGTAAAGAAAGTATGTGACCCCTGTGAGTAAAGAAACATTGTATATCTTTGCAAAATGTCTAATGTCAGGACCCTCCTTTCATGACTTTTCCTAGATATGTGCGTTCTACCACCCAGTATCCTTACATTTTCAAATGTACATCAGGATAAGCTAGTATAAAGCTATTTTGCGTTTTTCTGTGTAGGAGGCAGGCTAATTTACAAGCGGCCAACTAGTGGTCGTTGTGTGTAAATAGCAGCTTGAGCATTGTAAAGAGGGGGTCATTTGACCTCCGAGGCGGCTCTTTTAGTAGGTACGGCTGTTCCAGTGTTAATGGGAAATTAAACGATGGCAAAAAAAGTTCAGTATACACCTACCTTCCCCTGTATCTAATTATTTCCAAGGCGACTCAGTCACTGATGAGTGTGCCACTGAAAATCCATTACAAGATCTGATTGTGTCAATCTAATACGCTAATTGAATACTACCCTTACCCACTCTTCATCAGTGAAGAGACTACACTCTGAACTGATTCTGATTACAACGCCAAGACTTCAATCACAAGAGGCAAACATTTTCCCTCTCATTAAAGAGGCCATTAAGATAGTCTCTCTCAGTGCCACAGTGTCTCTATCTAATAAGATTTGCTGGAAGAGTACAGAGTCGAATTTCCCAGTGTGATCCAGTGAGACTCTCTTCTCTCCTCTGCAGTGAGTGAGTCTAAAGAGACCTCTTTGATCTGGGCTCATTCCTTCAACAAATTCAAATCACAAGGCCTACTATTTTTAAGAACAAAGCTTGGTTCGTCCTGAAGAAGGAGAGATAATAATTAGATTTTTCTTTCTCTGCTATTCAGGCTGAATAAAGTTACCAAGGGGAGGGAAGCATTGCCTATTGGGAAGTGTGTACACTGTATGAACTCAGGGCAGAAATCTCATCCCCTCCATCAAATGAATGTAACTTGACATAGTGTTAACTGAATGGAGAGATGTTCACAGACATTTTGCTATTATGAGTGAATGTGTTATTATCATTATTATTATTATTATTATTATTATTATTATTATTATTATCATTATTATTATTATTATATATTTTTAAATTTAAGATTACATAATATATAAGATATTTTAAATAAGATATAATTGAAAACCAACCAATGGGAATCAGAGAGGGGTCATCATAATATCTCCTCCACATTATGAATGAATTAATGAATTATGAAAATCACACTGAATGGCAAATGTCCTGTCCTGAAACCTTTGGAAACAAACATATCATGATGTACAGTACCATGACGAGGCAGACAGACGCCTTTGATGTGCACTGTTAACCGTTTGAATCTTTGGATGAGATTGTGTCATAGAATGATGCTTTTAGCCTTCCAGACTAAATATACCATGATGTACAGTACCATGTGTGGAGAGCATGCCACGTTCTGGCCTGCAGAGGGGGCTGCAGGACTGTTGGTGGAGTGTGGATGGGGGCGTAATTGGCATCGGCTGATGTCAATTCGGTCCTCATCGGATGGCTTTTAAGTTAAAAGTTTTAACCTGTGTGTTTGTTCCCTCTGGAGAGCAGCGACCAGGGGAGTGGATTGACGGAGTGCTGTGACACCGCACCACTAGGGCTACGTTCACACTGCAGGTCTTGATGCCCAATTCCGATTTTTTACACAGATCCGATTTTTTTGTTTGGCAGTTCACATTACTTTTAAAATGTGACCTATATTTGACCTAGGCCGACATTGACTCCCGTGTGAACATTCCACGGCCCTGAACAGACCCGCATGTGCAGAAGGACAGCGCACTGTTTACAATAATAATACATTAGACTTATATAGCGCTTTTCTAGACACTCAAAGGCGCTTTACAAACTGAAAAGATCGAGTAGTAAAATAAAAAGAAACAAACAAATAAATAAAATAAAGTATAGGGGTCTAATTAATTTGTAGATTACTAAATCTAAATCTAAGTGTCTTTGTAGGATACAGGTCTACTCTGTATACTGTCTGCAAGTATATCTAGATTTATGATATATAATATATATGATAACATGATAACATATATAGAATAACATGATAACGTTACAACCGGATACATTTTCAAGTTTTTGTGCAGCGGAAGCCGGCAAAGATTATAAGCAAGATATGACCAAGTGCGCCTAGAGTGCAGGGTTGCCAGATGGGGCGGGTTACCGCTGAATGGGCTACTGGATTTAGCGGTTATGGGGTGGTTAGGCTCTAAAGTGTCAATCCCATCTGGCAACCCTGCTAGAGTGACGTAAAAGTTGCATTAAACGCGACTTGACAGTTCAGACGGGGGTGCGTTGCTAAATATCAGATATGTATCCGATATAATACCACCTCTGAACGTCGGATTTAAAAAAGTCTGATTTCATGTGACTTGCGCTGTTCCCACGGTCATGCATAAATCAGACCTGAGTCGCGTGTCAGCAAAAAAAATCGGATTTGGGTCACATTTCACTGCAGTGTGAACGTACCCTAGGAGAGCAGCGAGAGGCCAGACCGAAAGGGTTAAGGAGCTGGTCGCCCTGCGCGATACTGGACTTATACAATTGCTGTTTGCTTTCTGATTATTATTATTATTATTATTATTATTATTATTATTATTATTATTATTATTATTATTCCAGGACACCTGTCGGGGGTGTGCTGAGGTTTCTCTGTGTTCTTTATAATAAACGGGCGACATCCCAACAAAAAAATAAGGATTTTCGGATGTCTGAAAACGACAGAAAACGACAGAAAACGCCCGATCTTAACATTTTCCTATAACAAAATCCTGTGGTGTGAGGTGTGTTAAGAGTCAATTCTCTTATTTGTGCAATCAACTCTCAATTAATTGTGCAATCAACTCTCCCGACAACCTGCTCGGAAAATGGGCGTGGGGAACGGCAGATTCCGGACTCTCTAGAGTCTCGTTCCCCAAGCCAGAAATCTCGCGTGAACCCATCCTTTTAATATTGCCTTTAAATTACAAAATAATTACATTAAGATTATATAATCATTAAAGCACTTTGAGCCGCAACGTTTGCAGGAAAAGCGCTATACAAATAAAGTTATTATTATTATTATTATCTAACGTAGTACCCTGACTGACCTGTACGAGACAACCATGTGCGACAGGGCAAATAAAGTGCAGAATAACGAAAAGAAGAAGTCAGCTCGCTTCTTGATTGGCGAGCAGGGTTGCCAGATGGGAATGACATTTTCCACCCTAACCACAGTCTAAAACCGCTAATTCCACCAAACAATCTGGCAACCCTATGATTTCTGCTCGTAATTATTGAACACATTTCACATTTACGATTGCCGGCCACGCCCATTTTCCGAGCAGGTTGCCGGGAGAGATTGACTCTTAACACACCTCACACCCCAGGATTCTGTTATAGGAAAATGTTAAGATCCATCTGATAACCAGGCGTTTTCTGTTGTTTTCAGACATCCGAAAATCGCTGAAATCGCAGAAAATCCGTATGTGTGTACCCCGCTTTAGAGGTGGAGAGCAGGTCTCCAGGGATAATTTCATATGAGATTAACATATCTATTGTCCTCACCAATAAGGATTTCACCATTGTTGTCAGATAGCCTGACTCTGTTTGCCCTGATCGAGGCTCCAATAATTATATATATATATATATATATATATACTGTATATATATATATTTTAATCAAATACAATTAGCCCAACCATAGTTATAGTTGCTACAGTTTGTTGTGTTCTGTCTGTTCTGTGTCTCTGTGTCCTGCCTAACGTCGTACACAAACGACGTTCTACTGCACATGAGGGGTTTAACCCCACCGGACATCTTCCCCAAACTACTCACCCGTTCCACGGACATTCTGGATATGCTTGTGAGGGGGACCGCGTTTTTCGCCAGAGCTGTGAGGTGGATCAGAAGGCAGCGAGGTCGGAGAGCTGGCTGCTTGGTTCGCCTTCGGCGGAGAGGGACGCGACCACCACTACCGGGCATATTCCTGAGCAACGTGAACTCCCTTTGCAATAAAATGGATGAACTCCGGTGTCTCGTTGCAAGGAACAGCGACTTCCACTCCTCGGCTGTCTTCGCGTTCACGGAGACGCATCTATCTTCATCTGTCCCTGACGAGGCGGTGGAGCTAGAGGGATTCTCCGCGTTCCGGGCTGACAGAGACTTCGAGGCGGTGAGCAAGTCTAGGGGTGGGGGGTTAATGTTCTTTGTAAACGTGCGCTGGAGTTCCGAGGTGACAGTGCTCCACAAACACTGTTCCACGGCTATAGAATCCCTATTCATCCTCTGCCGTCCATTCTATTCCCCCCGTGAGTTCAGCTCATTCATTCTCGCGTGTGTCTACATTCCACCTGATGCTGACGTCACCGCAGCAGTAGACACACTGGCAGAGCAATTGATGAGTGTGGAACGTAGTTACCCGGACAGTTTTGTTGTTGTTTTGGGGGATTTTAACCAGGCTAATCTTAGCCGGGCGCTCCCCAAATACAGGCAGCAAGTCACGTGTCCCACCAGGGGGGTGAACACTCTGGACCATTGCTACTGTACAGCTCGTCAAGCCTACCATTCTGTCCCCCGTGCTGCACTGGGCTACAGTGACCACATCCTCATACACTAAAACTCTCTAAACCTGTTGTACGGCGATTCAGGGTGTGGTCCAGTGAGGCATGTGAGCGACTCTGCGCCTGGTTGGAGAGTGCAGGCTGTGACCAGGACTTGGTGGAGTGGGCGGGGCCAGAGGCTGGTAACAATCTGGATGTATACACAGACACTGTTACATCATTTATCAGCTTTGGCGAGGAGGTGTGTGTCCCCCTCCGCTCCAGGAAGTCCTTCAACAACGACAAGCCCTGGTTTTCATCCCAACTCAGGCGTCTGAGGTCAGAGAAGGAGGTGGCTAGGCGCAGTGGGGACGTGGACCGGGTCAAGCAGGCCAAGTACAGGTTCGCCAAAGCGGTGAAGGAGGCGAAGCATCGCTTTTCGGAGAAGCTGCAGCAACAGCTCTCTGAGGGGGATTCCGCCTCCGTCTGGAAAGGCCTAAAGACCATCACCAACTACAAACCCAGGTCCCCGCTGATGTCCGACAACCTCCCTCTCGCTAACGAGCTGAACGAGTTCTACTGTAGGTTTGAGAAAGAGAGGTTCCCGCCCACCCCCGCCCTCTCCCTCCACCCCCCCCGGCTACAACCACCACCCCCGTCCCCCAGGGGGGCCAATGTCCCTCCTGCTACCCCCACCCTCCCCCCTCCCCCCCCCCCCTCCCTCCCCCCTCCTCACCCGCCCCGCCCACCCCCACCCCCCTTTCCCCACCCCCTCTCTCTGTCACAGTGCGAGAGGTAAACAGACTGTTTAAGAGGCAGAATCCCCGGAAGGCAGCTGGTCCGGATTCCGTCTCTCCCTCTGTCCTGAAGCACTGCGCCGACCAGCTGGCCCCGGTGTTTACCCACATCTTCAACGCCTCGCTGGAGCTGTGTCACGTCCCAGCGTGCTTCAAGGCATCAACCATCATCCCCGTCCCCAAGAAGGCCAAGGTCACAGGCCTCAACGACTACAGACCCGTCGCTCTGACCTCTGTCGTCATGAAGGTCCTGGAGCGCCTTGTCCTGGCCTACCTGAAGCTCATCACGGATCCTGTGCTGGACCCCCTGCAGTTCGCGTACAGAGCCAATAGATTCACGGAGGACGCCGTGAACATGGCTCTGCACTACGTACTAGAACACCTAGACACTGCAGGCAACTACGCCAGGATCCTGTTCGTGGACTTCAGCTCGGCCTTCAACACGATCCTCCCACACATCCTGGAGCACCAGCTATCCCTGCTGCAGGTGCCGGTCTCCACCTGCAGGTGGATCACGGACTTCCTGACTGACAGGTCTCAGCGGGTGAAGCTGGGGAAGAGCATTTCCAGCTCCAGGTCCACCAGCACGGGCTCCCCGCAGGGCTGCGTCCTGTCTCCAGCACTATTCTCCCTTTACACCAACAGCTGTGTCTCCCGCCACCCCTCGGTCAAGCTCCTGAAGTTTGCAGACGACACCACCCTGGTGGGCCTCATCTCCGGGGGGGACGAATCTGCCTACAGGGGTGAGATCGAGGGGCTGCAGAGCTGGTGCAGTTTAAACAATCTGGAGCTAAATGCTCTGAAAACAGTGGAGATGGTGGTGGACTTCCGAAGGAAAGCAGCCCTGCCCCCTCCCATCACGCTGGGAGGTACCCCGGTGGCCTCCGTGGAGTCATGCCGCTTTCTAGGCATGACCATCTCCCGGGACCTAAAGTGGGAGCAGAACACCGAGGCCCTCACGAAGAAGGCCCAGAAGAGGATGTTCTTCCTCCGGCAGCTGAGGAAACTCAGGCTGCCGAGGTCCATGATGGTCCAGTTTTACACGGCCATCATAGAGTCCATCCTCACCCACTCCATCATCACCTGGTTCCCTGCTGCAACGACCAAGGACAAGGCCAAGTTGCAGCGGGTGCTACGTTCAGCAGAGAGGGTGATCGGCTGTCCCTTGCCCTCCCTCAACTCCCTGCATGACACCAGGGCTCTGAGGAGGGCAAGGAAGATCATGGCAGACCCCTTCCACCCCGGCCACGGCCTCCTCACCCTGCTTCCCTCTGGAAGAAGGTTGCGGCTGCCTAAGGCACTGAAGGCCCGCCACAGGCTCAGTTTCTACCCCTCAGCCGCCAGGCTGATAAATGACTCTGGCTTCCCCCTCCCCCCCGCCCCCAAGTCTGCCCAGGACTGAATATGCACTGGACTCACTGTAAAAACTCTGCACTGCACTTTATACCGCACTATCCAATGCACTGTTGTCTGTCCTGTGTTGTTGTTGTTGTGTTGTCCTGTTTTTTGACACGTGAAAAAAGTATAAACACACTTACTGTAATGACGAAGCAAATTCCTATATGTGTAATGCATAATGGCAATAAACGTTATCTGAATCTGAATCTGAATCTGAATAATTGTAGGCAACAAATGCAACTTAAGTGTCTATGATATCATAATCTTACCACACAGCAAGCCTAGAGTGGGCTGAGTCTGAGTCTGAGTGCTGTAGAACAGTTTAAAGGTCCAGGATGTAACATTCCAGCTTCCTAAGAGTCCTAATGGTTGTAATGTGTATGTTTAATCGGTAGCGATCAAGTAATGAGAAATACATATTTAACTTACAAACACTGTTTTTGTGTAAAAAAAAAAAAAAACTGTCTCTCCAAAGTATTTTATTTACAGTATATATGTTCCTGTAATCTGTACAGTGTACAATGTTTAAGATATTCCCCTATTTGATTTAAAACCCCATCAAAGCTATATTGTTGCAGAGTTTGTGTTGGTCTGGGCAGAGACACTTGGAGGTGACACCAAATTCTCAAAACTTGTTGTTTGAACATGGTTTTAGTGGTGAGCAGCGCTCACGTCTGCCTTATGTACTGTCTTCCCTAATCCCTAACCCTGAAGATGAAGTTTTATCTTCTATCTTTAGTGATATGTACTAACATCACCTGGCATAAGGCATAAGCTCCCTCTCCACTCCACAGCTTACAGGATCTCTTTTGTTCTCTAATTGCAGCAAAGGTGTGCTAACTGTTTTTGAAAAGTCCTCCCACAAGAAGATTTAAAATAGAACACCAGGGATGTTTACCTCAAGTACAGTTTTAAGATAAAGAAAAGTGTTGTGTGTACAGTTTTCAATATAAAGAAGATAAGAAGAAGTGTTGTGTGTTAACCATATCACAACAGTGTGTCTTGTATATCTGAGAGTGTAGCCTTCTACCAACTGTGCTGTGTGTGTGTGTGTGTGTGTGTGTGTGTGTGTGTGTGTGCGTGCGCGCGCGTGTGTGTGTGTGTGTGTGTGTGTGCGTGTGTGACCTTGGATGGTCACGGTTCTTTGGGACTATGATTGGGGACAAACTGGAACATTGTCTGACTCCACATTGTTTTAACAGCTCTGACTGGGTCAGGCCCTGTTTCCAGAGCCTTGTCAACTTGAGTAATTTCCCAATGTAACACCAGGAGGAGGATGTGGTGTTTTGTTGCTTTTACTGTTAAGATGTTTTGAATTTGGCTCCGGAGCTACCCATTCTCCTCCTGGCTGTTTGTTTTTGTTTGTTTATCTCTGCTCTGCTATCTCTACTTCTCTATTACACTCATAGCCTCCACTGATACTCTTATGTTTGGACTGTGCTGTCGTTTGACTTTTTGTACATTGTGGTGGTTGCAAGCTGACTGCACTACAAGCAGTGGAATTTATTCCAAGTTTTAAAAATTATATTGTAAGAAGTCTTTACATCCACATCAGGGAATCTACTGTATAAGCATAGCTAATGAAGGCATCTTAAATTAATGCAGATTATGTAAAATGTCAGTCATGTGCACTTTCCACTTCATGTTGTATTACAATTTGACTTAAAATTCAAAATAATGATAATTACTTTACTTAAATTACAATTACTTGAATTTATCAGATAATCCTGTTTTGTATTTTTCATTGTCCTACGTTGTCCTAAGTTGTTACATGCAGGAATTACTATAAAGGACATTATAAAGGCTTATTCTTGTCAGGTGTTGTTTTCTGAGAGCAAACACATCTTATTTTTACATAATATTATTGTAGAAAGTCCTAGGCACAGAGGGAGTCGGTACACGGTGAACTTGGTCTGGGCACTGCCCGTTTATTCAATGTCTCAAACACAGGACGCCCTGAGCACACAGTGTGCCGGAATAAATGCTCAAAATAATAAGAACAGTGCGTGGTAATGTCGCGGCGTCTCCGCTCTGGCTCTTTCAGCTCGGTTGCCTCACACTGGCTCTTTCCGCCTGCTTAGATACTGGTTGTCAGCTCTCCCGCCCGTCACTGCTCTCCAGAGGGAACAAACACACAGGTTAAAACATTTGGTATGGATCAAAGTTCATTTCCTGGATCCGCCTTCTTTACTCTGCCCCCACTGCGAGTGTGCACTCTAACTCTCAACACTCACAGTACTTTCCCCTCACAAGAGGCACTCGCCAAGGTTGCCCACTCTCGCCTCTTTTATTTGCCTTAGTGATGGAACCCCTTTCTGCAACTTTGAAATCATCCCCACTCTTTACTGGCATTCATAGAGCTGGCCTGGAACATCGGGTATCTCTAAATGCTGATGATCTCTTGTTGTATATCACAGACCCTGCGAGCAGCGTTTTGCATATATTGAACACCGAAAGATCACTCTTCAGAGGAACAAACGAGATGGTGGTCTTGCACTGCCAAATTAGTTTTTTTTTATTGAGCCGCAAATATCCAAGGAATCCACACCTGGTACAATTCCCCTAATACAGATTGGTGTTTACTTGAGGCTGTCTCTTGTCAATCTTCATCACTATCTGCACTAGTTTGTTCTCCTCTATCTCAATGCCCCACTAAGTATACTTCCAATCCTACAGTGATCTGTACTTTGAAAATATGGAGACAGTTCAGCCAGCATTTTAAGCTTACTAGCTTTTCCACTCTCAGTCCTATTTGTAACAACATTATGTTTTTACCTTCTACTCTGGACCATGCCTTTACACACAAAATAATATATCCAATTTCTCTGATTTGTTTATCAACAAGACCATTGCCAGATTTGGTTAACTGGTAGCTAAATTTGGTTTACCACAAACCTGTATGTTTCGTTATTTTCAGGCTAGGCATTTTGTTAAATCTCAAGTCTCTCCGGTCGATTATTCATCTCCTTTAATAACACCAATTGGTATTGTATTTTATATTGTTGGAAACCCTGATTAGTCACCTTTACAATGAGGTACAACTTGTAAGGATCATGCATTTGTGTAATAATAATAATAATACATTAGACTTATATATATATTTCTAGACACTCAAAGACGCTTAGCAACACAGCTAAACGTGTGAGTAGTGGCCCAACATTTTTTGCCAAAATAGTGTTTTTCTACTCTGTTTGGTTCCAAATTAAGCGTGTTTGAACATTAGACACAGTGTACTGGCGGCTATCTTGAATTTGACCTCTCCCGGGCCTCAGAGGTCAAATCTGACTTCCCTCCACATCTGAAAATAAACCTTATGGTATAAACTACCTATGATAAGAGGTTATGCGTCCATCAACATGACCTGCTCATGTTATATTCCAATAGGATGCGTGTAGTGAAACGAAATAAACCAATTATATAATTTGCATTGCCATTTTAGCCAGCTCCCGGCTAGATGAAACTGGGCATTTAGAAAGTTAAAACTGTTCAGAATACAAAGAAAATGATGTAGCTGAAGTTCTTATTGTTTGTGCTAATAATAGTAATAATAATAATAATAATAATAATAACAATAACTTGGATTTGTATAGCGCCTTTCATAAAACCCAAGGACACTTTACATTTCTAGAGGAAATGGTCAGACAGACAAAACGGAAAACAAACAAAACAAAACAGAAACAGTGACTAGGGGCCAAAGCCCTTGGTGAACAGATGGGTTTTAATGCTAGCGCAGTGTTGTATTTTGCAAGCTAGTAAAACAACCTGCTCGCTAACACATTTTAGTATTAGGGTTACTAACAATCTTGTACCTCACCAAGTACCTCACCAACCAACAGCTCACAAGATCTGGGGCTGGGATGGGTGTGTTCAAAAACCAGCATAGACCAAGTGTTAATTGACTGTTTGTGGGTATTGTTGTCGTTAATGTGTTTTGACATGTATGTGGATGTGTGTACTGTACTGTAAAATACTTTGTGTTGGTAATATAGTAGAATATTGTATTTACAGACAAGTGAAGTTAGTTTGGCACTAACTAATTATGGTATGTGAACTTGGTATGTTCCAAGGGGGCGGGCTTAGAGTTTAAGAGGGGCCCCAGAGTAAACCCTAGGCAGTCGGAGTTTGGGAGAGCCAGGATGATGTGGTATCTGTATGCTTTGTCTTTGTCTACACGGGCCAAATAAATACACCTTGCATGAAAAATGCTGCGACTTTGCCATAATTTAAGAAAGGAACCAGTGGTGGTACCACTCTTGTGACATTTGTGGCATTTGTCAATCAAAAATGTAAGTGCATAGTTTTTAGTAAAACATTCCTAAAGAGAAGAGATCAAGTAATAAAGAAAGAATATGTGAACATAAGATCTCCTACCTCACTGGGACACTGTAATACGAAGGCCTTCTCCTATTTTTCATCATTGCCCTTTTCAAAAAGGCACCAAACATGTCAGGAAAGGTCAGTGAGCTCTGAATAACATTAGTGATCCTCACTGCCTCTCTTCTCTCCTTTTTCCATCAGATGAAAGACGTCTCTCTGCTTCCAAAATCCAAACACATATTTCAAACAGAGCACATAACCTTGCCCACTTGCCCACAACTTAACAGGTTGTTTATTGTTAGTTTTTTGTCCTTACAGACCGGCTTTCATACTTCTTGTGCTCCCTTTTGCCCTATCTAGAATATGATATGTGTATGTGTAGCAGTTAGGCATTTTGATTCAATTTTTCCCACTGAATGTAGAGGCCTGTAAATGACCCAGATTTTAGAAAGTTTGACAGAGAAGAATGCAAGGTGGTTGAATTATTGAAGGATTTGTGAATAATTTATTGTTTCATCGTCGTTTTATAGCACCTAGCTGGAAGGCGAAGAGGTATGTTTGGATTGACTGTAATTTAAATGTCATTGTTGTGTATGATTTTAATGTATTGGTTCAATGCTGTGTAAAACGCTCTGGAATTAGCAAGTAGGCTAATGCTAGCTGATGGATGCTGATCGTGGCTGTGTTTTATTTTACTTTCAGCTCTTACTATAGTGTATTTGGTGTGTAAATAAATGGTTGAACCTGCATCATGGACCATCAGTTATTAAAAAGTAGTCACCCTCTGAATTAAGTCCGGACAGAATGCTACAAGGCCAAGAAAATCAATGTTTGTTCAATCAATGTTTCTGAATGTTCCTGTTGTAAAGCACTTTGAGCTGCATTTCTTGTATGAAAGGTGCTATATAAACAAAGCTTTATTTACTTACTTACTGATAAGGAATCTTAAAGAGGCTGGGATCGGTACATACATTTTTAGACTTTTAAATGAATTAAATATAGTCATTGATTCTTGAAGATCATAGCTTAAATGGAGAGAGAGAGAGATCCAGCTTCAGCCTCCCATTTCTCCTCCTCACATGGGGGCAGTGTTACTCTGCCTGACACACAGCCACTACTCTCAGCATCGATCGCATCCTCCTCTGGCATGTTCTTCATTTACCCTTACTGCAGAGACTTGCAGCAGCCCTCCTCCACTCTCTCCACATGCTCCCTCCTATGACTCTCAGCCACAGCAGATATGACAAGAATCCACAGCCATGGCACATAGCCCCGGGAGCACAACCTCACTGTTGGTGCAGTAACGTCCCACTCTCCCCTAATCACCTGCATGCAAATGGTTCCTTCCACTCATTCCTCCTTCCTTCGTCCTCTCACCCTCTGTAATTTTTGGTACGGAGGGGAGGGGTGAGCTTTGTTTAATTCCCTCTGATCTGAGGGGAGAGACTCCCCACACATATCTTCCTTAGGTAACTACATCTGATCTGAGGGGAGAGACTCCCCACACATCTCTTCCTTAGGTAACTACATCACACAGGTGGGAGCAGCAGCGCTCATGTTATGGTAGCACTAGCAAAAGAGTCAAGTGTGGCAGAACCCCAGAACAGACGGACACAAGAGGCAAACTAATAATAAAAGGATTTATTAAAATGATGGACAAAAGAATAACCCTACTCTAACGGGGCCTAAGTGGGGGGAATGTGTGGATGCCAGAGAACTGGATAATGTAAATGAGGTGTGAGTGGAACTGTACTCTATGTGTCTGGGTGTGAGTGTCTAGCGTGCAAAACTAGTGTGGTGTAGATATGTAGATGAGTGAAGTGTTGAAATATGTACGTGTACTAACCAGTCCAGAGCAGAGAGGGGGAATAGTCGGCAGGCAGGCAGACGGGGGGGTTAGGCAGGAGGAGTAGGCGGCAGGCAGGCAGGGGGTTAGGCAGGAGGAGTAGGCGGTAGGCAGGCAGGGGCATAGGCAGGAGGGGTGGTCGTTAGGCAGGCAGGGACATAGGCAGGAGACGTAGTCGATAGGCAGGCAGGAGGTCTAGGCAGGGGGAGGCAGGTTCCTTTGGGGAGCGAGGATCAACAAAGAAAACAACTACGGTTAGCAAAATAACAAACAAACAAAACTCTGAAGAGAAACTACTTGAACGAGAAGAGACAACAGGGAGAGCCAAACTACTAACCACATGGGTCAAAATAATCAAGCGTCGGAGGAAGGTTTCTGGGGCTTCTTATAGGGCTGCCTCCTCCTGAGTTGATAGCTGGACCCAGCTGTCTCCACTTGAGCCTGATGAGGCTCAACGAGCGCCAACGAGGCAGGAGGGGGCGGAGCCGATGAGGGATTCACAACAGTACCCCCCCCCTTAGGGGAGGCACCTGACGACCGTCCTGGAGCGTCCGGGTGGGCCAGATAGAAATCCTCCAGGAGTGTGGGGTCGGCGAGGTAGGACGGGGGCACCCAGCTCCGGTCTTCGGGGCCGTAACCCACCCAGTCCACCAGATACTGGAACCCCCGTCCCCTACGGCGGACAGCCAGTAGGCGGTCAACCGTCCACACCTGGTCGCCATCCTTCAGGACCCGGGGAGGTGGGGGGGCTGGAACGGGGGGGGACAGGGGGCTAGTGGAAACAGGCTTGAGGAGGGACACGTGAAATACTGGGGACCTTGAGAGCAGGGGGAAGGTTTAATCGAACCGCTGCAGGGTTAATAATCCGGTCAATAGTGTAGGGCCCAACATAGCGGGGATTTAGCTTACGGGAGGAGGTCTGGGCGGTCTGGAGGGGCAGGTCCCGGGCCAACAGCCAGACCTTCTGGCCGGGACGATAGGCCGGGGCTGGCACCCTCCGCCGGTCGGCACAGCGACGGGACCGCTCCGTGGCCCGCAGCAGAGCGGTCCGGGTGGTCCTCCAGATGCGCCGACACCGGCGGAGGTGGACCCTGGTGGACGGGACTGCCACCTCCAGCTCCTGTTGGGGAAAGAGAGGAGGTTGATAGCCCAAGGAGCATTCAAAAGGGGACATACCCGTGGCGGAGCTCTCCATGGTGTTGATGGCATACTCCACCCATGGTAGGTACTTGGCCCAGGAGGCGGGGTTGCTGGTGGTGACACAACGCAGGGCTGCCTCCAGGGCCTGGTTGGTCCGCTCGGCCTGTCCGTTGGACTGCGGATGGTATCCAGAGGTGAGGCTGACCGAGGCCCCAATTCCCTTACAGAAGGCCTGCCACACCTTGGAGATGAACTGGGGGCCCCGGTCGGACACAATGTTGTGGGGAATGCCGTGAAGCCTCACCACATGGAGCGTGAGGAGGTCAGCAGTCTCGGCCGCGGAGGGGAGCTTGGGAAGGGCGACAAAGTGGACAGCTTTGGAAAACCTGGACAGCCTTGGAAAACCTGTCCACAATGGTTAGGATGGTGTCCTTACCCTTGGATAAGGGGAGCCCCGTAACGAAGTCTAAAGCGATGTGGGACCAAGGACGACCGGGGATAGGGAGGGGACATAGGAGGCCCGAAGGAGGACGATGGGAGGCCTTACTTCGGGAGCAGATGGTGCAGGCACCCACAAACTCCTTAACGTCCCCCCGGAGTGTGGGCCACCAAAAACGTCGGCTGATAAACTCCGCTGTCCGGTGGGAGCCAGGGTGGCAGGCAAAGTGACTAGAGTGCCCCCACTCTAGCACTTGCGGCCGGACAGTGGAGGGAACAAAAAGTCTGTGCCGGGGTCCGGTACCTGGGTCCGGCTCGGCACGCTGGGCCTGTCTGACCACCGACTCGATGGCCCAGGTGACGACACCTACCACCCGGGTAGGGGGGAGGATGGTGTCTTGGGTCACCGGCATATCCGGGGACTCCCCCGGGAACAGCCGGGAGAGGGCGTCCGCCCTGACGTTCTTTGACCCCGGGCGGTAGGTGAGGGTGAAGTCGAATCGGCTGAAGAACAGGGCCCAGCGTGCCTGTCTAGGGTTAAGCCTTTTTGCCGTCCTCATATAGGTCAAGTTCTTGTGGTCAGACCACACTAGGAACGGCAGCTTAGCCCCCTCCAGCCAGTGCCTCCACTCTCCGAGGGCAGCGTGGATGGCCAGCAACTCCTTGTTGCCCACATCGTAGTTCCTCTCGGCAGGGTCAAACCGGCGAGAGTAGTAGGCACACGGGTGGACCTTCTGGTCCTACTCCGACCGCTGGGTGAGAACGGCCCCGACGCCCGTGTCTGAAGCGTCTACCTCCACGATGAACTGCCTGGCTGGATCCGGGTGGGCCAACACCGGCGCGGTCGTAAAGAGGCCCTTCAGGGTGGAGAAGGCCGCCTCAGCCTCAGGGGTCCAAGAGAACGGGCGAACAGTGGAGGTACAAGCAGTGAGAGGGGCCGCCACCTGGCTAAACCCCTTGATGAACCGCCGGGTAAACCCGGCGAACCCGAGGAAGCGCCGGAGTTGTGTTCGGTCGGTGGGTCGTGGCCACTCTGCCACCGCCTTAATCTTAGCCGGGTCGGCGCGCATTTGCCCTTCCTCCATGACGTTACCCAGGTACGTCACAGAGGAGGAGTGGAAGACGCATTTCTCCGCCTTGACGAAGAGACGATTCTCCAGGAGCCGTTGTAGGACCAGGCGCACGTGTTGGTGGTGTTCCTCCATGGTCGGGGAAAAGATCAGGATATCATCCAGGTAAACAACCACGAAAACATTTATCATGTCCCTCAGCACGTCATTGACCAGCTCCTGGAAGACTCCGGGGGCATTGGACAGGCCAAAGGGCATGACCAGGTACTCGAAGTGACCGAGGTGGGTGTTGAACCCGGTCTTCCACTCGTCCCCCTCCTTGACCCTAACCAGATGGTAGGCGTTGCGGAGGTCAAGTTTAGTGAACACCCGGGCGTGAGTGAGTGGCTCGAAAGTGGAACTCATAAGGGGGAGTGGGTATTTATTCTTAACAGTGATGGTGTTTAAACTACGAAAATCTATACAGGGCCTCAGGCCACCATCCTTCTTCGCCACAAAGAAGAAGCCCGCCGCGAGGGGGGAAGACGATGGTCGAATTACACCCGAGGCTAGGGACTCGGCTATATAATTGCGCATTGCCTCCTTCTCCGGGACCGAGAGGTTGTAGAGACGACCCTTGGGAAGGGCTGCCCCGGGAAGGAGGTTGATGGGACAATCATACGGCCGGTGAGGAGGAAGTGAAAGGGCGCGGTCCTTACTAAACACCATGGCCAGGTCAAGATACGTAGAGGGGACACCAGTGAGGTCCGGGGGAGAGACTAAGGGCCTGGGACCGCTGGACGGAGAGAGGGCGGAGCGTAGGCAGTTGGCATGACAGGGGATGCTCCAGCCCAAAATCCGTCCAGTGGTCCAGGAGATGTGGGGATCGTGTCTCTCCAACCACGGCCTACCTAATACTAGGGGTGCAGTGGGGGCGTGGAGGACAAGAAAACGTGCCGTCTCGACGTGATTACCGGACATGGTGAGGGTGAGGGATTCAGTGCTATGCGTGATCCTACCTAAGGGCCTCCCATCGATGGCTTGGGGGAACAAGGCATGGTCGAGGGGAACGAGCGGGATGCCGGCCTGACGAGCGAGGGTGATGTCCATCAAGCACTCGTCGGCCCCGGAGTCAATGAGGGCGCCGGCAGAAATGGACTCCTCACCCCAGGAGAGGGTGGCTGGGAACAGCCGGTTGTGGTTCTTGATGGGTTGGGGGATCGAGGCACGGCTCACCAAAAACCCCTCTTTTAGCAAGCCGGGTCTTTTGGCCGCGCCGGGCAGGTTCGGAGGACGTGTCCGGGTCTTCCGCAATACAGGCACAGCCCGCCCCGCATTCTCTGCTCTCTCTCTTCCTGAGAGAGGCGGGACCGGCCGACCTGCATGGGCTCCTCCGCTGACTCAGAGGTGGACGGGGCTGGGGAGAGCATGGGAACCCGAGGGGGCAGGGCCGAGTGGACGGCCGCAAAACGGGGGAGAGAGGACGTGCGGCTGGGGACCGAGTGAGGGGGCCCCACGGCGCGTTGGCTGCGCTCCTGGCGGCGCTCCCGCAGGCGCTCATCCATCTGTAGGGACAAGGTGACCAGTTCTTGAAGGGAGCCTGGGCGGTCCCGGACGATAAGGTCCTTCACCGCCTCACTCAGACCCCGCCGGTAGGCGCAAAGGAGCGCTATGTCTCCCCACCCGCTGTCGGCGGCGAGGATCCGGAACTCTAAGGTGTAGTCCGCGACGGTCCTGGAGCCTTGCCGGAGTTCCAGCATCCTGGAGGCGGCGTCCGCGCCGTCAGAGGGGTGGTCAAACAAAAAGGAAAACTCCCGGCGGAACGCCTCGTAGTCCTGGGCAAGATGTGGGTCTCTGCCCACCACGGCTATGGCCCAGTCTAGAGCCTTGTCCACCAGGAGGGACATAATGAAGGCTACTTTAGCCTCTTCTGACCCATACTTGGACGGTTGGAAAGCAAAAAAAAGTTCACACTGGGTCAGGAACCCTCTGCCCAGATCAAAGTTCCCTCCAAAGGGTCGAGGGGTAACCAGGTTGGGCTCGGGTTGGGCGGGAGCTCGCCCTGGGGGGGCTGGAACCCCCGGTGAATCAGCAGGGGGAGCAGGGACTGCAGCTCCTCCAGGGAGCGTGTTCAGCCTCAGCTGGATGGAAGCCACCGCAGAGACAAGAGTGCCCATCTGGACAGCAAGGGAGGCGAGAGCAGCTGAGGCGGAGGTGGACGACTTCTGGAGCTCAGCGATGTTACCCTGAACGGAGGGGAAAGCCTTACACAACTCCGCCTGGAGGGACGCGAGCTCGGCCGCGTGGGCGGAAACAAGCTCGTCAACTGAATGGGACACTGGGTTGGGCTTAACTGCGGGCGTCTGCCCCGAGGTGCTGCCTTGACTCATTTTGGCGCTTGATTATTCTGTTATGGTAGCACTAGCAAAAGAGTCAAGTGTGGCAGAACCCCAGAACAGACGGACACAAGAGGCAAACTAATAATAAAAGGATTTATTAAAATGATGGACAAAAGAATAACCCTACTCTAACGGGGCCTAAGTGGGGGGAATGTGTGGATGCCAGAGAACTGGATAATGTAAATGAGGTGTGAGTGGAACTGTACTCTATGTGTCTGGGTGTGAGTGTCTAGCGTGCAAAACTAGTGTGGTGTAGATATGTAGATGAGTGAAGTGTTGAAATATGTACGTGTACTAACCAGTCCAGAGCAGAGAGGGGGAATAGTCGGCAGGCAGGCAGACGGGGGGGTTAGGCAGGAGGAGTAGGCGGCAGGCAGGCAGGGGGTTAGGCAGGAGGAGTAGGCGGTAGGCAGGCAGGGGCATAGGCAGGAGGGGTGGTCGTTAGGCAGGCAGGGACATAGGCAGGAGACGTAGTCGATAGGCAGGCAGGAGGTCTAGGCAGGGGGAGGCAGGTTCCTTTGGGGAGCGAGGATCAACAAAGAAAACAACTACGGTTAGCAAAATAACAAACAAACAAAACTCTGAAGAGAAACTACTTGAACGAGAAGAGACAACAGGGAGCGCCAAACTACTAACCACATGGGTCAAAATAATCAAGCGTCGGAGGAAGGTTTCTGGGGCTTCTTATAGGGCTGCCTCCTCCTGAGTTGATAGCTGGACCCAGCTGTCTCCACTTGAGCCTGATGAGGCTCAACGAGCGCCAACGAGGCAGGAGGGGGCGGAGCCGATGAGGGATTCACAACAGCTCAGGCTGTGCAGTGTGTATGGGTCTGTGTAGCACAGCGGGCTACCTGGGTTCCTCATGGTTCACGACACCTATTGATTTGTGGGTCGGTGGCGTGTGATTCCTCACACGCGGACCGCACCACACCCCTGTCTTCTTTGCTTACTCATCCTCAGCGCAGCAGCAGTCAGCTGAGGACAACAGGAGTGGAGGCTCTGCATCACGTCCCTAGTGGCCAGTGGGTTTGAGTGAACATGACCTCAGAGCTATGGGACTCTTTAAGGATTTATTTATTGCTATCCACAAGAGAGATAAGCTAA
>NC_137693.1:14217274-14274774 GCF_963989245.1 Nansenia antarctica | reverse complement strand
GATTATGTGCATTACTGTATGCAAATGTGCATAGTATTTTTGGTTTGCGGCATGGCGACTGACATCTTTTTTTATTTTTGTACAAATGGCCAAATCTCGGCAATGGAGGATGCCGGCAAGCAGCGTTAACAAACACTAAGATCTCACCCGTCGTAACTGCCGTAACTGCCGTTGAAAACGTAGAAAAAATTGGTTTAATATGGTGACAAAGATACTGCTCATAATGTGCTTATTGGTAATGCTTTAAACAACTGTTGTTGCTCTAATCTTTGGTAGCTTGGGACATGTGAATGAATTAATGAATGAATGAATGAATGAATGAATGGTCTTTATTGTCATTGCTATAGTACAGGTACCAAACAACGACATTTGGGAGGGGTGGCTCCCCTGGTGCTAGGAAACAAAAAAAAACAAAAAAAAAGAAGAAGGGAAAGGAGCTGGTTTACATAAATAAAGGCTATGTACACTATCCACTATACTATACTGTACAGATAAGACGACTAGGGTTGTCATATTGCACATAGTGTTATTGCACATTCATTTAAAGTGTCGCAGTTTGCAGGCTTGAAATGTACACATTTGTGCCTCAGCACTACACCTGATTTTTTCAATCCAGCAGCTGCCATCAATCCGTCCAGACTGTCCAGGGCCCAGAACCTAGGTCTTTGCTGTGTTCAGGGCCTGGATGGCCCTGGGGTAGAAGCTGAGCTTCAGTCTGTTTGTCCTTGCGGCCATGGTCCTGTCCTGTCCAGCCGGGCAAAGTGTTCGTACCCAGGGTGGGTTGGGTCTCTGGAGATCTTGGAGGCCTTCCTGAGACAGCGTGTGTTGTACAGCTCTTCCAGAGAGGGGAGGGGGGCGCCGGTGATCTTCTGGGCTGTTCTCACGACTCTCTGTAGCGCATTTTTCTCCGCGGTTGTGCAGCTGGAGAACCAGTTGCAGATGCCGTAGGTGAGGATGCTCTCCACTGCGCCGCGGTAGAAGGCCACCAGTATCTCCTGCTTGTTGTGTTCCTTCCTGAGGACTCTCAGGAAGTAGAGCCGCTGTTGTGCCTTCTTGATGGTGGCTGCTGTGTTGTTCTTCCAGGACAGGTCATCCTGTATGTGCACCCCCAGGAATCGGAGGGTTGAGACTCTCTCCACGCTCTCTCCGTCGATGAGCAGGGGCTGGACCTCAGATGTTTTCCTCCTGAAGTCCACGATGATTTCCTGGGTCTTTGACTTGTTCAGCAGTAGGTTGTTAACCTTGCACAGCTTGCTCAGCTGCTCTACCTCATCCCTGTACGCCGCCTCGTCCCCCCCCGAGATGCAGCCCACCACGGTGGTGTCGTCTGCAAACTTTACGATGGAGTTGCTGGGGTGGACGGGGGTGAAGTCGTAGGTGTAGAGGTTGTAGAGGATGGGGCTTAGCACGCAGCCCTGGGGGGACCCAGTGCTGAGTCTGAGGGCTGTGGAGGTGTGGGAGCCCACCCGCACCCTCTGGGGGCGGTCGGACAGGAAGTCCTTGATCCATGCACATATAGAGTGTGATAGTCCCAGGTCTAGTAGTTTGGTCACTAGCCTGTCTGGAAGGATGGTGTTGAAGGCAGAGCTGAAGTCCACAAAGAGCAGTCTCGCGTAGCTGTTTCCCCTCTCCAGGTGGGATAGAGTGGCGTGGAGAGTCGTCGCGATGGCGTCCTCTGTGGACCTGTGGGCTCTGTAGGCGAACTGGTATGGATCCAGGTTGGGCGGGAGGCGTGTGAGTATGTGGGCCCGGACTAGTTTCTCGAAGCACTTCATGATGATTGGTGTGAGTGCCACCGGGCGGTAGTCGTTTAGGCAGCTCACCGTGCTTTTCTTCGGGACTGGGATGATATTTGGCCAGGTGCTCTTTGTAGATCTGGTGGCGCTTTATAGAGCCCCGGCATGGAGAGGAGAGATAGCATAGCGCGAGTGGAGGACGAATACACACAGATTCAATGGCGTCTCGTAGTGGCAAAGACATCTCCCCGTGTGTTGCTCACCAAGCCTGTGTGTCTGTCTGCTTTGTCTCCCTGCCCAAACATTGCCTGACACCTCAAACACAAAACAAATGGTTTCTGGAAGAAAAAGCTCCCCCCTGTAGCTCTCCCTCCCTCTGCGTCTCTCAGACTGAGGCTTGGACTCTGCTGTTCAATTGTGTTTCTTCCTCTTCTCCTTGAAGGTCCAGGATCAAAATATATTCTGTGTTTGTTTGTGTGTGTGTGTGTTTGTGTGTGTGTTTGTGTGTGTGTGTGTGAGTGTGTTTCCCACCTTTCTCACCTCTGGCAATTGGTATTTTTTGAAGAAAATAAACCATTGGGAGGAAGTGAGCCAGGAGCATTTAATTTGCGGTCCATTATTCACCTGCAGTGAGAGGTCAGAGGTCAGACAAGTGATCAGCCGAGTGACACTTAACACTGGGGTGGTTAGACTGGGAGATGTCAAACAGCGCACACAGCCCACATCACCCTATTTATTAGTGTTGTCCTTTCAGAGGTTAACCAGGTCCAGGAGCACAGAGGGAAGAGTGAAGTGAGAGGTGATTTTTTATCTTCATTCACCGCATAGATGCTGTAGGGGGGGTCAGCCAAGAGAGTGGCTTTGATGAGGATGAGCTTGACTTGGGTATGGCTCAATACACCGTTTCCATGACATTTCTCTAGTCTGTTTTTTATTGTGGACTCAATTACACCCCAATGTTTGTTTCGAGTAGACTTGATTATTGTAATGGTCTACTAACAGGCCTATCTAAAGGAGCTGTTCGTAAATTGCAGCTCATCCAAAATGCCGCTGCTAGGGTCCTAACAAAAACAAAGACATTTTAACACATTACACCAGTGGTGAGCCGTCAGGGCCAGCAAGGCCTTCTCTGCTGGCCTAAACATCATCAGAATATCAATTTATTTTTGATATATTTTTTCCACAAATATGTATTAAATTCCCTTAGTCTATTCTCTTCATTTCATAGTGTTCCTCTTGGTTGCGCTGCTTCCAGCCATTTGGAGGGCTGTTAGAGCTTTTATCCAATCATACACTACCGTTCAAAAGTTTGGGGTCACCCAGACAATTTTGTGTTTTCCATGAAAACTCACACTTTTATTTATCAAATGAGTTGCAAAACGAATAGAACATATAGTCAAGACATTGACATGGTTAGAAATAATGATTTTTATTTGAAATAATAATTTTGTCCTTCAAACTTTGCTTTCGTCAAAGAATGCTCCCTTTGCAGCAATTACAGCATTGCAGACCTTTGGCGTTCTAGCTGTTTATTTGTTGAGGTAATCTGAAGAAATGTCACCCCACGCTTCCTGAAGCACTTGCCCATCAAGCCAAGTTGGATTGGCTTGATGGGCACTTCTTGCGTACCATACGGTCAAGCTGCTCCCACAACAGCTCAATGGGGTTGAGATCTGGTGACTCCGCTGGCCACTCCATTACAGACAGAATACTAGCTGCCGGCTTCTTCCCTAAATAGTTCTTGCATAATTTGGAGGTGTGCTTTGGGTCATTGTCCTGTTGTAGGAGGAAATTGGCTCCAATCAAGCGCTGTCCACAGGGTATGGCATGGCGTTGCAAAATTTAGTGATAGCCTTCCTTATTCAAAATCCCTTTTACCTTGTACAAATCTCCCACGTTACCAGCACCAAAGCAGCCCCAGACCATCACATTACCTCCACCATGCTTGACAGATGGCGTCAGGCACTCTTCCAGCATCTTTTCACTTGTTCTGCGTCTCACAAATGTTCTTCTGTCTGATCCAAACACCTCAAACTTCGATTTGTCTGTCCATAACACTTCTCCTTAAATTCCTCTGTCCAATGTCTGTGTTCTTTTGCCCATATTATTTTCCTTTTATTGGCCAGTCTCAGATATGGCTTTTTCTTTGCCACTCTGCCTAGAAGGCTAGCATCCCGGAGTCGCCTCTTCACTGTAGACGTTGACACTGGCGTTTTGCGGGTAGCATTTGATGAAGCTGCCAGTTCCTGTGACCTGTGAGGCGTCTATTTCTCAAACTAGAGACTCTAATGTACTTGTCTTCTTGCTCAGTTGTGCACCGGGGCCACTTCTCTTTCTACTCTGGTTAGAGCCTGTTTGTGCTGTTCTCTGAAGGGAGTAGTACACACCGTTGTAGGAAATGTTCAGTTTCTTGGCAATTTCTCACATGGAATAGCCTTCATTTCTAAGAACAAGAATAGACTGTTGAGTTTCATATGAAAGTTATCTTTTTCTGGCCATTTTGAGAGTATAATCGAACCCACAGATGCTCCAGATACTCAACTAGCTCAAAGGAAGGCCATTTGTACAGCTTCTCTAACCAGCAAAACCGTTTTCAGCTGTGCTAACGTAATTGCACAAGGGTTTTCAAGGTTTTTCTAATCATCCATAGCTTTTTAACGCGATTAGCAAACACAATGTACTATTAGAACACTGGAGTGATGGTTGCTGGAAATGGGCCTCTATACACCTATGTAGATATTCCATTAAAAAACAGATGTTTGCAGCTAGAATAGTCATTTTCCACATTAACAATGTATAGAGTGTATTTCTGATTAATTTAATGTTATCTTAATTGAAAAAAACAGTGCTTTTCTTTCAAAAATAAGGACATTTCTAAGTGACCCCAAACTTTTGAACGGTAGTGTAATTTCAGCCATAATGTGTTGCCAGGGTACCAAGAAATCTGCCCGCCTGCAGATTCAACAGTGGCGCGAGTACAGATTGTAATTTAAAGTGAACGAGAAAAGAACTGTGGCGTACCTAGTCAGATCTCGAGTTGGCGAGCAAATCCAAGCAATGGATACAATCTTTTAATCACTTCCCGGGGTGCTATATTGTAATATTGTAGCTATATATTGTAATATTGTACTTTTTTGTGTGGTAGTAAAACAAACTTGTGATCTCTTTATTCCGTTCTACTCTCCGTGCTCCGATATGCTACCTAACTTCCGTGCCCTCTTAAAGGGGTATACCCTATCAGATATGAATATCACAGCAACGCCCGGTTATACTGCGTTTCTGTCTAAATGTATAGTTTCTAGAGCCATGGCGTGTCATAATGATGGTATTAAGAGGTGGAATAATTCAGGTAGGACTGTGTACGACATCACTGAAGGCCTAGGTGTGTAATGCACCGCCCGCCACTGCATTACACCAATCCTGAGATCCCTGCACTGGCTACCAGTCTCTCAGAGAATTGAATTCAAAATCCTCCTAATTACATACAAATCACAAAATGGTCTTGAACCAAAATACATATCAGATCTCCTCCCGCCCTACATTCCCGCAAGGCCCCTAAGGTCAGCTGAGGCTAATCAGCTAATCATTCCAAGAGTAAAAACAAAACACGGTGCAGCACCTTTCAGTCACGCTGCTGCATGCTCCTAGAACAAACTCCCTGAAGAAATCAAACAGACCCAAACCCATAAAATATTTAAATCCACACTAAAAACCTTCATGTTTTGCAGCAGTTATAATTACACACAAACACTTCTATCAATGTCTTTTTTCCATTAACTATTGTCTTATCGATTTACTTCTTATATTTGCTTTTATTCATTGTAATTTTTATTTTCATACTATGTATTTGCTGTATTCTTAAATAATGTATGTAAAGCACTTTGAATTGCCCCTGTTGTATGAAATGTGCTATACTGATAAACTGGCCTTGCCTTGCCTTGCCAATCAGAGGCATGTCTAGGCTGGTGAGCTGAGGCTACAGCTGATCTGACAGGATGATGGCTCCTTGGCTCAGTGTGATGGTGGACACATGCCCGCATCCACAGCAGAGAGACAAACAGACAGTCAGGACAGCTGTGGCAGAGGAGGAGGCAGAGGTCAAGGCTACCTGGCCACAGCTGCTGCTGCTGCTACTGCAGGGGAGGGAGGAGGAGGAGGGGGACTTGGCCCTGCTTAATGGCCTCGGCCCAGCCACCTGGCCTTAGTCTGCAGCACTGAGTCACATTGAGAGAGAGAGAGAGAGAGAGAGAGAGAGAGAGAGAGAGAGAGAGAGAGAGAGAGAGAGAGAGAGAGAGAGAGAGAGAGAGAGAGAGAGAGGGCCAGGCCAGCCGTGAGGGATGGGGGAGGGGGGGATGGCTAATTGAGGGTAATGACTGAGAGGTCTTTCTTTTAAATTCTGACTGTGGGCTAATGGGAGTCAGGTCAGGGAGTTCAGGGCCTGTGTGTGCTGGTCATCTGGGCTGATTTGTGGAGGGGATGAATGTCATCGATCCTCCGTGGCTCTCAGCATCATAGCATCATGTTCATCAGTGGAGATGCTGTGCCTGGACAGCCATGGGTATGATTTACAGTACCAGGGTTACGTACTGTTACAGAGAGAGCACAGATAGAGAGTGAGATAGATCATGTTGATCAAGTGGTTCATACAGTACAGTATGTTACGAATCCACAACGCATGTTTAGGATTGTTTATCTGATTGCGTTGTGGATTCGTAACATACTGCATCGGATATGCATAGGATTATGTTGTTGATATCATACAAGAGAAGCTTCTAATACAATCATGACATTGAACACCACTTGATTAGGCTATTTCTGATAAAGCTTGCTATTTAATGGGAATGTATGGAGATTAAAAGTTGTCTGTTTAATTTACAAATAAGGTTATATATGATCAAAGACATTTGAATGATTGATTTACTGTATTGTAACATCATCTCATAAGAAGCTTAGATGACTCTGTTGTGGGTTTATATAATTTTATACTGAGAATTTAAGTCTCTCTACAGTTTGGCGAACTTAGCACTCAAGGAAGGCCCATTTCCTTCCTGTAAGGGATGGGCCAAGATCTGTGGCGCAGTGAATAATTCTGACTATGGACAGGGCCCATAACTTGTGCAATCACAGATTTGTATAATATGATTGGTTCCCAAGAATAGTGACCTCATGACCAAGGACAGTTCTATAAATATGAGTCCCGCCCAATGTTGGGGGCTTTTTGCTTTTGGCTTTTTGCCTTTTGTCTGCTATTTTCTCTCTGCGCGCATGTGACTTTGCCTCTTTGGAGACAATTGATTTAAGCTCTTTGTGCTTTATAAGTTTTACTCAATCTATTAAGAATCAATTAAATCCACGACAACACCCCAAAACATTTCATAGTTAAAGGGACCTAAGGAGGCAGTGAAGTTTGTTCCTGCTGGGGTGCTTAGGTGGCGTAGTGGATTAAGCGTTGACCATGTACCGCAGAGCTCCCGGTTCGATTCCAGCCGCGGACATATCCTGCATGTCATCCCTTCTCTCTCTCTCACCCATCCTTCCTGTCGTAATCTATACTATATCTGTCATTAAAAATAAAAATATGAGTGGGACTGCCCCACTCAGAAAAAATAACTTAAAAAGTTTGTTCCTGGTTGTAGGATCCTCGTCCTCCAGCCTCCCAACCAGGACACCAGGCCTCATCCTGCCTACCTGACATCAGGCCTCATCCTGCCTACCTGGCCCTCAAAGGCACGTTTGCATTTTTTATCCGAGCCTGTGTTGAGCATTCCTCTCCTGTCGCACGCTATTAAGAAAACAATTACTTTGCTTCCCAAAACTAATCTCTGCTCTGAGGCTGCGGGCAAAGGAGCCATATGGCATCACTGGGTACGGTACATCACCACAACATTAACGTCTGCTTTCTCCAAAGTCTGCTTTCTGCTTTCTCCAAAGTCCTCTGTTTTCATGGGAGAATATGACATTTGACTGCTATATCCAGTAATGCTTCACTGTATGTATTACCAGGGTAATGTTATAGTGGAGGTATAGAGGTAGTGAAGGTGTGATGACCTCTTATACTTTAGTATACTCTACAGTGCACAGTGCAAGATGTTTAACTAGCTTGATGTCCCAGAGAGGGAATACAAACCTCTGGCTGACGATCAGGTACAGAGACAGGGACATGATCCAAACCTTCACAGGTGCAGTGTATGAAAGCACAGCATGGTCTCCTCGTCAGACGAACATCTTAACTTCAGATCTGAAGCACCAGGGTGGGGAGCTGGAGCGGAGCCCCACAGGGTCTCACTCAGCCCTTTGACGGGAGACTGAGAGGAGCAGCAGAGATTCCTGCCACGGAGCCCATGGAGGATTCCAGCTGTGCTGCCGCAGCCAAGCAGGTCCCATGTGGCGGGCAGCGTTAATAGCCCAGCCGGTTACCACTTCCCCAGCCACATCCCTCAATCCCATAGGGCTCAGTCTGTCTAACAGAGGCGCACAGACAGGAGAGAGAGGTGGAAGGAAGAAAAGGAATTTGAAGGCCACAGTGGACTAGACCCTCTCTCTGTCCTGGCTTGTGGGGGAATGAAGTCTTATTACTCTTTCGGCACTTTGTCATCTGTATGCAGGGAGGGTGCTCTTCCCTCCTGGCCCATTGAACCCATTGTACCATTGTACCCCCCCGCTAGCCCCCATTCATATTTCCCCCCCCCGCTAGCCCCCAAAGCTCAGCACTAGGTCCAGGAGGTCCCCCCTACCCAGGAAGTGTTCAACTGTGTTAATGAGTGGTGGCCATGTCGGCCACATGGCCTCTGGTGTTATTTACTTTAAGGAACAAAGCAGCCGGTTAATTGGCGGTTAATTCTGGGGTTTGATACCACTAAACTGTGTTTAAAAACCAGACATTTTGATTCAGGTTAGTCCTGGTCAATTGAATACATTTTTTTTACCACACTACACAAAATGCCAAATTGACATTGCTTAGTTTGAAATGTGTTGTGTTGTTCATGCAGTAAGACCAAATGAGTATAGGAGTAGAACTGCTCCTCCTGAGACATCTACTGCCCCTCAGCACTGCGCCTCCTGAAGACACCCGCTTTTCCCCTCTACTGTGTCCCTAAACACTTCTATTGTCCCCCTTGTACTGTTTCTCTGTTTCTCCAGTGAAAAAAAACAAAAAAAACTAGGTTTAGAAGAAGGTGATAGAAGAAGGTTTTTCCTTCTATCAATGGCCCCGGGCCTGAGCTGGAATACTCTTCCTGCTACGACTGGTGGATTGATGATTCACTTGCTTAGTCAAATGTATTGATTGTAAGTCGCTTTGGAATAAGGCGTCTGCTAAATGCCCAAAATGTAAATGTAAATGTAGAACATGTGCATGCTTCTTTCGCTATAACCATGTTACTTTAAGTGATTCATGAAGCCAATTCCCACTATGCAGATTGATTATTCATTGTTTTTATTTCCATTTCTAAGCAGTTTGATGTGTCTTATTGTATGTCTTAGGGTTTGGTCTCTAGGCTGACTGCCAGTTCTTTGATCAGCTCTGCGTAACCCACCGTGTTCCCTCACTTCAACATGAGTGTGTGTCTAGTGTTTCCTGTCTAACTAGCAGCCTGTCATCCAGAGGTCTGAGGTACCAGGACCTCCTCCCTCCCTCCTCCTCCCTCCCTCCTCCTCCCTCCCTGGTGATGGAGGAGAGAATGGCCTGTTCTTATCCTCTACATTCTCATCAGACAAGCTGTGGGCGAAGGAAGGTACCAGGGAGTGTCTCTCAAGAGAAGAGGGATTTCTCTCTCTCTCTCTCTCTCTCCAGCTGGCTGCCCACAAATCCATCATCCCCAGAGCCCAGGACAGAAAACTATGATCTCAGTGTTTGAGAGCAAAAACAAGTTATTTTGAAACTGGGGAGGGTTTTAAAAGTTCAGTAGCTTATGTGAAGACGTGTTTTACCTCAAAGCTGTTCTCTCAAGAGTTTTTTGTGTGCAGGCCAATCGATCGCTGATCATTATTTAATGGTCAACACATGCCCCTTCATACACACACTCTGGTATGAAACCTTTGTAGAGGCTCCTAAAGTTCCATTGAATGTGTGAATCAGGGCTCTTACTTAGCTCCAATCTTGAGTTTCTCATTAAAAATGTAATGTCTGCCTCTGCTGTGTGTGTGTGTGTGTGTGTGTGTGTGTGTGTGTGTGTGTGTGTGTGTGTGTGTGTGTGTGTGTGCACGTCTGTCTGTGTGTGATTATAATCTTTAACTCTCCAAACATTAAATGTTCTCAGCAGGTGTGGTGATCGTACAACAGCAGCTCTGTGATTCCAATCCCACGCTGCTCGAAATAAGTGAAACCATCTTTTCATTATGTTTTCTTCGAAACTGTTTCATCGAGAAAAATAACCGTAGCGAACAGAGGAGAGAAAAAACACTCCGACGGCAGCTCGTGAGACTACCGTACAGCAACCTACAGACTTCACACCCTTCTCTTCCTGGTCTCCTCTGAACAGGACCAGAGGGACGGCTGTACTTTCATCCGAGGCCTGGCTAAACCAACATCAAGGCTCTCTCGCTGGGTAACATCTGAGGGAAGAAGCAGCAGGCAGGCAGGCGAGCTGGAGACAGTCAAAACAGAGGAGGTTTACACAGATTACTGAATAAATGAGGGAAGGCTGGGAGACTTTCCGACTAACCTGGGAGTCCCTCTCACCATCTGCTCAGATCAGTCTCATTAAGTCGAACACGGGGGCCAGCGCTCATACGCTGAGCTCTCTCTCTCTCATATAGAACAGGGGAGACCGTTACATGAAGCCTAACCTTGTGGAAAATGACATTAGAGAAAATCCAAAGCGGTAGTAATGTTTCCCTTGCATGGTCGACTGGCCACAAGTAAACCATAAGCGAACAGAATAAGCGTGAGCTAATGTGTTCGTAGCTAATGCTGTGTTCAGTGCTTAGTTTATTCATGAGCTTTAGTTTATGTGTGCCCACTTTCAGATCCAGAACCTGTGACCTTAAACTTTCATACTGTGTGTGTGTGTGTGTGTGTGTGTGTGTGTGTGTGTGTGTGTGTGTGTGTGTCTGTGTGTGTCTTCTCCCAAGAGGAGGAGAACCCTTCACCAGCGCTATGTTTTGCTCCTTGGTGGAGCGGCTGCCGTGGCAACAGCGAGTGTATACTGGAGCCTTGGGGGTGACGTGATGGAGTATAGAGGACGTGCTGTGATTGAGGATGTTCTTCTGGCATCACCGTCCTTGCTGGAGTAAAAAATCCATCAGAGCATTAACCTTGTGAAATAAATCAGGAGAGGGAGAGAGAAAAAAAGAGAGAGAGAGAGAGAGAGAGAGAGAGAGAGAGAGAGAGAGAGAGAGAGAGAGAGAGAGAGAGAGAGAGAGAGAGAGAGAGAGAGAGAGAGCACATGAATTGACTGCACACACACTACATTGTGAACGGAAGAGGCTCTCAGTCGGGGGAAAAGGAGGTGAATGTAGCGTTTGAGCCCGTCTACCTGACAGAGGAAAACGTCCAGTACCTTGTTGGTTCTTTGCCTCAGCAGATATTATGACCCCCTTTGCCCTGAGTTCCTCCTCGGTATTTCAAACGGTACAATGTACAAGTCTTGAAGCATATCGCTGCGCATTGGTTGGGAGCCAAAGTACTTAAGCCAGAGTAGTGGAAAGAATCCCAGTGTGAGTTGACTTGATTGATCAGCATGCCTTTGACCCTGTCCAGGGTAGGGAGGGGAGGAGGAGCTAATGGAGCTGTGTGAGAGGCCTGTCTGGCGCTGGTGTCTGGACACACCAGCTCCTACTGCTCCTGGCACGCTGGCTCTACAGGCCCTGCCAGCACAGAGGCCTACTGGATGAAGCTGTCTGATATAGGCCAGAGAAGATCGCTCTACAGGTAGTCCCACAGGCCAGTGGAGACCAGAATAAACTCAAATCTGTTTCCGTCTGTTATATTTGGCAGAGACTAACAGCTATATTTTGTTGATAGCAAAATACATATATTATACCTAGAGGTGATTAAATAATTTAATTAATTAGAGGCGTTGTAATTAATTAATCGCAGTTTAATCGCATATCAATAGTTGACACGAGAAGCAACAGTTTTCAATTCAAATGGATTTGGTATACAAGTGAATCAATGAATAGACATATACACACGTTTAAAGCAGCAAAATCCTGTTTATTTTAGCTACACAGACCAACAGATCACACAATGTACCTAACCTAATGTTACACTAACCCTCCCCACCCTCTCCTACCCACCCAAATATCCTCGGTCAAAATAATAAACAGACCAACAGTTTAACATAAAGTCAGAAGTGCCATCTAAAATGGTATATATATAACACTCTCATACTTATAACATGAAGACAACAACAACAGGACCCAGGAACAAAGACCCAGAGCCAATCCCTGACCCCTGCCTTTATACCATCCTAACCACCACAGTGCCTCCCACAAATTGCATATGCTCTCGGTGTACAAACTGGGACCTTATCGCCTTTGTTGTTCTATAGACGGAACAGGAGGCACACACACACACAGGAAATCGTTATTCCCCATCTGATTCCTCCATTTCATTCTAAACTCCACCTATGGTACACTAGACTTCTATTGTAGTCACTTTACCTATTACACCGGCGTTTGCTCAGCGTAGACGTAAACATTAAAAAAATAATGTTTTTATTTAACCTTTATTTAACCGTTGAGAGGCTGCACTAGCAGCCATGTAAAGTAAGGATCGGAGTGTATCTTTCTCTGAGCCACGTGTGTGGCAAGGCATCCAGGCCATCCAGTAGCACTTCACTCCCTAATTTGTGCCCCTCTACACTTAGCCTATTACCTATTATAAGAGCTGCCTCGGGGGTCACATGGTCCCCTCTTTACAATGCTAAGCTGCTATTTACACACAATAACCACTAGTTGGCCGCTTGTAAACTAGCCTACACACACAAACACACTCCTACACACACAAACTGCAAAATAGCTTTATACTAGATTATCCTGATGTGATTTGGAAAATGTAAGGATACTGGGTGGTAGAACACACATATCTAGGAAAAGTCATGAAGGGAGGGTCCTGAACTTTGATCGAGTGCAAAGATATTAAAAAAAAAAAATACTCACAGGGTCAGTTGACCCCACCCTTGGCTGTTCTAGTGTTAAGTAAACACCATTGGACAAATAACCCAGTTATCCAGGGCTCTCGAAAGATATGGTCCCAGTTTAGAATTAATTAACAGAAACATAACCGGGCCCTTGTCACTACCCCTATTCTGTCGATTGTCAATTTTCCCCCATCTCTCACAGACTCCTCTCCATCTCTCACAGACTCCTCTTTTCAGTTATGGCATAGGAGAGGTGTCAAGTATGTGAAAGACTTCTTTCTAGATGGACACTTTATTTCTTTTGATCAATTAAGGGAGCGCTTTAATACCCCCCAGTCAGGTTTCTTTTGTTATTTACAGGTACGGAGTTATGTCAGAACACACTTTTCATTAACGACTCCACAGAGTACATGGACAGATGAAGGTCTGAATATGGATCCAGTTGGCGGAGGTCTGGTGTCTGCATTATATGAGAATATTCGATAGAGGATCGCCTCTCCATCACTCCAGCACTTAGCCAGGCAGTGGGAGGAAGAGCTGGGAATTGATATATCAGAATTGTCAGTCTGCAGTTACACTGATCCACTCATCATGAATATGCATTTAGACATAGGTTGTTGCAGTTTAAGGCTCTACAGTCTAAAACTGCTGAGGCTATAGCATTTATCAGCAAATAAACTGGCCAAGTTCTACCCTGGATTAGACCCAACCTGCTTCATGTGCAGACAAGGTCCAGCAGACCTCTGCCACATGTTTTGACTTTGCCCCAAACATTTTGGAGGGATATGTTTAATACCCTTTCATATATGTGTAATACAGATATTGCTGTATTCCTAACCCATTGACTGCATTGTTTGGCGTAGTCCCGCAGGGGTTAACAATACCAATTTACCAAGCTGAGGCTATAGCATTCTCTACTTACCCACCTAGCTGAGGCTATAGCATTCTCTACCTTACTTGCTAGACGACTGATAGTCCTTAATTGGAAGAAGGTTATTCTACCATCTCATAAACGCTGGGTAGAAGAGGAAATGTCTCCTCTCAAGCTTGAACAGCTTAAACACACTGCCCGAGGCTCCAGCCAGAGGTACTATAAGGTCTGGCAACCGTTTATATCCTGTTTTGAGATTGACCTCCGGACATCTACTGTATATAATGTGGCAGCCCCATTCCTCCCCCCTTCCCCCTTCTGTCCCCCCCCCCCCTTTTGTTTGTAGGAATCTTTGCTTTTGTTTTTCTCTTTCTTTCAATGTTTACATTAAGTGATAATTCTGGTATTGCAGCAATATTTTCATTCAGTTTGTACGGCCTAATGATAATCTATTGTTGTATTTTGTATATTTCTATTGGGTTGGAGTGTCGAGAACCATTGTTTTGGTGATGTAAACATATAAAAACCAATACAAATATTTGAATAATAAGGATACCTCGCACCCCAGCCACAGTCTGTTTGATCCCCTACCATCTAAGAGACTCAAGAAGTACAGTACAGCAGGATCCTCGGGTCCTGTACCAGCAGGCTACAGAACAGCTGATTTTGCTGAGCTGTCACTCTGATAAACAAACCCCCCCCACACACACTCCGTTGAACAACCCCCCCCCCCCCCTTCCCTCATGGGGTACAATGACTCTCAGTACACCCCCCCCCCCCCCCCCCCCCACACACACACACCCCCGGCCACTGTGGTTAGCCTTTGCACTACTGCTGGTTTTTTATTATTATTATTATTATTATTATTATATCTGTAAATAAATACCATACTGTACATACTGCTCATAACTGTATATATACCTCTACCTACCGTACTTGCCATACCTATCACTATCACTGTCATGTTTTTATAACATGTTTTATATCACTAATTGCACTTCTGGTTAGATGCTGAACTGCATTTTGTTGTTTGGTACTTGTATTCTGCAATGACAATAAAGTTCAATCTAATCTGCTCTAATCTAATCACAGTGCCTGAAATTCTAGGTTCTAGGGCACTTATTCACTCAGCTTCATAGTATGATAATGTAAACATTGTTGTTAGTACGACATGCATACAATAGCCTTATACAATAGCAGTACCTGTTGGTGGTTCAAGCTGATAAACTGCAATACAGTTTATATTTGGAGGTAAAGGACAAGCCCTCAGTAGATATTCCGATTTTAGTTCAATATCAGGAATTGATGCATAAAAATGTAAATACTTGTACTGACACTTACAATATTTACTGATACTTAAAATAATAAGTGCTGCTTTTCTTGACCAGGGCTCATTTGAAAAAGAGGCTACTGTCTCAATATGACTACCCTGGTTAAATACAGGATTATTATTAATAATAATAATAATAATAATAATAATAATAATGAAATACTTAAACTGACACTTAAAATGGGACTGGAAATTACGCAAGCAACGCTTGATGATATTTATTATGCACACACGTGCGCAATTCATGTTTCTGGTGTAGCAGGATTAATTATTGCACTGGTGTTACTTTCATGGATTGTGCAAGCATCATCCTGGGGTAAAAGTAAGTAGCCTTGAGAACCGATGATTCTCCAGCCTAACAGCCCTGTTTCCGTAGCGTGAGGCGGCTTGATGTACAAGTACCCCCCCTGGACATGACGCTGGTATGTTGCAGGGTCTTACCCCCAATCCAACCCTTAATGCTGAGTGCCAAGCAGGGAGGCATCGGGTACCGTTTTTATAGTCTTTGGTACGGCTCGGCCGGGGATGGAACTCACAACCTCCCAATCTCAGGGCGGACACTCTAACCGCAAGGCCACTGAGCTGAGCTGGTATCATCCCGGTGGAGCAGGGCATAAATTACTCTTACCTTCTCTAAATGTTCATTTGTGTGAGGCGGCAGTCAGGCAGAGAGGCTCTGAGAGGCTCTGAGAGGCAGTGTGAAGGCTGTAATGACTGCTAGACAGCATAGAATAATTTTAAAATACATAGAGACAAAGCACCACCACCTGCAGCCTCCAATGAGAGGTTACAGCAGCACAGTCTCTCCCCCCTCCTCCCCTCTGCCTATGTGGCTCAGCCACGGAGCGGTAAAGTGATTTTGTAATTGTTTTAATTTTTACCATTTTTGTCAAGGTTTAATTAGCGAAGGGATGATTTGCGACTCCCTCACAACGATCGACAGAGCCAGTAAAAACAACCTGTGGAGTTGGCCCCGGAAGCCCTAGAAACAGTTCCATGAATTCTCACTCTGATACAATTACAAAAGGCACTGCAGTTTTTTTTTCTCACCATCCATCCCTATAAAAGCGTCGTGGACTGTACCCCAATGCTTCTAACTGCTGTTTCAATTGACTCAGTGGCGGACATCTTTATGCTCTAGTAGTCTTTTCTTTGGATGAAGACCCACATGAAACAATGTGACAGATATGTTGTGCCAAGGCTAATGCCTGCTGAATGCCATTGCACTTTGGTTAATGCAAAGTAGCTTGACATTTAAGGAGCTTGGACTGCATGTAATTGGAGCTGTGGCCTTTTTGTGGCTCCTCTCTTCCCTCTCTGTCAGGACAAAGCGAACACGGTGCGTCTCCCTCTGTCTGACATGAGAAACTGCCTGCCCACAGCGCTCCTCTGCTGTAGGAACAATAGAGCTGGGCCTGGGCAAATGGGTGTCACTTTAAAAGACAAAGGAGGAAGGGAAAAATATGGGGGAATGTTCTGGTCTGAGTAGAATGTAGGCCTGAGTTTAGAGTTTGGCTGCAACGTTACTATTGAGTTTTATTTCAGGTCATTCACCTAGGCAGAACAGCCACCAGGAGGCATCATTGAGCATAATGGATATGATTACAGTGTGTATTTAACACATAGTCATAGCGATACAATGTTTCTCAGTTAATTCTGTGCATTTCAGCAGCAGGCTATATGGACAGTCTACTCATGAAGCAAAGAGTGCAGTTCGTGTCAACAATTTTCATGTTGAACATATTTCACATGATTGAAATGAGAGCTTTCATATATCAATAAAAAATGACATGCCATGTGCAATGGTGAGAATAAAGCTCATTATATTGTCACTGTTTTACTGCCCGTATCCAACGAGTCATTTGTAGTTTCCTACTGCATTTGTATTTGTACTTTCCTCCTGTATTTGACTGTTCTTTTTCGCCCTGTTCGTCATAGCTTGTATCATAGTTGGTTAGAAACAGAGTACTTTCATATAGGTGTCATATAATTGCTTTAGCCTTTGACAGTCGTTGATATGTGTGACATTCATGATTTGTAGGCTACACGTTTTGATTCAGCTCCTGTGTGTGCATGCTTGAGCTCCGTTTACAACAAGCTTACGTCCCAATCTCATTACACCCCTTGTTCCTAAATGTAGCCCTAACACTAGAAGAGCCGTGAGGGGTCACGGTGACCCCTGTGAGTAAAAAAAAATTTCTATCTTTGCAATCGATCAAATTTCAGGACCCTTCTTTCATGACTTTTTCCTAGATATGTGCGTTCTACCATCCAGTATCCTTACATTTTCAAAATCACTTCAGGATAAGATAGTATTTGTTTTGCAGTTTTTCTGTGTAGGAGGCAAGTTAAAAAAAGAAGCGCCCTCTAGTGATCTCTGTGTAGCAGATTTACATTCTAAAAAGGGGGTCTATTTGATTAACCTTTGTATTATCTTACTTTAATGTCATTTCAGTATAACAAGCATAACAAAAAATGTATATGCTAATATGCTGATGTCTCTAGCCAGCTAGCTAACGTTACAACACTGTTTTAAGGCTGATTTGTGCATGACAGTCCAGCATTTTTGACATTTCCATGTCGCATTTCCCGCCGTTAATGCCATGTGACACGTTCTAATGCTTTGGTCCTCATATCGGGATCTGATGGAATGATAATCCATCTCCTCCTCAGGAACAGAAAAGTCATAGAAGATTGACATGCAAACATTGATTTTACTGTAGCCTTGGATGTTCCATATTTTAGAGAACTGTGGCTGCACAGTAATCATTAAGAAAGTCTTTCTGTCTTAACTCACTCCTAAAATACTGATAGCAACTTGTGCTCTGGTAGGAGACCCTTATCATTTCCTGCTTTTCACTTTCTCTAACCACTATGTTACACATCAACCGGAATGTGATCAAGAACCATCAGTGTTGAATAAAAATGAAATAATAGCACAAACCAGCACATTATGTTCAGTTACTGGCCATTGTTAACCAATGGGTCGGGGGAGCTGAAGAGGGAATTAAATGTCTGTGTGTGCTTGCTTGAGCTCTGCCTACAACAAGCTGGAATTGATTCAGATTAAAAGCATCATTATTATTATTATTATTATTATTATTACATTGTGTGAATGAGAGAAGGCTGCCCTTGTTGAATATGTGCAAGTTCGCACTCTATTATGATGGTTTTAATGAGAACAACGGTAGGTTACTTTTTATCCAGTCTCAATCCCACTGAGTCCCATCATCCTTCCTCCTGTCTCGCAGGAACACTCCTCTCTTCATTCTGTAATCAATACCTTACATTACATTATTAAAGCTGGCTCACAATTATTCATGTCAGGCAGCGCAAAAACGTTCCCCCCTGTTCCTCTGCGCTGGGAGAGAATGCATGATGATGGTATGAGAACAGACAGGAGCTGGTCCCTTTGTTTGGTCCTCGTTAAAATAACTTGATGTTTAAACCATTTCCACTCTTCATCTCTGCAATTCTTGAGCTGCTATTATACACTTGATTTTTGCCGATCTATCTCATAAGGCAGCTGACCAGGAGAACCATTCTGTTTTTTCACAGCTCTTGTCACTGCTTCATAATCAGAACCACTTTTATTACAGAGCATTATCTCTATAAGCATTATCTCAATGAACATCAAACAGGCCCAAACCCTTAACATATTTAAATCTAAGCTAAAAAACCTTCATGTTTTGCACCAGTTATGATTAAACACAAACACTTCTATCAATGTATTTTTGCCATTAACTATTGTCTTATTAAAATGTTTTATCTATTTACTTCTTGTATTTGCTTTTATTCAGTGTCATTTTTATGTTCCTCTTGCTGTATTTTTAAATAATGTATGTAAAGCACTTTGAACTGCCCCTGTTGTATGAAATGTGCTATGCAAATAAACTTGTCTTGCCTATGTACACAAGAATAACATTATTTGGCTTTGGTTCCTCCACATTGGTATTGTTTGTCTTTGGTTCCTCCACATTGGTATTGTTTGTCTTTGGTTCCTCCACATTGGTATTGCAGCATCAAGATACAACATCGCAATAATACGTTAAGTAAATAAGTAAAATAAGACATTCTACAGTAATAAAGTAATTTAGGCAGCACTTCACACTGAGGTACATCCCGCTGTGATGTCACTTCACACTGAGGTACATCCCGCTGTGATGTCACTTCACACTGAGGTACATCCCGCTGTGATGTCACTTCACACTGAGGTACATCCCGCTGTGATGTCACTTCACACTGAGGTACATCCCGCTGTGATGTCACTTCACACTGAGGTACATCCCGCTGTGATGTCACTTCACACTGAGGTACATCCCGCTGTGATGTCACTTCACACTGAGGTACATCCCGCTGTGATGTCACTTCACACTGAGGTACATCCCGCTGTGATGTCACTTCACACTGAGGTACATCCCGCTGTGATGTCTAGGGGCCATTAGGCTCCAGAACCATCAGTTCGCAAGGCTACTTACTTACTAACATTTTCCACTGCACTTTTTCATGCTTTCATTTTGTTTTCAGTATCTAAAAAAACGATTGCAAGATGTCCCAGTACTGAAACCCATTGCTCTCGTAGACTCCAGGCCACTAGCCTAAAGGCATTATTTAAGACTTGGCTCCTTTCAACCCTGCTCAATTTGTGACCTCCAAGGGGTAAAGAAAAAATGTATCTTAAAGACATCATAAAAAGGGTCATAAAACGGCATCAAATGCCATAAAACAGCATATTCATATCTGATATTGCTTGTAAAATGGGTCTAGATTGGATCTCCTCTCACTGAGGAGAAAGGGTGCATACCAGGACAGGAAATACTGCGTTAGTGATAAAGGTGACATAACAGTGTTCTCTTCTCCCTGTCTGCGCGCCACCCCAGGTCATATATCAGTTCAGTGAAGATGTAGCAAGTGCCAAGTGAACAAATCAAGGACAAGGGTGATAGTGATATCTACAGCAACAATTTAATATACCCCTTGAGACCTTATTTCATCCCACCTTGATGCACTGATGCTGTACTACTTTGCCTGGATAAATTGCACGGTAAAGTACTGTATCTAACTTCCTTTTCCTAAATCATGGTGAACTCGTTGAATTTTATGATCATAAAGTTGATCTCTATCAATTATGTAACTAATGTGGATAACAACTGAATGGATGAATCAAGCATAATCTATTTTCCAATTGTTCTAGAACTGCTAGTGTTGTTGCCACAGTCTTAAAACATGCATATTCTCTTGTTAGAGACCTACTGTACTTGAACCGCCTGTGCAGAACCTCCAGGCACCATTACTAGTCTTTGATGGGCCCATAGTTGGTCCCAGATTCTGCTTTATTTTGATTATTAATTTGATTATTGATTACTTCTATCTCTGAACTATTATCTGAGCATATCAACACACAACTTCAAGGTGTTACCTATCGAATGGCATTCTGCTTTTGCATCTGATCCTCATATTTCTAATGTTATAAGCAGTTTAGTTTGGGTCTGTTGGAAAATTGCAAAATTGGGCGTTCAGCAGAAGAGGTAGAAGATTCCTGCTCTTCTCAAGTGGCTGTTTGAGGGCCAGTGTGCACTGTGTGTGTGTGTGTGTGTGTGTGTGTGTGTGTGTGTGTGTGTGTGTGTGTGTGCACTGTGCAGAAGGCTTTCTTCACTTACTTGACCTTATCAGGAGGCGTTCAGAATCGCTCTGCCCGTCCTCACACTGCTCAGTTGGCTGTGCTAATGCTTTATGAGAGCGCCTCAGTCATTAAAGCCAATCAGACCCTCTCTCCCTGGGCATGAGAACCATAGTAGTGTAACACACTCTTTCTTTCTCTCTCTTTCTCCTGTCTGTCAAAGAGCTGAGATCATGTGAACAGTGTATGTGGCAATCGACTGTATGGAGTGTATTATATCGAATGACCTATAAAGGCGAGAGCTCCCATATACTGTACTCAGTACTGTAACAGGTAAATAAAGTGTTGATTTTGTGGCAAGGCTGTCACTAGCCTAAATGGGCCCAATAGGACTCTTACAGTGGCAGGATAGATGAACACTGTCTGCCATAATGAGATGCTCTCATTACACATTCATAATAATCATAATCATTCATTGTATTTATATAGCGCTTTCCCGGGGCTCAAAGATGCTGACAATATGGAAAAAACAGAAAACACAGAAACAACAAGCAACAGATAACATGAGCACATAGAACACAGAGTTAACGAACAGGGAACAATTAACACAGCAATGTCCAGGGGGGGGGTGGCAGGGTTAGGGGAGATGGTTAGGGGTAGGGGAGGTTGTATGCATGGGAGAACAGGTAGGTTTTGAGGTGTGATTTAAGAGTGGAATTGCACATGCGCTAAATTGCACATGAAGCCCATTGCTAGAGATTCTTCGCCACATGGCTACACTTCCTTATCATCAAATCAAATGCACTCCCTAATAAATTAAAACAACAGCTCACCCCTGTGTGACCGGATCAATAGCGTCGCCTCCCAGCTGACAGCTTAATCGGCTGTGCTGCCGGACCAACAAAAATACAACTGGTCCGTTCTGCTGGGGCAGCATTTTTTTACTCTGACCTTGTCACCTTGCCCAAACCAATAAAAGTCTTCCCTGCTTCACCTCCCCCCCCCCCACACACACACACTGGCTCATTCTGAACACACAGGCCAGATAACATACTGTACATGTAAAAAGGGTGTAGATTCCCTCTACTGCCAAATGCCAATCCAAAGTAGGTATTAATAAAGGAATGGGTGAGGCAGTGTAATGATTTTTTTCTAGACACAGTTATCAATAAAAACAATCCAGTAGAAGCAGTCGTCTGGAAACTCAGGCCCTCTACAGATCTTGAGTCCTGTATCGTATTTTACACGAGGTAAACAAGGAAAACATTCACAATGAGCAAAATCAGAATCTCACATGTTATGCCTTTTTTTTGTTTATGTTACTTCAGGGACACCAAGGTGTGATGGATTAACACGCGTGGTTAACGCTATGGACCTCCTCGGAGGCCGCAGATAAAAGCCTTTAGCTGGCAATAAAAGATGTTTACTCATTCCCACCCAGCGCCTGTTTAAGTTGCGTCTGCTTGTATTACAGCAGCTACACTTGTTCTGGTCCAATTAATTCCCTGCTAATTCTATAAATACAACAACAGCTTTAATTAGGGATGTCTGTAATCTCACTGCCGTGAAACGGATTGCCACAGGTAAAAAAAGCACTCCACCAACGGCATCCTGTTGGGAGAGAGGGAAGTAGAGAGACAGAGAGAGGGAAGTAGAGAGAGAGAGGATAAAAAGCATTTGATAGGAAATGAAGCGGAGCGCTTGAAATTGAAATATGATCCCTTTGGAAATTAGAATGTTAAAGTGTGCCTGAAAATATTTATGACCCTCAGAGGCACAAACAGCTGTTTGTTTTCCAGCACAAATAGTGATTGTAATGTACATACTAACTAATTTACTACACACACACACACACACACACGCACACACACACACGCACGCACGCACACACACACACACACACACACACGCGCACACACACACATACACACACACACACACACACACACACACACACACAGACACAGACACACACACATACACACACACACACACACACACACACACACCATATGGAAACTGATTATGACTTCTGGTTGAATGCAAAGGCATACAGTAATAGTAAGGCACTTAGTTATTACAGTATATAAGTCTATTTAATAAGATACATTAAGACAAGGAAAGCCTGGCATTCATAATTGCTCATTAATGCTCTAATAGCCTAATTAAGACATAGATAATTATATCTCAGTACTACTACATTTTCAGTACTTAGTTTTAGTTCCAGCATTGGTGAACATGCTCTATGGTAATTGAATTGTAATAACCACATATACAAAGTGCATACAGTACAGGAATGTTTACTGCGACACACCCTGTATACCCTCTTCTGTGGAGGTGGTGGTCATGAAAACATTGAAACACGCGCCCTTTGTGTCCCTCCCCCTCAGAAAAAGCATGAGAAACAAGCTAATTTTGTTGATAGATTATCGATATTTAATTAACGTAAAACTGCTCGGAAAAATAATAATGAGTACTTCAAAGCTTCAAGTTGCGTGTTAGCAAAAAAAAAGAAAATCTGACTTTTAGGTCAGAAATAGTTTGAAGACTGATTTCACACATTTCTGTTTGCCGCCTGGTTGTTCCAAATACTAGCGCGAGTCACATATGTGTATTAAAGCCATAGTTGACTTCTGTCAATCTCCTGCTGCAGCTTAGCAGTGCAGTAACCTGGGTACTGTATGTGCTCAATGACTTGGAACATGTTTGACGGGTGAACAAGGCCCTGTGGCGTGTTGCTCTTGGTCTAAACCGTAGTATCATGGAGTATTCACACGGTGGTTGGTTTTTACTAACTGATGGCTCAATCTTAGTGAATTTATTCAATCAATCATCTCATCACAAATCTAAATGTCAGCTTGCATCTATTTAAATTGCATACCATTTTAATTACAGTCCATCCCCAATGTGTCCTCTCACTTCAAAGGTCTTATGAACTGTGATACTGCATTGTGAATATTTACTGCGTATTTTCCAGGCAAAACGTCTATAATTCTCACAGGGATGTTTCTTCTATCTATGTGTATGTGCTGCAGATTTCTAGTCTCCTAATTCATTGTGAGACACCTGATGTGTTTAGATGCACAGGCCCTATTCTCCTCTCCTAATTGCCCTCTCCTTTCTGCATGTTAATTCTTCAAGGTCAGGGAAGTCAGCGGCAGCCGCTGTTTTGATCGCGCTCCTCCAAAGAGACCAGCCATCCTTATTAGGCAGCGTTGCTCCCATGATCATGTGGTGATTAATATTCATGAGCGGAGAGCCACTGTCTGCCTACCAGCTATTTTACCTGGGCCTACATGGGTTTGTAAAATGCCTCTCAAGCTCTGTATACATTATTAAGATCAACTGGGAAGTGGAAGAACATATGCTCCCCCACAGATGTTGTTAAGTTGTAATGTTGGGCATAGTGCTTAAGGTCTTCACTGTCACACTCGTTTTGCCAGTGTGTAACTAGCTCTTCACATCCTTTACTCTATGTCTTAAAGCTACTGGCTATATCTCTCTAAGGCTAATATGCAATGCAGCGAAGCTCATTATGCCTATGCACACAGGCCATGTTTAGATATTAACATACAGATTCAATTCAATAGCCAACTTAATTGTATGAAATGCCTCACTCTCGTTCCTGATAAGATATTGATATCCAAAATGCATAATAATGTCTTTAAGGCCTTCTCTTTACGTTGGTTTGACTCCTCACGATGGGCTCTGTGTACTTATTCGCTGAAACCCTATTAAATCACACCTGTACAGGCTGAGTATGTTGCAGGCATGTAGCCCTGCTTAGTTTGCAGAAGTTTATTCTTTCCATTCTTCACCTGCTGTCTGTCTGCAGGTAACCATAGCATGTTTCTGTAGCTAGCTACAATGTGGCTTAACGTGCAGCAGGAGTCAGCTTTAATTTGAGGGTATTCACATCCAAAACAGCTCTTTAATATGGAGCCCCCTCTCTTCCAAGGGACTAAAAGTAATTGGACAATTGACTCAAAAGCTGTTTCATGAACATGTATGGGCTATTCCTTTGTTATTTCTTTATCATTTAAGCAGGTAAAAGGTCTGAGTGGATTCCAAGTGTGGCATTTGTATTTGGAAGCTGTTGCTGTGAACACACAACATGTGGTCAAAGAAGCTCTCAATGCAAGTGAAACAGGCCATCCTTTTTTATTTTTTCCCCACAAAAATCCATCAGAGAGATAGCGGGAACATTGTGAGTGGCCAAATCAACAGGGTTTGATGATCACAGGATCCTTACATGGTAAAGAAAAACCCTTCACAATATCCAGCCAAGTGAAGAACAGTCTCCAGGAGGTAGGCATATCGTTATCTAAGTCTACCATAAAGAAAATACTTCACAAGAGAAAATACAGAGGGTTCACCACAAGGTGCAAGCCATTCATAGGCCTCAAGAATAGAAAAGGCCAGATTAGACTTAGCCAAAAAACATTTTAAAATGCCCAGTTCTGGAACAGCATTCTTTGGACAGATGAAACTAAGATCAACCTGTACCAGAATGATGGGGATAAAAAAGTATGGAGAAGGCTTGGAATGGCTCATGATCCAAAGCATACCACATCATCTGTAAGGCAGTGTGATGGCATGGAAAGCAACTCAGACGTTTTTTAAGGCAAATAATTCTGCAATGGCCGAGTCAATCCCTTGATGTGTCAACCCAATCGAGCATGCATTTCACTTGCTGAAGACAAAACTAAAGGCAGAAAGACCCACGAACAAACAACAACTGAAGACAGCTGCAGTAAAGGCCTGGCAAAGCATCACAAAGGAGGAAACCCAGCATTTGGGGATGTCCATGGGTTCCAGACTTAATTAATTAATTTAATTAACAGACTTCAAGCAGTAATTGCTTACAAAGGATTCTCAACAAAGTATTAAAAATGAGCATTTTATTCATGATTATGTTAATCTGTCCAATTACATTTGAGCCTCTGGAAATAGGGGACTGTGTATACAAATGGTTGCAATTCCTAACGTTTCATACAATATTTTTGTTCAACCCCTTAAATTGAAGCTGAAAGTATGCACTTCAATTGCACCTTGATTTTTTCATTTCAAATACATTGTGGTGGCGTACAGAGCCAAAAGTATGAAAATTGTGTCACTGTCCAAATATTTCCAGACCTAACTGTACTGTTGCTAGGATCAATTCTCAATAAAATGTATCGAAAGGTTGTTTGACTACAGGCTAGCCACATCACATTTCAGGGTTCTGTATGAAATGTCAGATGTGGGAAATCGTTTTAGGAGTAACTAAGAAAATATAATGTCTTACCCAAAATACACATACTTTGACCAAATGGAAATTACTTGAATCATTGTGCATGGATGTCAGAAAAAAACATCACAATGACTAATTTAGGCCTTGTTCCAACTGTTCCAATCCTACGATTCTCCCGAGGGGTTAGGTTGTCGCTAGTTGAACCCTGCCATTTCAACTCAACAATCACGGAACAGCTCGCCGAATTTGGTAAGCCAAGTTCAATGTTTCAAGGTCTACCTTCAACGCAGGCTAACACGAGAAGGTTGTTAGCTAGTTGGTGCTCACAATTCCACGTTTAAACCCTTGTTACAGTTAGGGGTAGGGGTTTAATCCCTGCACACTGTCGCTGCACTTGGAAGCTGCCGGCGCACCGTACACACAGTGTGAAGTGCTGCTGACAGCCACCACAAGGTGGCGCAGTGAGAAGAGCAGTGATTGATTGATTGATTGAAAACTTTATTAGAATGTTTGCAGAAGTAGGTACATGAAAGTACATATTACATACAAGGTCAACTAAAAGGATAAAAACCCAAGAAAGCCACTGGCTTATTTCAATTGGGGTCCTTGATTTTCAATTCATCGTTACATGTAAGACAGACATAAGAAAAAAACTAGCACTATCTACAAGATAATACAGACAAATAACTATTACTATCTACAAGATAAACGTACATCCATCATGGGAAGAACAATACAACAAAACATAAGGTATCGGGTAGGACAGGTGGGGACATACACCACAGGTGGGGGCGGGGGACAAAACACAAAGTATGTACAGTGGGTAGTTCGGGTCTTTTAATCTGATTTTTGTTTTTGTTTTTGTTGTTTTAGAGGGTCCAGTTACGGATTGCAGCCTCCTGTAAATGTTTTTTGAGAGTGGTTTTGAAGGTGGGCAGTGTTTTGCACTCCATTAAGATTATAGGAAGGGCGTTCCACATTTTTACTGCATAGTTTGCAAACGAGTTTAACCCCTTGTTTGTGGTGCACCGCGGTTGAACGTGGTTCGTGGAGCTTCCTCTGGTGTTGTATGTGTGGACGTTGTTCACTTTTTGGAAGTATGTTGACAGGTACTTGGGTGTCTTTGTGGTGTAGCGTATCTTGAAGACCAGGCCCAGTGCAAGCTGCTGCACTCTGTCAACTACTCGTAGCCAATCAAGGCTCAAAAAATGAGCAGCGGTTAGATGTGTCCTAGGGTTGAGGCCTAGCAGAAGCCTAACCAGTTTATTTTGGGCTGTCTGGAGTCTTGTTTTATGGGCCTTTGTGGTTCTATAGTACCATGATGTTACGGCATAGTCGAAGTGACATTGAATGAGAGCTCCTGATAGGGTCCTCAGTGTGTTTTTACTGGAGGTAAAGGAAATGAAGGATGTTGGAAATATAAAGAGTCAAGTCAAGTGAAAGTGTATTGGACAGGATAGAGGTTTCGAATTCGAAAAGGGTTCGAAAGGTTTCCGACTGAGGGATGTTCAAATCACTCATCACCGTACAGGCATTAAACGAGTAAAATGTAGTTTTATTTATTCTCATCATTGCAAATTGCGGGTAAACATGTGTGATTGATTCATGATACTAGCTCTTGTGTCTGTTTGGTCTAGTTTCTAATAAGGCATTCAGAAGGAATTGCCACTTGGAACTCTGAGATTTAAAAACTGTGATTAAAGTGTACAGTTGGAATTACTATTGTTAACATAACCTGCAGGCTAGACCACAGCGTTTGAGGTCACCCAGAATGTCCACCTTAATGATACCCATTAGATACAGGCCCCTTAGTTTGATTTTGCAGAAACAGTGTACATGAGTCTTTTTGCTTTCTGCCGTAACCTGCTGACAAGAGTGTCCATTGCGTAACCACTACAAGGGCACAGGAAGAGTCATTACATCCAAACACGCATCATATTTCAGAATCCGCTGCTTTTCCCCCCGTTCTCCCTCTGTGCTGATGTGGATGGACAAGCCTTTTCCTTTGCTGTTGTTGTTGTTGTTGTTGTTGTTGTTGTTGTCTCTGCAGCAGAAAGCTAATGTGGAGCCGGGGGACCCCGTGTCATGGCAGGTCTGGCTGCTCTCTCTCTCTCTCTCTCTCTCTCTCTCTCTCTCTCTCTCTCTCTCTCTCTCTCTCTCTCTCTCTCTCTCACACACACACACACACACACACACACACACACACACACACTTCACCACTTCACACTTCCCTTGGTTCTCTTTCTCTCTTCCTTATCTCACTTGTTTTGCACTGTTACGACCGTAGTGTGTGTTTTGTTTGTTTCTTGTGTTTTAAGGATAAAAAGCTGGGAGAGACAGTTCGATGGTGTCGGTGGGTCAGTCTAAAACTCCCGGGTTGTTGTTGTGGTCAGTGGAGCCCCTAGACTTTTGGGGGTCCTAAGCAAACAACATTATGGAGGCCCCTGGTAAGGGACTTAGGCGGGTGACGATGTGGAAATTTTAAAATGTATTTATTTCCCTGACACTAAACTATAATACGGTTTTACGAAGTTCGCGCATGTGCGCGCGCTCGTGTGTGTGTAAGTAAAAAAACAGTCTGAAACAAAGGAATTCATTATAAATGTCATAATGTATTAATTAACAGTCACACACACGTCCGAGTATTTGATCAACAAAGGAGCCATGTGTAGTAACATCAAATTGGAGCAATATAAATAATGAAATATCAACTCACAATGGTGCTTATTAGAACTCTTAACACACTTACATTCTGAAACTGCTGGTGTTTTCACATTCTGAAACAGCAACATTAATATGTAATATCAAACAGAGCAAGAACAACAAATAAATAAACAAATAAACCCAAAAAATCAATAAACAAGTATATTCTGAAACCGCTGGTGTTCTTACTTACATTTTACATGACTCCACTGGGTCTGTCTGTCTGTCTGCCTGCCTGCTTGTCTGTCTGTCTGTCTGTCTGTCTGCCTAAGACATCTTACTTCTTTTGCACTCTGCATCTTATTTACATTTTTGCACTCTGCATCTCCTTGCTTATTTTGCACTCTACTTATGTTTGCTGTTTGCTATTTGCTGAACCCTACTCTGAACCTGCTCTATACTCTGAACCCTGACATACAGTAACCTTTTAGAATCGCTGCTCATAATTATATCCCCTTACCACTATCCTGGTGTCGTTTTTCATTGTCTTCTCGTTTCTTTTTTCTTTTTCTTTTTTCCATTATCAACCTATCATTGCGATTTAGAGTAAAACAAAGCACGCAACTGTCGCGTCTATCTTTTCATGGCTACTCTACATTGTGATTTACAAGGGATATTAACTAATATTAAGTCATATTATTACTTGGTTACATTTAGCAATTGATCCGCGGTACACATGCGTGCCGAACCGTGGGGGGCGAGAAGAAGTTTGTGAGTGGAACACATGAGGCCACCAAGTTCTTCCGCTGTTCTTTCTCGGGTATTTTAGGTAATTGCAATGTTACACTCTGAAGGTCACGTAAATCACGTTCTCTCAAATCAAATGACGCACAGATCGCACGTACAGTAAACAATATCAGAGTGAGATTGACAGCCAATCATCTCCCCGAGTCTGAAAGATTGACTTTTTTTTTTAACATTGCCATTGCATTTGGTACGTTAATGATCATCACCTCTTCTGAAATCAAACGCTCATCTTGACTCTTTTATTTTATTTTACAAAAAGACAGCGAGGGAAAGAAATAGGCCTACAACAGACAGGCTAGGTGTTTTAAATATCGGCGCGACCGTAAAATCTTCTCTCCTCAGAGTGACGGGGGGCCCTGCTGAGGTGGTACTAAGACGGGCGGAATACAAACAGGTGAACAGGGCCCTGCGGTTGTGGCACTTGGCCGTCAAGAACCCCCTCGTTAATGGTGGGCCGCCCCCCTCGCCCCCACCCTAGCTCCGCTGTTGACCGATATCATAAGAGACGGTATGCCTCTACAAATCATATTACACCAGGTAGCCAATTGACGGAAATCCGTCGCGACTTGGAAAAAATGTACGGAAATCCGTCGTAGCGACGGAGAACTTTAATCCCTGAGGACAGTTTTAGTTTGACAAAAAGGCCCTTTTTGTTTGGTGGCCCCAAGCAATTGCCTTGGTTGCCTCTATGGACGGGGCGCCTCTGGTTGTGGTGGTGGTGGTTTATGTTTTAGTTACAGCTGTGGTGTGGTACCTCAGGTCTGTAGGGTGTGTCGGGAACGCGAACCTTGTCTGGAACCGGTCGGCGTGTTCAGACCGAAAAGAAATGGGTTCGGAGCCTGAAAAGTTGGTTCGCAGCTGGAACCAGGAAATAGTGGTTCTCAGCGCGAACCGTGACGTCGTCAGTGGGTGTGTCATATTCTAGGCTGTGAAGACGAGCAAGAAGGAAGGAGACAAAATGTAATCTACTATTAGTGCTAAAAAACAACAAAAATATTATCCCGCCACTTCGTCACCCAACGTTGATGACGCTGGTTCTGGTTACACTGGTATGAACCCTTATTGTTCTGGTTACACTGGTATGAACCCTTATTGTTCTGGTTACACTGGTATGAACCCTGATGGTTCTGGTTACACTGGTATGAACCCTTATTGTTCTGGTTACACTGGTATGAACCCTTATGGTTCTGGTTACACTGGTATGAACCCTGATGGTTCTGGTTACACTGGTATGAACCCTGATGGTTCTGGTTACACTGGTATGAACGCAGTCTGGTTCTGGTTACACTGGTATGAACGCAGTCTGGTTCTGGTTACACTGGTATGAACCCTGATGGTTCTGGTTACACTGGTATGAACCCTTATGGTTCTGGTTATACTGGTATGAACCCTGATGGTTCTGGTTACACTGGTATGAAACCTGATGGTTCTGGTTACACTGGTATGAACCCTGATGGTTCTGGTTACACTGGTATGAACCCCGATGGTTCTGGTTACACTGGTATGAACGCAGTCTGGTTCTGGTTACACCGGTATGAACGCAGTCTGGTTCTGGTTACACTGGTATGAACCCTGATGGTTCTGGTTACACTGGTATGAACCCTGATGGTTCTGGTTACTCTGGTATGAACCCTGATGGTTCTGGTTACTCTGGTATAAACCCTGATGGTTCTGGTTACACTGGTATGAACCCTGATGGTTCTGGTTACTCTGGTATGAACCCTGATAGTTCTGGTTACACTGGTATGAACGCTGATGGTTCTGGTTCTGGTTACACTGGTATGAACGCGGGCTGGTTCTCCAGACAGCCCCAAGCTTCAGAGGTTCCAGAATGGGAATGGTTCCTTGGCGGTGTGAAAGCCCTATGAGAGGGTCACACAAACATGTTTTAGCTCAAGGGCTGCTCTCTCCTCTTGCTGGCTTTTGATGAATGCATTATGCTGCAACGTTTGCAGTAAAAGTGCTATACAAATAAAGTTATTATTACTATTATTATTATTACTACTGTGACCCTTGTGTTTTGGGTTGTGCTCCTCTGGCTAAAAAGGAAATCTTCTGTGTGGGCACATTTGGTTATCTCATTTTGAAAGTGCTTCTGTCCTTTAGAAGACTTCTCAAAACTTTCTGATCCATTGTTGGTTTATTGTTTTATTTTTTTACACTGATTACACTGATTTGGGATTCTAGACTCATGCTGTGCTGTCTGTGACTGTTTACGCCCTGGGCTATGGATTATTGGGTTTTGAATTAACAACTAAACTCTCTTATTTACCGAAATAATTATTGTTGCATGATATCATTCTGGAGTAAACAAGTAAACATACCGTACTGTAGAGTTGGTTGTTTTTACTCATATCATTTTTTACTATATTCAATTGACCTCTAAGTGAGCTGGAAAGCTTTTAATTATCCGTATCAAATCAGGTCATTGTGCAGCCTGCAGAGAACACAGCCTGCAGAGAACACAACAACAGTACTTTATAACCCCCCCACATTATCTCTCATGTCAACTGCACTAACACATGTCCCTTCCCTTGCTCCTGTAATCTAATCATATTATTATTATTATTATTATTATTTATTATTAATCTAATCATGGCTGTTGATTGGTCCTTATGAATGCTCCCCTGACCCTTAATAAAAAAACACAGCATAGATTCCAGAGGTATCAAACGGCTTAGTAATATTGATATCCATTAGTCTAGTCAGAAGCAGTCAGAGACGAACAATCAGACTGACATGTTTGACGTTGTTAGCGTTCCATTTCCAGGCCTTCTCCCCGCGCATCCGCGTTGCCAATGACAAGGGTCATTAGTCAGGATTACGTAGGGCTGTTCTGTGAACACACATGATTCATCTGATTCTATCTGACTTCATATGGAGGGGGAAATACGCAGGCTTGTCAGCCAGCTACATCAATCACATTCAATCACATACTTTATCATTTCATCATCCATATTCATATACAGTTACAACATTGGTGTCTTGAAATGCACACAATTACAGCATACATATGATGTTTAAAAGGTGTAAAGGCGTGCTTTGTCTGGGAACAAGTGAATCCCACAAACACAATTAGCAACCTTTAAATACAAAGCCCTGTTTTGTCTGGTTGTTTTGTTCTCCCCCACCGGTGATACTGAAGGCCTCATTAGGCTGTTGGAACACGTTGGGCTCCAGAGCCATTTCAACATCTCACCTTCCCACTCTATTAGCACTTCCATTCCATGTCGTGCCCGGGGGTTAAATGATAATCATCACTAGTCCGCATTTTTTGGCATCACTCATGAAATTAAAGCACCCAGTCAGGAAGTGCCATGCTTTGCTTAATTAACTTTTTGTCTACTATGCCGTTCAAAATTCACAAATCCGCTGCTACAGTCAGTTATCCATTTTTGTTCCTATGACACATTTTCAAATGGAGCAGGCATAGAGTCGTTCATTTCAACTAAAGCTAAAGGAGGATTTTATTGGTACTTGATTTACTTTTTAATAATGTTACCACACAGCTCGCTGACCCGGTATCTGATGTTTTCAGGTGAACATAACAGCATATATAATGGCATATATAAACACTCATAAACATGTATATGTTGCAATCACTAACTGATAAAAAGCTTTCAGGGAAGCTAATGTATTTTTATGACACATCCGCTGACATTAGCGTTTATGGTGATGGGTGGAAGTGTGCTAAGTGCAGATTGGGGAGTCATCTGGCATGGTGCCAGGGGCAGTAGTGCTACTCAGTCTGGCATCTCTGAGGGGTTCCACCTGTTCCACCTGTTCTCACTTCTCACCTGCCTGTCAACAGCCAGCGCTACCAGGTGTGCATGAGGTGACATGCCTGTTGTACCTGCCATGATTTAGAGGTGAGCCGAGGGTAATCAGGTTGACTGGCTAAGTGACCTCAGGCTGTCACTTGGATGTGGAGGACATTACCTGACTCAGCATGAAGTCATTTCATTCTGGTGACATGATTCTGGCGTTCATGTCATCAGTTACATTTTAGAGTAACACAGGCGTCATCGTTTTTGTCCCAAAGCCTTTTGGAAGATCAGAGCAACCAGTTAAGACATGGTAATAGTCACGTTCTGCCTGGCTCTGATACACTCTGATGTGATTGACAGCATAGTCAGACTGTAACTGTAACAGACTGTCTACACACTGGCACTTACTATCTCAGAACGCTGCCTCTGACAGATGGAGGCTGGATCACAGTGGCAGTGTGAGGGAATCACAGAGCGGTGAATGAACATTCAGCTGGAGGGGCTTTATGATCTCATAATGGCATTGAGATTTCCAAACATCATGATCTGCGCAAAAGAGTTTGTGGAGTTAGCGACTCTGTAATGACGACACACTCACCGAACACTTTATTAGGAATACTATACTAATACTGGGTTAGGGCCTACCTTTGCTCTCAATTCTCTATGGCATTGATTCCACAAGAATGTTGAAAACATTCCTTTGAGATTCTGGTCCATTTTGACATCTGTGATTCCTGCAGATTTCTCAGGTGCACTTTCAAGCTGCACTTTCATTCTCTCATTCTCCCGTTCTACCCATTCTAATGGATTCAGATCCTGTGACTGGGAAGGTCACTGAAGAAGACTGAACTCATTGTCATGTACATGAAACCAGTTTGAGACGAATGTTGCTTTGTTGACATGATGCATTATCATGCTAGTAGCCATTAGCAGATGGGTACATTGTGGCCATAAAGGGATGCACATGGTCAGCAACAATACTCAAATAGGCTGTGGCATTCAAGCGATGATTGATTGGTATTAAGGCCCAAAGTGTGCCAAAAACAGTCCCCACACCATTACACCACCTCCACCAGCCTAAACTGTTGACAGGTGTACAGGTGTTCCTAATAAAGTGTTCAATGACTGTATATTCAAGCAGATTTCTCTGAGGAGTCTTAGAAGTGCACCTTTGGTCAATCCATTCGGGTTCATTTATTTGGAACAACTACAGCGGTCGCATTCAATGATGTTTCTCATGGGTTCATTCCCCTGCATGTACACAGACTCCAACTTGCATCTCTCAGAGGTTCCACTTGATAGCCCCTGCAAAACTGAGTGTGTGTGTGTGTGTGTGTGTGGGGGGGGGGGGTCCAATTCAGATTTTATAGAGTGGCTTTTGTTTTCCATTGTATTCCATTATCTGGGCTTCGCTTTTTTGTCTCAATAGGCACTGATTTTCTGCCAGAGCCCATCAGATTCAATAGGGCCTCCTGCTCTCTCCTGCAGATAACAGCAGAGACCCTTTCACTGGGCCTTTAAACACTTCTGGGAGACTTATCTACAGCCAAGATGGCCTGTCCACGCTCATTCATTTCAGCCTGGCTCCCCCCTAACCCGGCTATTGATAAAGTGGTACTGTTTTATGAGACTTGAGTCCAGGAAAACAGCTCTTACGGGCAATATCTTTATTCTTTTATTATTATCTGGAGGGCTTAGATATAGGAACATGTAATTTCATTTTTAAGCCATTTGATTTTCTAAGCAGCCACCAACCTCCTCTCTATTTCCCAAATATCACTGAGACTATGTTGTGCTTATTGTACTATTAAAGAAAGACACAACGATTTAATGTATCATTAAGTATCTTTATAATGTGACGTTTCTCTAATGTGGTGGGGATTATAAGGCTTCTAGCTTCCATCAAAAGCAGTACGTTTGCCACTGGCAGTCTAATTGGAGGGCTGTGGAGAGGGGGGGGGAGGAGAGAGAGATGGGGTCCAATCTATGGGACGTCAGCTCAGTGCCAGATGAAATCTGCCCGCTCCTTTGATGAAGAGAAGCCTGGAGGTGCACATCTAATAGAAAACACTAGAAGAGACCAGACCCATCTCCCATCTGCAGGCCAATCCTGCCCTGCTCTACCACAATAGTAAAAGGAGGGGGAGTATGGGGGAAGTTGGAGGAAGTAGAAGGTGTATGGAGCTATCTTTAACACTTTTAACAGTCAAGGCACTCCCAAAACCACAGAGTACCCAGACAATTTTTGACAAACGATACCATTCAACCAGTCAAAACGATTTCACTGGACGTTTGTCAGCCATGACAGACAAGTCTCATGCAATCTCATTCAAGCGCAGTGTAACCACGTGTTTGTTGTGGAGAGAAGAGTGAAGTGGGTTGTCAGGGTGGAGGAGGGCGGAGGGTGAGGTTGTCCAGGGCCAGCCGTCAGCCCTGTCCTAGAGGAGGTAATGCTGTTATCTGGGAGAGTGTACCTGCTGCTAATCTGATTGTGGACCTTTTATTCTCCGCAGCAGATTGCTGTTGAATAATGAAAGGTGGACCGGCCCTACACAAAGGCAATGCCATGGATATTGGCTTCTTTCCAAGTCACATTGATTTGTCTTTAATACCCCACGTATAATGATAGACTGGGGAGCGGAGCCGTGTGGCTGTGGCTGAATAGAAGACTGAGCCTCTAAGGGCCTCTTCTCTTCTTCTTCTGAACTGAAGATTTCCGCCTTAGAATCCAAATAACAAGTATGGCCCATTGCCACTCAGACATCCATGCGATGCCACTTCTACTGCCTCTTGATTGCGGGTGGCCTTGTCTGGAGTGGGGTTGATGCGTTGCCATGTTTGCCTGCTGGCAGTGAGACTGGCACGATGAAGGTAGAGATCTTTGATGATCGGTGGAGCAAAAAGAGAGAGAGAGTGCCTTTCAACCCTGCTTTCTTGTCGCAACGAGAGACGTTAGTGATGCAGTGGATGAGAAAGCATGCGGGGGGGGGGGGAGATTTTGTATTCACCACGTTTGAGCAAACCGCATATCAATGGCGCTCATTCTAAACAGCTCATTCACACTGTCCGCCCGCAGGCCATGCTTTTGTGCAATTGTGTTACCTGTGTGTGTGTGCGTGTGCGTGCGTGCGCACGTGCGTGTCTATCTCCCCTCTGTTGTGGAGGCAAACCGCCAGATTGCCTGGGGAGACCATCAAAGGACGGGGCAATGTAGGTCACTCTCAGGGAAGATCTGAGGCTTCGTAGAGACAGGCCGTTCTGTCCTCCCGCTCCTCTCCTCCCCTCCGTCCCCCGCTCCCCCCCTCCTCTCCCTGGAGTCGACTCAGTGCAGCCAACTCACAACACCTCCAGGCAACCACAACATGGTGCGCCTCAGGCAAAGCTCCGTTTAACCTAGGAGGAAATTGCTCATTACTCTCTATTTGCCTCTCGTTCTATCCAAGCATGCCTAATGTTATTACATGTTCTAGTTCCTCAGCACCGCCGACGACTCTAGAACTGGCACCCAGAGAGAGAGCTCCAGTCTCTCTCTCCCGTGGTGTCAGCTTTTCATTCTAATGATGACTTGATTTGATTGAGGATCAGATGACTGATGTCTGTCAAGGCTCTGAGCATGATAGATAGAGAGCAGCTGTTGAGTCAACGTGAGAGGAATTTAAAGAGCCCTTTTTGCTGCTAGAGCGGGAAACAAGGGCCACTGTAATTGAAATGGATTGCTGAGGAATATATCAGTTTCTTTCATGTGCACAGCGGTTGGACTAAAATATGTTCTTCTATTCCATTTGTATCTCTCTCTGGCAGCGTCTTTTTTCTTCCCATGAACTGGGGATTAGCATGATGCACATTTTTCACTTCACTGTAAATCTTAACGCCTGATCAGATTAGGTAAATTACCTTCCCTTTGTTTCCACTTCCACTGTTTTTATCCACTTCCGCCAGGCTCCATTTAACTTGAAGTCTCAACTCCCAACACAGGCTAAATGAGCCTTAAAACATTTGATAAATGTGTTATCCAGCGCTCTCACCGCTCAAGTTCTCCTCATAGAGGTTAGTAAGGACCTCTGGGCAACATAGAATGACCTTGTATAGCCTCACACTATATCCAGTTATCACAATCACCCCTTTATATCATTGTGCACAAGCGTCTTTGGTTCCTCAGTGCGGATGCCTACTATTACATACATTAGTACTCCATAAACCTTGCATGATTTGCATGAACTATGATTTGTCAAATAAAAGGTTACCTAATGTTCCTTTCCTCCAGTGTAGTGCGTAGTACCTGTAGATGTTTGGATTCTTTGCTACTATCCTTGCTACCGACAACCCTTTGGGTAAGTCCATGTGGGTCCACACAACTCAGTGGTAAACTTGACGCTTCACTAACCCACTGAATCATTGGTGGGACTCTTTCATGACATTGTCTCATGTCTCAAAGACTGGCACGCAAAATTAAATGAACCCCCCCCCTGCCCCCCCGCCCCCCACCCGCGCCATTGATTCTGATAGTGTTTGAAGATAGCATTTCCCAGAGGATCTACCTAATAAAGTCTATTCCTTTGTCATTCACCAAACAAACCATTTTTCTTCATTGACTTTGGTAATGTGATTGTCTCGTTTTCATAAATTTTGGCTCTTAACAGATAAGAGGGTATTCATCTTTTGTCTTTGTAGAGTAATAAAATGATTAAGTCAATTAAAACCCAGCCAAGCTTTTCTCAGCGAAAGAGCTTTTGTTGCAATAAATGATCAAGCCTAGCATTCACACAAAACAGCTGCAATCTATCTCTGTGTAAGCTAATTCCTGTTGCATTATTCTCTCTGTGCTGTACAAGAGAGGAGCTTGTCCAACACTGACCTTTGCAGACAGTATTAATATGCATGGTCGTGTCTCAGATCATTCATTTATCTGTTGTTTAAATGTGGAGCGTAGAAATGAACATTTCGTGCAAACATCTCCATTCTAAACCACAGATGCAGTGGTATTTGTATAAATAATCTAACTATATGACTTAACTAACCCAGATATATTGATAGTGTAATATTCATATACCAGAATATCAATATTATTTCAGGCAATGTGCCTTTCCTTTAACAGAAATGAAAATGGCCCTCTTCAATGAGATCTTTATCAGTGTAGCACTGTGGGGCTCTCATCCCTCCCACCCTCCCTCCCTCCCTCCCTCCCTCCCTCCCTCCCCTAGTGCCTGTCAGACTTGGTTTAGTGACAGGGCTGAGGCTGGGAGCCATCATTTCATCAGACAACAGAAGCCATCTGTCCCACCAGTCATCATTAACCTTATTGGCTGGAGCTGAGCTTCTGAGCTCACTCAGATCTGCCATGCAGATACGGCGCTCTCTGGTAGAATAGCTGGGGAGAGCCTTAACATATCCCATAATAGGAAGCTATGGGAACAGACTGACAATTCCATTATGATGAATACATTGTGTTGTAAGCAGCCGTACACTTCTTGACATGTTCTGTTCAGAGTGCTGTACTGGAGATGTCTGACTGAATGTCTCCCCTGTGCTCATATGAGAGTTTCTCCTAGGAGTAATTTCTCCCCTGTCTGCCCTTTCAGACATAAAGCTATTGTTCTCACTATCTTCCCCCTCAGATCAATCTGTTTTACACTGTCAACTCGCCTTGCTGTTGTTTGCTCCCATACATCCCACAATAACCACAGCCATGGAAATGCAACATTGAGATTTAGCTGAAGAATGAAATCTACTGTAAATTATACAATCAATTAATACTTCAATCAACAAAAACCATGCTCCTTAAACCATGCTCCTTAAACCATGCTCCTTAAAGCCTAACCCTAACCTAACCCTGTGAATGACAACACATGAGAATGAGTGATTACTAGCTAAGGGTCATAGTTAGTCCTCATCCTTCTGATCCTATGAAATCTGTATGCATGGGGTGTGAGACAATATCTGCCTAATTACTGTAGTTGTTATGATGGACCCACCTAATTCATCACCCCTCTGAACATTTAATTAGCTGGTAGCCCCAGTACAATTAACGCTGAATTAGGACAAATTGAACTGCAAGTCTAGCAGCTTGAAGGACACACCACATCAACATTATGATCCCAGCCAGGGAAACGTTACACACAGCACATTTGAGCTTGCCTGAAAGTCATATTAGTATCTCTCTGAAAGTCATATTAGTCTCTCTCTGAAAGTCATATTAGTCTCTCTCTGAAAGTCATATTAGTCTCTCTCTGAAAGTCATATTAGTATCTCTCTGAAAGTCATATTAGTCTCTCTCTGAAAGTCATATTAGTATCTCTCTGAAAGTCATATTAGTCTCTCTCTGAAAGTCATATTAGTATCTCTCTGAAAGTCATATTAGTATCTCTCTGAAAGTCATATTAGTCTCTCTCTGAAAGTCATATTAGTATCTCTCTGAAAGTCATATTAGTCTCTCTCTGAAAGTCATATTAGTATCTCTCTGAAAGTCATATTAGTCTCTCTCTGAAAGTCATATTAGTATCTCTCTGAAAGTCATATTAGTCTCTCTCTGAAAGTCATATTAGTATCTCTCTGAAAGTCATATTAGTATCTCTCTGAAAGTCATATTAGTCTCTCTCTGAAAGTCATATTAGTCTCTCTCTGAAAGTCATATTAGTATCTCTCTGAAAGTCATATTAGTCTCTCTCTGAAAGTCATATTAGTATCTCTCTGAAAGTCATATTAGTCTCTCTCTGAAAGTCATATTAGTATCTCTCTGAAAGTCATATTAGTATCTCTCTGAAAGTCATATTAGTCTCTCTCTGAAAGTCATATTAGTATCTCTCTGAAAGTCATATTAGTATCTCTCTGAAAGTCATATTAGTATCTCTCTGAAAGTCATATTAGTCTCTCTCTGAAAGTCATATTAGTCTCTCTCTGAAAGTCATATTAGTCTCTCTCTGAAAGTCATATTAGTATCTCTCTGAAAGTCATATTAGTCTCTCTCTGAAAGTCATATTAGTATCTCTCTGAAAGTCATATTAGTCTCTCTCTGAAAGTCATATTAGTCTCTCTCTGAAAGTCATATTAGTCTCTCTCTGAAAGTCATATTAGTCTCTCTCTGAAAGTCATATTAGTCTCTCTCTGAAAGTCATATTAGTATCTCTCTGAAAGTCATATTAGTATCTCTCTGAAAGTCATATTAGTCTCTCTCTGAAAGTCATATTAGTCTCTCTCTGAAAGTCATATTAGTATCTCTCTGAAAGTCATATTAGTATCTCTCTGAAAGTCATATTAGTCTCTCTCTGAAAGTCATATTAGTCTCTCTCTGAAAGTCATATTAGTCTCTCTCTGAAAGTCATATTAGTATCTCTCTGAAAGTCATATTAGTATCTCTCTGAAAGTCATATTAGTATCTCTCTGAAAGTCATATTAGTCTCTCTCTGAAAGTCATATTAGTCTCTCTCTGAAAGTCATATTAGTCTCTCTCTGAAAGTCATATTAGTATCTCTCTGAAAGTCATATTAGTATCTCTCTGAAAGTCATATTAGTATCTCTCTGAAAGTCATATTAGTATCTCTCTGAAAGTCATATTAGTCTCTCTCTGAAAGTCATATTAGTCTCTCTCTGAAAGTCATATTAGTATCTCTCTTGTCTGAAAGTCATATTAGTATCTCTCTGAAAGTCATATTAGTATCTCTCTGAAAGTCATATTAGTCTCTCTCTGAAAGTCATATTAGTCTCTCTCTGAAAGTCATATTAGTCTCTCTCTGAAAGTCATATTAGTCTCTCTCTGAAAGTCATATTAGTATCTCTCTGAAAGTCATATTAGTATCTCTCTGAAAGTCATATTAGTCTCTCTCTGAAAGTCATATTAGTCTCTCTCTGAAAGTCATATTAGTATCTCTCTGAAAGTCATATTAGTCTCTCTCTGAAAGTCATATTAGTATCTCTCTGAAAGTCATATTAGTATACCTCTGAAAGTCATATTAGTATCTCTCTGAAAGTCATATTAGTCTCTCTCTGAAAGTCATATTAGTCTCTCTCTGAAAGTCATATTAGTCTCTCTCTTGTCTGAAAGTCATATTAGTCTCTCTCTGAAAGTCATATTAGTATCTCTCTTGTCTGAAAGTCATATTAGTCTCTCTCTTAGTGTTTACTGTCCTTAATACATACTGTATGTAATGTCCTTATTACATACTGTAATAATTGATGTCATTGTTTGTTTTATGTCTGTAAATGCACTTTACTTAGTATATCTACAGTTGCACTTTACTTAGTATATCTACAGTTGCACTTTACTTAGTATATCTACAGTTGCACTTTACTTAGTATATCTACAGTTGCACTTTACTTAGTATATCTACAGTTGCACTTTACTTAGTATATCTACAGTTGCATGCACTGGTGTTGTATTGTATGCAGGTGGGCCTATTACAAGCTGGTCTGCATGCAGGTACACTGTATGTCTAAGCCTCCTATCTCTAATCTCCTAGTGTGTGTCTCGGAATAGTACAGTACAATAAAGTACAGTAGCAGTCTTTAGATGATATTACCATTCCTTGGATAAAAGCCCTCAAAATGTATTTTAATAACACATAGGAGATTCATCCCTGGCCTGCTAAATGAAACAGCGCAAAGAAAGTCGTTCAGAGACGAGACTGAGATCTTAATTATTGAACCACTCATTGATGTCTGCTCAGCAAAGATAACAAAACTAATTAGCCAATTTAGATGTGCAAATAGAAAATGATTTTTTTTCTTCTGTGGACTAAACGCTGATGTCTAAAGATTTACAGTAATTATTTTCATTTGGCTGGGAATTAAGTATCTTGGCGCCATCACTGGAAGCCATGGTGATGTAGAGCCTGCAGCGCTGTTTGGAAGACGAGGGGGCAAATAGCCAGACTGATTGCCAATGATAGAGTCGTATAGGAGGGCAGAGTGGAATTCAATAACTGTCATTCCCACACACTGGTCCTAAATCAAAGACACAATTTGTAAATCCAATCACTGAGAAAACTGAAAATACCCTATCTCCCTGGCTTTCACTCATATTTGTTTCTGATTATCTGTTCCTCTGTTTCTGCCATCCCCCTCTCTTTCTCTCTTCATACAGAGTAGCATAGTCTGTGAACTTACTTCCCGTTCAAGAACCCCCCAAAAATCCCATCAAATAGATCATATAAGCATTGTGTAACATGGCTTAAAGTTTCTTGTGATGTTTGTCTCATGTAACCATTTCTCAGTTATTTTGTCTGTACTTTCTTTTGTTAAGTCAAAACTTCAATAATTTAGAGACAACACAAGAAACTTGCACTATGTTACACAACATTCATAGCAGCTGGCACGCTCAATATGACATTTGGATGGGTTGTGTACAGTAACATTTGGATGGGTTGTGTCCAGTAACATTTGTGAATGAACCATGAATGGCAGCAGGCCATCATGCCTGTTATTAGAAACTATAAGTAAGAGAGGAGTAACTGAGACCACGTCTGTCATGAGTGTGGCCATGTGCAGTGAGCACCCAGTGAAGCATTCTCATCATGTTCCCCCTAGAGCCTCTTGACACCACTTGGCAGACGGCCTGAGAAATGGACTTGTCATAGTGAAGTGAGTGTGTGTGTGTGTGTGTGTGTGTGTGTGTGTGTGTGTGTGTGTGTGTGTTTGTGTGTGTGTAAAACCAACAGCAGCATGTCATGTTATGTTTAACTCTACTCCACAAACAAAAACACAAAGCAATTGTTCAGAAACACAGGTTTGGTGTTGCCTCAGCTCTCTCCACACTGTGTGTATGTGTGGTCTCTCAGGACAACCTGCAGTGTGGATGTTAATGCTGTGTGTGTGCTCAGTGCGCACCGACAGGACTAAATCTGAACTCTAATGATTTGAAGATCTCTGTTCTGTAGCAGCAGGCACAGAGACCCAGAAATAACATGTGACACGGTCTGGTGAAAAGGGCTGCATGTTGGCAATTCTCAAGTCACACAAAAAAAAGAAAAGAAAGTTTTCCGTTGTTTTGCATATTACGAAAGTTGAAGTGTTGAAGAGCTCACTCGATATAACAAACAACAGTTTTAGGATCACTAAATACTTATAATTTGTGAATTTGATTCACTGTCTCGTCTACCTTAGGCTAATGGCTTGTAAACAAACTTACGTTTTAGGACATGTTCAGAAGCAAGGACTGTGTGATCATCTAATTATTAGGGATGCACCGAAATGAAAATTCTTGGCTGAAGCCGAAACTGAACTTCAGGAAACACTTGGCCAAATACCGAATACCGAATACAGAGTGCGTACTGGCGGTTTGCATTGCATAAATGTAGCTTTTTATTCATGCTTGTACTGTATGCTTATTCATGTCAAATGTCAAATGATAATTATCAAAATTATTTGTTTGAAATTGTATATACTTCATGTTATGTATTATTTCCTAATTTCATGAAAGATGTAGACATTGTGACAGCGGCCGGTGAACAAGTCACCAATCAAAATGTTCAGACTTTTATTTTGAAAAACGGAAATACATTTCAACATTGTTGAAAATCACATCACACACTCGCTAGTCAAGCCAAAATATTACAATGCATTGGATTCGGTGAGTAATCCCCAGTGCTACCTAGTTAACTATATAACACTACTTTATATTGTTAACAGGCTCACAAAACAAGCTGTGTTAGTTGACTAGCACTAACGAGTGTGTCATTGATTTTCAACAACGCTTAGCTCGCGCTTTTATTTTGAGTTCGCAAAAACGAAAACGTAAAGGTCTTTGCACACCAATGCGTGCGTTTTCGCATGCGTATTTTTTAATCCGTCATCCGAAAAAAACGCTAAGCACAGAGACCTTGCACACCGGTCCGTTGCGGAGTCCGTTGCGTTTTTTTACATTGCGAACTTTCGCAATATGCACTCTCCATTCTAAATGCTTGATTTAGCAAAAGGTACAAACAACTGAGAGCAATAACTAAAACCAAATTCTACAATCAGTAGAATGTATTATCAGTAGAAAAGTACAATAAATCTTAATTTCTTTTAACAAAGCGTGGTGTGCATCTCCTGCAGTGTGATATCTGTAATCATACCATGTGTAGACTCTCCGCTCAGGGTTGCCAGATGGGATTGAGAATTTCCAACCTAACCACAGTCTAAAAACGGCTAAATCCACCAAAAACCAGCCCATCTGGCAACCCTGTCTCCGCTGCATCAGAGTGTACAAAGCTGACATTTCAACTTGGATGGCTGACCACCATCTCAAGCTCAATCTTAACAAGACCGAGCTCCTCTTCATCCCTGGGAAAGCCTGCCCTCTCCAAGACTTCTCCATCACAGTGGAGAACTCTACTGTAACCCCCTCCCTGACAGCCAAGAACCTTGGAGTGATCCTGGATAACCGACTATCCTGTGCGGAGAACATTGCAGCAACGGCTCGCTCCTGCAGATTCTTCCTCTACAACATCAGAAGGATACGACCATTCCTTACCAGAGAGGCAGCGCAACTCTTGACCCAGGCACTGGTCATCTCCCGCCTGGATTACTGCAATGTACTCCTGGCTGGGCTCCCCGCTTCAGCCATTAGACCTCTGCAGCTCATCCAGAATGCTGCTGCCCGGCTGGTATTCAACCTCCCCAAATACTCGCATGTCACCCCTCTCCTTCGCACCCTGCACTGGCTCCCGATAGCAGCTCGCATCAGATTCAAGACCCTGGTGCTTGCATACCAGGCAGCTAAAGGGACAGCCCCTGCCTACCTGAAGGAAATGGTAACCCCCCAAACCCCTGCCCGCTCACTCCGCTCCTCCACCTCGGCTGGCCGACTGGCCCCACCTCCTCTACACAGCAGTCGGGCTGCCCGATCACGTCTCTTCACAACACTGGCTCCCCGCTGGTGGAATGAGCTCCCCACGGCCGTCAGAACGGCTGAGTCACTACCCATCTTCCGTCGTAGACTGAAGACCCATCTCTTCAGGTTACATCTTAACTGCTCCTCCTGAGACATCTTCTGACCCTCACCACTACGTCTCCTAAAGACACCCGCTTTCCCCTCTACTGTGTCCCTAAGAACTTCTATTGCCCCCCTTGTACTGTTTCTCAGTTTCTCCAGAAAAAATAAAATAATAATAATAATTAGTAGAAGGCGATAGGGAGAAGGTTTTTTCTTCTATCAGTGGCCCCGGGCCCGAGCTAGATTACTCTTCCTGCAACGAATGGTGGATTGCTGATTCACATGCTTAGTATTCAAATGTATTGATTGTAAGTCGCTTTGGAATAAGGCGTCTGCTAAATGCCAAAAATGTAAATGTAAATGTATGTACTTGTTGCGCAAAATAGGCCAGGGTTTGTCAAATCCTTTGTTGGACATCTCGTTTCTTAAGTCCTGGTATATTGTGGCATTTCTTTACTGTTTGCCATCTGGTCTAGGAATACCCAGGGAGACGCAGACAATAGAAGTAGAATAGAATAGTAGAATAGAAAAAGAAACCTCTATAACCAGCTGAATGATGTACCTGTATGATGCACTGGCAGTCTGCGACAGTGTGCACCTGGCCGGACCTTCTGCCTGAGTTTGAGTATGATGCTGCCCAAATGAATGTTATTGTTTAGTGATGCTGCCCAAATGAATGTTATTGTTTAGTGATGCTGCCCAAATGAATGTTATTGTTTAGTGATGCTGCCCAAATGAATGTTATTGTTTAGTGCCGTACGCTTTCGTGGTATTATATTGTGTGAATTATCATCTGTATGTTGTTTTTCTTTCACTCGACTAACCGCCGAAATAATACTTGAGACATGTACTTCCGTAAACATTAATCCAACTGTCCTGCAGTTCTAATTTGACGATGTGTCCCAGTCTATACCATGGCGGAGTGGTCAATAACAACTCTCAAAAGGCTTTTGACGGACGCGGAAAACGCAGAAAATCGAACCTGTTCCGATTTTTTTTTTACGGACGAATATTACGGATTCTGTGTGCAAGCGTGATTGACACAACATGAGTTCTAATTTATTTTTTTAACAGACGTAAAAAACGCATTGGTGTGCAAGGGCCTTAAGTCCCCCTTGACTTTAAAATAGCAAGGGTAACCCCACTGTATAAAAAAGGAAGCAAATTAGACCCAGGCAACTACCGACCTTTTTCTATTCTTAATTCAATCTCGAAACTTATGGAAAAAATAGTTTATGAACAGGTTGATAGGTACCTTACCGAAAAAAATCTGATGTATGAATTTCAATCAGGATTCAGAACATCCCATTCCACTGACACATGCCTTCTCTATTTGAACGACCACATCAACCATGAGGTGGACTCGGGCAAGTACTGCGGCATGGTCATGCTGGACCTCCAGAAGGCCTTCGACACAGTAGATCACCACATATTGTTAGATAAACTGAAAGCAATTGGGTTCGATAGAACATCGGTGAGCTGGATGCAATCCTACTTAGAGGGGAGGGAACAGGTGGTTAGTGTGAACGGAACACTGTCCCCCCCCCTCCCAGTGACCTGCGGCGTTCCACAAGGAAGCATATTGGGACCTTTACTGTTCCTAATATATGTGAATGACATGTCATCAGCATGTGATTGCAATTTGTTCCTGTTCGCGGATGACTCGGCTCTGCTGGTCTCTGACAGGGACATATTGCAGGTGGAAAAAGCGCTAAGCGCTGAACTGAGTAGAATCTGCATCTGGCTAGCTGACAATAAACTATCAATACACCTAGGTAAAACTGAAACCATCCTATACGGATCCCCATCTAAACTCAGAAAGGCTGAAAATTTTAAAATAAAAGTGGGTAACATTAATATCACAAGAAAAGAGGATATTACATACCTGGGCTCCATCTTAGAGGCAAATCTTTCCGGAGATAAAATGGCAGCAAAAGTAATCAAAAAAGTGAACCATAGAACTAGATTCTTGTACAGGATATCCTCACTTGTCAATAAAAACACACTGAGGACCCTATCAGGAGCTCTCATTCAATGTCACTTCGACTATGCCGTAACATCATGGTACTATAGAACCACAAAGGCCCATAAAACAAGACTCCAGACAGCCCAAAATAAACTGGTTAGGCTTCTGCTAGGCCTCAACCCTAGGACACATCTAACCGCTGCTCTTTTTTTGAGCCTTGATTGGCTACGAGTAGTTGACAGAGTGCAGCAGCTTGCACTGGGCCTGGTCTTCAAGATACGCTACACCACAAAGACACCCAAGTACCTGTCAACATACTTCCAAAAAGTGAACAACGTCCACACATACAACACCAGAGGAAGCTCCACGAACCACGTTCAACCGCGTTGCACCACAAATAAGGGGTTAAACTCGTTTGCAAACTATGCAGTAAAAATGTGGAACGCCCTTCCTATAATCTTAAAGGAGTGCAAAACACTGCCCACCTTCAAAACCACTCTCAAAAAACATTTACAGGAGGCTGCAATCCGTAACTGGACCCTCTAAATCAAAAATCAGATTAAAAGACCCGAACTACCCACTGTACATACTTTGTGTTTTGTCCCCCGCCCCCACCTGTGGTGTATGTCCCCACCTGTCCTACCCGCTGTACATACCTTATGTTTTGTTGTATTGTTCTTCCCATGATGGATGTATGTTTATCTTGTAGATAGTAATAGTTATTTGTCTGTATTATCTTGTAGATAGTACTAGTTTTTTTGTCTGTCTTACATGTAACGATGAATTGAGAATCAAGGACCCCAATTGAAATAAGCCAGTGGCTTTCTTGGGTTTTTATCCTGTTAGTTGACCTTGTATGTAATATGTACTTTCATGTACCTACTTCTGCAAATCTTCTAATAAAGTTTTCAATCAATCAATCAATCAAAGTCTTAGGCCGCATTCATAAATTAGCTCTGAGAGTTGCACTGTTTGATCGCGTCCTAAAAAAAAACGTCTCACTTTCGGTAAACATTTGGTCTTTTCACAAGGAATGGTCAAACACTGAATGTGCATTTTTTGCTATTTTCGACCGAATAATTTTGGTGGACGGACTTTTGGTGCATCCCTACTAATAATGTGTAGTTACCTTATGTGTTTTTACCCTGTTGATGTTCTATCAGCGTGTTGTGATGTGCTAAACATGCAATTAGATTAGCCACTAGCTATTAGCAGCTATTTTGTGTGTGTTTCGATTCAGAGCGATATTCCCCGGTATTTGGTTTCTTCTTAAATTATTTTCAGATTTCAATGTATGACGGATCATTTGAAAGCTACAATCTGCACTTTCATCATCTGGAAGAACAAAAAAAGACCTACTTGAGGACTTTTTAACCAGACCGTCACATCTTCTCTCTCAACCAAGATGTGCAGTTTTCAGACCGCTGAGGCTTTTTGACTTGTCTATATGTTTGTGTGTGTATTTATGTTTGTGTGTGTATTTATGTTTGTGTGTGTATTTATGTTTAAGTGGAAGCATGAACAGGGTCAATTACCTGTTAAACTGTGGGCTTGGAGTGACTCAGAGCTCTTTCAGTATGTGAATAGTTACTACAGAGGAGTCAAATGTACTTCCCCTTCCCTCCCCAGCTGAATGTAGGTGAGAACGTCCATGTTCTTGAAAAAAGAAGAAACATTGTTCACCATTCAACAAGCTTGGTTTAGACGGTAAAAACGCCTCCTTCATTTTATGGGTTCCTAACGCTGCTCTCATTATAAACAAGGTGCCTGTGCTTAGCACTTCAACAAACACATTGTGTTGGACGTATTTCTCGTATTTGTTTACCCCACTTTTCCAGATATTAAAAATACATTATTTTAATTAGATGCTGCTTATTGCCTGTCTTAAAAACAATGTGAAAAAGATGAAAAACAGCAGCAGCCTTTTTTATGATATGAGTATATTTTAACTGGGAGGTTGGCAACGTTCCCAAGCTGGCATTAAGATAAAGGAGTTTCAGCCCACTCCCGGAGGCGGAAGCTATCCCAGTTATTCCCAGGATGCCTCTGTGCTTTGAAGAGAGAGCTGACTAATGGGTGGTGTGTGGAAATGAGAGTGTGTGGCCTCAGTGCACTATGGCCGTACAGCAGGGCTGCTCTGGGCTGCTCAGGGCCTGTGGGCTCGGTGTCAGACCCTTTGTTACACTAGGTCCTCTGTTAGGCCCCCAGTCAGCCCAGCATTGACACTGCTTATCTGATCAGGGTAACAGCCTGGGTGGGAGGAGACCAGGAGTCGGTACGATGGCCCTGGGTGTTGGTTATCTGGGTACATCCTGTAAGTGCTGTGGAGAAGACTGAGATTGTTGACTTCACCTTCACATGTCTAACCGTCACAGTGGCACAAAAGGTGGATAGTGCACTGTATTATATTCAAGTATTCATTTCGGAAATGTACAAATGTTATGGGCTCAGGCAAAAAAAATGTACTGATTAACATACAATTTGATTAACATATAAATTGACTATTGATTAACATACATATTAAAGTCATGGCACTGCCTGTGTCTTGACAATTGTTTTCATGTGATTGTAAAGATTTTGGGCATGTCAAATAATGTTTTGGTGTTATAAATTATTAGGAAAGAAAAAGTAATACATTTCTAAAGATTGTGTCATACAGTATTGGGGTCTTTGCAGACCCCTGTAGGTAAACAACAGAGGCAAACATGTTGGTAGTTTCAGTGTTAAGGGAGCTGATGCCAAGCAATTGATGAAACCTGTTACACTGGCAAATCCGTTAATTTAATCTTCTAGCCACATTGTCTCTGGTCACAGTATGTTAATAGTACTGTGCTGTTGTGCACAGGCCTGCAGGCTGCTAGCCCAGTCTAACGTCACAGGTCCTGCCCCCTGGTGGGACCCATGCCCTGGTGGTACCCATGCACATTAACCTGGCCAGTGTGTCAGAACCTGGAGGGAGCGGTCATTAATTAAGCCATGGACTGAAATACCAGGTAATTAGGTACTGTACAGAGAGGCTATGGAGGCGGGGGTAGTGTGTGAGGAGGAGGGAGAGGGATGTGTTAGGCTAGTGGGAAGAAGATGGAACAGTGGACTTTTACATCTGTGTGGTGATACATTGGTGTTGCTTCCAAGAAAATATTTCTCTCAAAAATATCTCATCTGTGACGGCTCTATTATACAGTATTTGCTATGACAAAATGCAGCCGTATTGCCTTCAATGACTTGACTGTTAATGGAAAATATCAGAATGTTGTAACAGAATATTGTAAACATATTCAAACTTTCAAACAAGGCAAGTGTTTATTCAACATTAAAGGCATATGACATCATAGCATAATAAGCAGGGGCGGCTTGCCAGCGACTTTCAATAACAGAGATGCAACAGACTAGAAAATAGAGCAGGTTGCAACAGAGCTAAAGTCCAAAGGAAAAAATCCAAATCTAAACCAAAGACATTTCAGAGAAGAGAGGAAAAGATTGCACTGGAGAGTTGAATGTGATTGGCGCCTGCAGGCCCGAATTAACACAGAGTGCTGTCCTAGGGTGACAACACTTGAAGTGTTCCCCTCCTCCCACTTTACACGTAAAAAAGGGAAATTTACTATGGCTATAGACCATAGATTTACTTGAACTTATTGCTAAAATACAGGCACATCACACATACTACAGAAAAAATGTAAGACCCAATCATAGATAGACATGGGCCTACACATGGTCAAACATACATACAGTACATACACTACTGGTCAAAAGTTTTACACTGTCCCTGACAGTGTAAAATGTATCAAGTGTAAAAATGGCCAATATGTGTTGTTTTTTCCTTATTACTGTGGGAGAGTGCAATCATCCAATCCACCAAGCAACTCAAAACGAGAGTGAATACCAACAGAAGAATATTGCAGGGGATTTTGGCAAAACAAAATTTGGGCCGTTACCCACACGTTTAGCTGTGTTACTCATTCCACAAATGCATGATCCTTACAAGTTGTACCTCGTTGTAAAGGTGACTAATCAGGCTTTCCAACTATATAAAATACCAATTGGTATTATTAAAGGGGAGGAAGAATCGACTGAAATAACGTTTCCAAACTTTTTTTGAGGAGTTTATTTTGAGTTGAGAGAAGGATCGCTTGCCCTCGCAAGGTTAAGAACAGCCTGAGTGCAACGAACATGCTTAAAGTAGTCTGTAGCCCATTCTTAAAGTAGTCTGTAGCCCATTCTTAAAGTAGTCTGTAGCCCATTCTTTCACAGAATTTGCAGCATCTCCTCGGGTGAATGGTTTTTCTCTTCCTACACGAAATTCTTGAACTGAAGAATCTCCAAAGTCTTTGTCAAGGTCATCTGCATATGTGGCAGGGTCTGGTGAAAAAGTCCCCAAATAGGGATTATTACAGGTTAGTGCAGATTGAAAACTTTCACGGGATTTGTCTTACATTGAAATCTGAAAATAGTTGAAGAAGATACTGTATGCTTAATTGAATGTTGGTACACAAACCAAATACCTGAGAAAATAACAAACACACATGTTTCCTACCATCGCGTTGGTAGCTAGCTAGCAGCTAAGAAAGAATATCGCTATGAACATCTAACTGCATGTTTAGCACATCACAACACGCTGATAGAACATCAACATGCTAAAAACACTAAACACAAAAAAACACTAAACACATAATAAGATTTTTTTATTTATTTAACCTTTATTTAACCTGGCAGGCCAATAAGAACTCATTCAAATGTAAGTTTGTTTACAAACCATGTATCACTAGCCCAGTAGCTACAAAGCAGGACTGCAGACGATACAGTGAATCCAATTCATAAATATATATAGGTATTTAGAGATCCTAAAACGGTTGTTTGTTATATTGAGTGGGCTCCTTTATGTCTCACATAACATAAAAAACAAACAAACAAAAAAAGTTGTTATCATTTGCGTGACTTGAGAATTGCCAGCATGCGGACCTTTTCACCAGACCGTGTCACATAGTGGAGGAGAGCACGCATGTTTACACACACCATCACAGTCTGTGTCGGAATCGAACAAAACACCAAATCCGCTTGTTAAGTCTGACGTCAAAAGTGACGTTTAGCCATTTCCGGGGTCAAACCAGAAATTCCCTGCACCAGAGTACCTGTTAACTACAGCGGTAGAATTACAGTTTAATCGTTTTTTAGACTCGGATCTATTCATTCAACAAGGGACACGGCACTTTCCCGTTTTCTCCATATTGTCAGGGTATTTGAGCCTCGGAAAAGCGCTATATAAATATAATTTATTATTATTATTATTTCTCCATTTCGAAGACATCGCCTCAGCCAACGTTGGCTCCGGAAATACGTCACGACTTAACAAGCGGATACTCTATTCAAGTCTGTGTATGCATCAATGCGTTTAGCGTTTGCGTTTTTGACAGCAACCTGTCAAAGATCACATTGTTTCCACCTTGAATCGTCGACTCCCATTTAGCATTTCGTCATTCTCTGTGTGAAGAGTTTAGATTTTAAATTTTTGGCATTTAGCAGACGCCTTATTCCGAAGCGACTTAAAATCGATACATTTGATTAAGCAAGTGAATCATCAATTCACCAGGGGCCTTATTTATAAAAAAAAAGTACTTGAACGTCATCTTTGACTTTCACGTAAGCACATTTTTCTTAACGGACGTAAGCATTATTTATAAAACGGGCTGAGATGGTTTAAAGTTGCGTACGTGCTTCCTTCTATAAATACCAACGCAGGTAAAATGAACGCAGGTGAATGAGGTTTGTATTAACGCCCTGTGATAGCGGCTCAATTATAGCGGCTGAATTAAGACAAGTGCTATAATATAGGGTAGGCGTTCGTCTGGAAGCGGGAGAGGGCAGAGAAGGGTGGCTGTATAAGCATGTGCCTGGTTAGTTGTCATGATCAAACGTTACAAATGCAACTTACCGAGAAGCCACCCTTCTCTGCCCTCTCCCGCTTCCAGACGAACGCCTACCCTATATTATAGCACTTGGCTTAATTCAGCCGCTATAATTGAGCCGCTATCACAGGGCGTTAATACAAGCCTCATTCACCTGCGTTCATTTTACCTGCGTTGGTATTAGAAGGAAGCACGTACGCAACTTTAAACCATCTCAGCCCGTTTTAAAGTCAACGAATTTACACTGCATGCCTAGTTCAGATTTTTTGGCAAAATACGATTCTTTTGAACGCCTGCTTACATCTACTTTTAAAAATGACCCATATCCGATACCTGTGCTTACACTTGCTTTACACTTGCTTTACACTTGCTTTACACTTGAAACAACTTGCATGCGTACATGAGGGTTTGGTTACCAGAAACGAAAGTAAACAGACAGCCGGCACTTAATGGACACAAACGAGACAGAAATTATAATCCAAGACATTGCTTTCCGAAGTATGTTTAGAGGTCCGCAAAATATTGCACACATTTTAGGCGTAGAAGAAAGAGGAGAGCCCTTATTGAAGCTGTTGTGAGTGAAACTAATGTCAGACATCATATACGTTCATGTTACATATCCGATCTGTGCAATGCGAACCTTAGAATGGTACTAGTGATATTGACCTATAATGTATGCTATAACATTGACGATAATGAACTGCAAGAGCACTTATACGTAAGTAAACATAAATACGAAATAGTTTACGTATTTATTAGTTTACGTATATTACGTTATAAATAATACGAGTCGGATTCTGCAGGGGAGTCAGAAAAAGGCCCAACCCCGGCCCTGCCCAGAGTCTACCTTTAAGACAACAGACTGCCCAGAGTCTACCTTTAACAACCCCGGCCCTGCCCAGAGTCTACCTTTAAGACAACAGTGAGAACGGTTTGCTTACAACAACATCATACCATTTTCCTTCAGCTAACCACAGTTCATGGCTTGATATTTAATTAGATTAGTATGACAATGTCTAGTGTAGTCGTCAACACAGAGATAAACCACACTCGCTGATAATTTCCATAAGGCAGCACAATGCCACATGCAAATGATGCCTGTCCTCTTTCTGAACTTCCCCAGCTTGTTTGTTTTCATGTCAATCATCCTCACAGCTCACATAAAGGAGGAAATGAGGAGGTTAACACATTGACTCTACATTAATTTAATCACAAACACAGCCTTTCCTACACTACTCCAAAAACAGCTCCATTCACTCTGAGAAAAAGAGACAAAATGCTTGTCTGGAAACCTTCCCATAAGCAGTGCAGGGTGTGTTATAAACACATTTATTTCTTTTAGTGTAAGGAAACGACTCATGTATTCAACAAGACTTGCACAACAAACAGAGTAGGCTGGAGGCAACAGTACACAAACAGTCATTGTTAAACCAGGCTTCCTAAGTCATTCATGCCAAGGGCAGGTTCTCTCAGAAAACGCCTTCTTTTGCTTTATTACTTAATAGTTATGACCGACAGCGGTGATCGCTTGTATTTGACATTCATTTATGTGGGTGACTTTCCTGGTCCGTTAAATCTCATGACATTGATTGGCGCCGTCAAGATGACAAGCCTGTATCTCATCATCATGGAACTGTTTTCTCCTTTTCGCTCCTCTTTTTTCATGCAACCTTTAAGCATCCCCTTTCTGCCACTCTCAGACCAATGGTCATTCATTCATTCTCTCTTAATGAACGTGGTCCCAGTCACCCCGGTTGTTATACAGTTGAACTAGAATGTTTATACCAGTAGAGCAGTTAGGTGCAGTACAATTACAATCATTGTGTTATACAGTACTCTTCAGAAGAACTATTTAGCAAATATTTGACATTTCTCAGGTATAAGAGTGATGTAAGTGTTATAAATGGTAAATGGTAAATGGACTGCACTTATATACACTTTTTTGCTGCTCCAAAGCGCTTTACAACGGCCTCTCATTCACCCGTTCACACACACATTCACACACCAATGGCGGCAAGCTGCCATGCAAGGCGCTGGCTCTCTCACTGGGAGCAATTTTGGGGTTCAGGGTCTTGCCCAAGGACACTTCGACATGTGGCCAGCCGGGGCTCGAACCGCCGATCTGCCAACCTTGTGATCATTAGACGGCGACTCTACCTCCTGCAACTCTACCTCCTGCAACTCTACCTCCTGCAACTCTACCTCCTGCGCCACAGCCTCCCCTTGTCACCCTGAATTCACACCTACTGTATGCGTGTTACCTGTAGACGGGGACCCCTCTCAGCGGCCTGCCTCACCGTGACGAGGGTGTGGTCACTGTCACCGGACTGGGCCTCCGCTCGGGGAGCTAATTTATGATGTAAATGAAACCAGAGCATGCTGGGATGCCATCAGAGACACAGTGATGTATTGGCTTGGCTGAGAGACTCATCCATCACTGAGGTCCCCTCACGCAGGACGGAGCCGCTGCATCACCAGGCCCATCAGCTCTGTCCTCCCTTGATTAATGTTTGCGCTGATGCTCCGCGATGATTATCTCTTTTGATTATGTCATCCCATTGTTATGGGCACAGTGCACTGCAGTTTTTTTTATTTTTATAGATTAGATAATTGACTCTTGGGCTCTTTTTAATATAAACTCATTGTGAGAAACATTTGATATAACCTAAAGAGGAATTAAGTCAGAGAGCCTAGCACATGTCAGCCTTTACCCGGGAGCACTATGCACGGCATCAGCATTAGATTTAACTAACGTCTTTAACTATGCCCATATTCCCCCTCACTTATTTCCGTTTAAAAAATGCTTAGTTATATGCCAATTATCTTAGATAAGTCCCATTGTTTAAATGCAGACATTTAATTGAACTCATTTATTTTCCTAAAAGCGAGCATATTTAAACAGACGGAAGGCTTTCCGCAATTACATTTATCTGTGAATGTCCATTGCTTTGTACGCTGAAAAGTAATTTAGCTATGGAGATTCAGAGTGGTTACAGCTGTTGAATTTAAACTCAGCCTTGTGGGCGCTTGTTTATCCAAACACATATACCGGTACTGTGTGTGTGTGTGTATATATACAGTATATATATATATATATATATATATATACGTATATACGTATATATACTGTATAGCTGTAAGAGAGAGATGAACTGTATTCTTAGAAACCATCCCTATAAAGTATGCACTCCAGCGTGCTGCAGGCTACCACTGACACGCATATTTTTTTTCGCTAGCCTTTGCTGTAATCCAGGTGATTCAGAGATATGCTAATACGCTCCCCCTCTCTCTGTGCAATACTTTTCTAATGCAAATCACACCATATCCACTGCAGAGATGAAACCAAGAGAGTGCACAGGTACCAGACTGACTTCATGCCTGTGTCTGGCTTGCAACAACTTTTTTCTGTCATTGTCTTTCAGACAGAGGATGTTGTTGTCCTTGTGTGTTGAGACAGTTGTTCTGTGTAATATGTCTTGGTTAAGCACATATTCTAATTGCCGCAAAGGAATGATTGGCCACTGATTAAAAGTATAATACTGACTATACTTTGGAATTGAGCAGTTCACTGATTGATGCCATACTTTCTGACCTAGTCATTCCTTTTAGACACCATAACACATTATTAAACCATGTGTTGCATCAAGTTTGACCATAAAATACTATATATATATATATACACATACATTTACATATACATATACATACAGTATAGAGGAGGTCTTTGCTCTGGCATCAGAATGTGGCAGTCTCAAGTATGTGTGTGTGTGTGTGTGTGTGTGTGTGTGTGTGTGTGTGTGTGTGTGTGTGTGTAAGACCCCTGCCAGCCTCCTTCTCACCCTGTCATATCCCAGTTTCCTGCTGGCAAATGATGAAGTAGTGTTGTTCTATAGCAGCCCTGCCTGGGCCCTGTCCTTCTCCTCTACCAGCCTTGTTCTATAGCAGCCCTGTCCTCCTCCTCTACCAGCCTTGTTCTATAGCAGCCCTGTCCATCTCCTCTACCAGCCTTGTTCTATAGCAGCCCTGTCCATCTCCTCTACCAGCCTTGTTCTATAGCAGCCCTGTCCTCCTCCTCTACCAGCCTTGTTCTATAGCAGCCCTGTCCATCTCCTCTACCAGCCTTGTTCTATAGCAGCCCTGTCCTCCTCCTCTACCAGCCTTGTTCTATAGCAGCCTTGTCCATCTCCTCTACCAGCCTTGTTCTATAGCAGCCCTGTCCTTCTCCTCTACCAGCCTTGTTCTATAGCAGCCCTGTCCTCCTCCTCTACCAGCCTTGTTCTATAGCAGCCCTGTCCTCCTCCTCTACCAGCCTTGTTCTATAGCAGCCCTGTCCATCTCCTCTACCAGCCTTGTTCTATAGCAGCCCTGTCCATCTCCTCTACCAGCCTTGTTCTATAGCAGCCCTGTCCTCCTCCTCTACCAGCCTTGTTCTATAGCAGCCCTGTCCATCTCCTCTACCAGCCTTGTTCTATAGCAGCCCTGTCCTCCTCCTCTACCAGCCTTGTTCTATAGCAGCCTTGTCCATCTCCTCTACCAGCCTTGTTCTATAGCAGCCCTGTCCTTCTCCTCTACCAGCCTTGTTCTATAGCAGCCTTGTCCTCCTCCTCTACCAGCCTTGTTCTATAACAG
>NC_137693.1:14189774-14212274 GCF_963989245.1 Nansenia antarctica | reverse complement strand
TTATGAATGAAAGTGAAAGTTCTGTCACAAAATGCCGTTACGTATCCTCACACATTTGTAAGTGGGAAATCCTTGGCCTTTCCTAGTGGGTATACGGCGTAGTCCTTGGCCTTTCCTAGTGGGTATACGGCGTAGTCCTTGGCCTTTCCTAGTGGGTATACGGCGTAGTCCTGCGTGTCACCTAGACTCACTGGTTCACTCACAGCCCCAGACAATCAAGATCTAAACACAACTGAGTTTCTCATTGATACCAACCATCTTTCAGGTACATTTGTTAAAAGTTAAACAATTATTATTTTTAAATGTGTACTCTTAATCTATATTTAAATACACTTATTTATTTATTTTTTCTGCTTGCGATTGGCAGTGGATTTGCCCCCCTTCCCCTCCCCTTCCTGCCCCCCTTCCCCTCCCCTTCCTACCCCCCCCCCTTCCCCTCCCCTTCCTGCCTCCCTTCCCCTCCCCTTCCTTCCCCCCTTCCCTTCCCCTCCCCTTCCTCCCCCTCCCCTCCCCCCTTCCCCTCCCTTCCTGCCCCCCTTCCCCTCCCCTTCCTGCCCCCCTTGCCCTCCCCTTCCTGTCCCCCTTGCCCTCCCCTCACGTTCCTGCCCCCCTTGCCCTCCCCTCACGTTCCTGCCCCTCCATGCAGCCAAGCATGGCACTGCTCATTATTCCTTTGGCTTGTGGCTGAGAGAGAGCAGACTTATAGACAAAGCTTACACACACGCTTGCATCTGCAGTCCACTGGGCTCGGCCATAACATTTACCATTTAATAACCAACAGCCTGCGGGGAGCCCCGGCTTATTCAACCTCCAGCAGCTTTCTGCTGATTGGACGCATTCTGGCACGAGAGGGAGTCAGGTTCAGTTCAGTCAGCTGGAGCCTCTCTGGCCCTGGTTTGAGGGACACAGGGCAGTGGGCAGAACACAGTTGTGTTTGGTGTGTGTGCTGGCATGTTAATTTATACATCATATTCGTGCATTACCCCTCAGAATAGTGGGTTGTGAATCAATGTCGTACAATGTGCGGTGGTCCCGAGTGGCCTGAGCTCGGAGCATAGGCCAGTCCTTGGTATGGACCTGGTGCTGCAGGGTAAAGTAGAGTTTAACTGTCCTCACTGTGGTGTGTACTTGGGGAGTAGGAACAATGAGATGTGGTCAGATGGTCTCAGATGGGCTCAGATGGGCTCAGATGGCTTTCTAGCCCTCAGCTATGTTTGTATGAACACGATCTACAGCTGTGTCTCTGGTAGGGCAGGAGACATGCTGGTGGAATTTTGATTAGAATGGCTGAAGTCCCCTGCAATAATGAAGGCACCTTCCCCTGCAATAATGAAGGCACCTTCCGGGTGTGCAGTTTGTTCCATGCGGCAACACATATCTCTGAGTGTCTTGCTGACATCTCTGCATGGATGTCAGCCCACTACCTCAAGCTTAATCTCAACAAGACTGAGCTACTCTTTTTCCCTGGGAAAGCCTGCCCTCTCCAAAACTTCTCCATCACAGTTGAGAACTCTACTGTAACCTCCTCCTGATCCTCGACCACTTTTCCTGTGCGGTGAATGTCACAGCGACCGCACGCTCCTGCAGATTCTTCCTCTACAACATCAGAAGGATACGTCCATTCCTCACCAGAGAAGCAGCTCAACTCTTGGTCCAGTCACTGGTCATCTCCCGCCTTGACTACTGCAACAAACTCCTGGCCGGGCTCCCCACCTCCGCCATCAGACCTCTGCAGCTCATCCAGAACGCGGCCGCCCGTCTAGTGTTCAACCTCCCCAAATGTTCTCATGTTACCCCTCTCCTTTGCACCCTTCACTGGCTCCCGATAGCAGCTCGTATCAGATTCAAGACCCTGGTGTTCGCCTACCGGGCGGCAAAGGGAACAGCCCCAGCCTACCTGCAAGCAATGGTCACCCCCTAAACATCAGCCTGTTGGCTCCACCGCCTCTAGTCGCGCTACCTGTTCATGTCTTCTCTATACTGTTTATGTCTTCACTATGCTGTTCATGTCTTCACTATACTGTTCATGTCTTCACTATACTGTTCATGTCTTCACTAGACTGTTCATGTCTTCACTAGACTGTTCATGTCTTCACTATACTGTTCATGTCTTCACTATACTGTTCATGTCTTCACTATACTGTTCATGTCTTCACTATACTGTTGGGAGCATGCCTATGTTCCCCGGGTCCTATGTTCCCCGGGTCCTATGTTCCCCGGTTCCCCACTTCCGAAAAAGGGTTCTATGTTCCCCGCTTCCGAAAAAGGGTTCTATGTTCCCCGCTTCCGAAAAAGGGTCCTATGTTCCCCGCCTGCCGTTGTGTCAAGCGACCTCATGTGTCGTTATGTGGTACTGCATGAGAGTTTGACTCTTTTTTTGGGGGGGGGGGGGGGGGGGGTCTTAAGATGACTTGGAAATAATGAAGAACACAATGAATGTCATAGTATTGTCTCAGCATTTTATATAACTCCCTAGATCATTTTCGAGATGGAATTGAAAATCTTATATTCCTAAAAGAACACCAGTGATATATATATATACACAGTATTAAATATTTTTTCTATATTTTTGTCAAACGAAATCAAATAAATACAGTAGAGATATCAATCCAAAATATAGGCTTTTATTGCAACCAACAACAACAACAAAAAAACTATGTTTGTGCAAACATGGTGTTTGTTTCCAAGACCAAGCATCAAAATGCCAACCTATGGGACAATACTGTACATCCCATTGGCAGGACGTCACGTAACAGCGCAGTGTGTCTCTAGGTTACAGTGTCACATATCCCATAATATAATCCCTAAGTAACTAGCCAGTTTCCGTAGCACAGTGAGTGACGTCTTCGAAATCGAAAACCCTGCTGTGCGGTTTTGAGCGACATTGAAAAATATGCTTTTCGTATTATATCTCGTTAACGGTACATGAATATGACTCCATTCCAAGTTCAGTTTGTTTAGCATGCTATTGTGATCATGGAGACATTTAGTTTGGAATTATAACCCATTGTGACCCTGAGATATTCGTCCATAAGCGACGGCCCCCCCCCCTGCTGTGCGGTTTTGAGCGACATTGAAAAATATGCTTTTCGTATTATATCTCGTTAACGGTACATGACTATGACTCCATTCAAAGTTCAGTTTGCTTAGCATGCTATTGTGATCATGGAGACATTTAGTTTGGAATTATAACCCGTTGTGACCTTGAGATATTCGTCCATAAGCGACGGGCCCCCCCCCCTGCTGTGCGGTTTTGAGCGACATTGAAAAATATGCTTTTCGTATTATATCTCGTTAACGGCACATGACTATGACTCCATTCAAAGTTCAGTTTGTTTAGCATGCTATTGTGATCATGGAGAAATTTAGTTTGGAATTATAACCCATTGTGACCCTGAGATATTTGTCCATAAGCGACGCCCCCCCCCCTGCTGTGCGGTTTTGAGCGACATTGAAAAATATGCTTTTCGTATTATATCTCGTTAACGGTACATGACTATGACTCCATTCAAAGTTCAATTTGTTTAGCATGCTATTGTGATCATGGAGACATTTAGTTTGGAATTATAACCCATTGTGACCCTGAGATATTCGTCCATAAGCGACGCCCCCCCCCTGCTGTGCGGTTTTGAGCGACATTGAAAAATATGCTTTTCGTATTATATCTCGTTAACGGTACATGACTATGACTCCATTCAAAGTTCAGTTTGTTTAGCATGCTATTGTTATCATTCATGGGAACATTTAGTTTGGAATTATAACCCATTGTGACGCTGAGATATTCGTCCATAAGCGACGGGTCCCCCCCCCCCCCCCCCTGATGAGCGTTTTACGAGGTACCATAAATATGCTTTTCGTATTCTATCTCGTTAACGGTACATGACTGAGACTCCATTCAATTTTTAGAGTGTTCAGCATGCTATTGTGATCATGGAGATCATGGAGAGAGCCTGATTAGTCACTTTTACAACGAGGTATGACTTGTAAGGATCATGCATTTGTGGATATGAGCAACACAGCTAAACGTGTGGGTAGCGGCCCAAAATTTGAAATTGTATGCCTGGATTAAAGAAAGTGCATCATGGATACAACTGTGACAAAACAAAGAGTTTCCTCAGGTGTTTTTATTCAAACAATATATCCAGACAGTAGCAATCGATGGCCAATATCAGGCCTTAAACAAAGTGATAATGAACATTATAACATGAATACAAAGACATATTGTAGATCAACTAAAAAGTCTGAATAGAGCAGATTAATGTATGAATAGAGCAGATTAATGTATGAATAGAGCAGATTAATGTATGAATAGAGCAGATTAATGTATGAATAGAGCAGATTAATGTCTGAATAGAGCAGATTAATGTCTGAATAGAGCAGATTAATGTCTGAATAGAGCAGATTAATGTATGAATAGAGCAGATTAATGTCTGAATAGAGCAGATTAATGTCTGAATAGAGCAGATTAATGTCTGAATAGAGCAGATTAATGTCTGAATAGAGCAGATTAATGTATGAATAGAGCAGATTAATGTCTGAATAGAGCAGATTAATGTCTGAATAGAGCAGATTAATGTCTGAATATAGCAGATTAATGTCTGAATAGAGCAGATTAATGTCTGAATAGAGCAGATTAATGTCTGAATAGAGCAGATTAATGTCTGAATAGAGCAGATTAATGTCTGAATAGAGCAGATTAATGTATACATAGAGCAGATTCATGTATGAATAGAGCAGATTAATGTATGAATAGAGCAGATTAATGTCTGAATAGAGCAGATTAATGTCTGAATAGAGCAGATTAATGTATGAATAGAGCAGATTAATGTATACATAGAGCAGATTAATGTCTGAATAGAGCAGATTAATGTATGAATAGAGCAGATTAATGTATGAATAGAGCAGATTAATGTATGAATAGAGCAGATTAATGTATGAATAGAGCATATTAAGCATATGTATTGGAATTATAACCCATTGTGACGCGGAGATATTCGGCCGTAAGAGACGCCCCCCCCACCGCTGCTGCTCAGAGAACCGCTTCCTGGATGAAACTCCCGCTGACAGCGGGGCGAGAGAATATTTCTACCCGGGAATTCGCTCCTTGCTGTGTCGACGGTGATAGGAGTGTAGGATCGACACCATTCAAATGGTTTTGGATTCCCTGTCCTCTCCCCTATCCGGACACGTTTTAATTGTTATCCTAACCCACGGTAAATCACAGTTATTAATTATTCCATTTTGAATTGCACTTGCATTAATTAGTTAGGCCACATTTAGGGTTAGGGTTAGGGTTAAGGTTAGGGTTAGGGTTAGGGTTAGGGTAACCATAGGGTTTCCAATTCAAAATGGAATAATCCCGAGAGAAGCCCCGACAGGCGCACATAACAGGTGCACCCCTGTGCTATCAGAACGAGCTACCCCAACGTCACGTCGGAATTCGACGTTTGGATGCAAATGTCACGTCGGAATTCGACGTTTGGATGCAAATGTCACGTCAGAATTCGACGTTTGTCCATCAACGTCGAATTCTGACGTCTGCCGTGTGAGACCAGGCTGATTAGAGTTAGTAGATTTGTGACAGCCCCCCAGTGTGTCTGAATTGGAGTCCTAGTATACTGTACTTCCAAATGGTTTAGCATGGGGGGTCAGGTTCAGTACTAGATTTGGGCCGAGGTCCAATAGTGTCCTACCTACAAAAGGTTTTGTACATATAATCATTTTGTTCATATAATAATGTTGTACACATAGTAATCCACAGTATGATTATGTATTTGTGTATGTTGTTTATTTATTTTTATTTTTTTAAAAACAGTATAATTATGTATTTGTGTATGTTGTAAAAAAAAAACAAAAAAACATGCAGTACTACATAACGACACCTGGGGTCGCTTGACACAACAGCAGGCGGGGAATATACGGAAGCGGGGAACATAGAACCCTTTTTCGGAAACGGGGAACATAGAACCCTTTTTAGGACGTTTTCGGAAGAGGGGAACATAGAACCCTTTTTTTTTTTTTTGCTAAGAAACCGGGGAACATAGGACCCGGGGAACATAGGGATGACCCCATACTGTTCATGTCTTCACTAGACTGTTCATGTCTTCACTAGACTGTTCATGTCTTCACTAGACTGTTCATGTCTTCACTATACTGGTTCCCTGAGTGCACAGATCCGCAACGGGATCTGATGTCCTGTAATGTTTGTCGGCTGTGTGAAGCAAGACTATGCTAAGTAAACATACTTAATAAGTATGTAAATAAACACAACATTTCGGGTTCTAGTGAGATGCAAGGCATCGCGTGTAAAATAATAGAAATCATCTCATTCACACAGCATCCACTTCAGTTCAGGCTCATTGAAGGATATAACACTTACATAGCAATCTGAATCATAAAAAGAGTGGTGGACTGAGACAGTGAAAAAGAAGAATAACAAAGGGTGGTAATATTCAAGAGATTGCAGCAGCATGAAGTATCTCTCAGACAGTGAATCGCTTCGTACAATATGCAATGTCATGACTTCCAGCTCCAGAGAACACTTCTGAATGAAACAAAGCATCCAGGTTTATTTCAGGGGTTGTATTATTACAATATAATATTAAAATGAGACAAAGAGATTAGCATTCAAAGTTAGGCTCTTATCTGTACTTCTCTGTGCTGTGCACATACAGTAATAATGCTGTTCAGAAGCTTCCCTAGCTCTAATCTCTGAGACGGTATCTAGGCTCGGAATACAGTTCCCAGGCTGGGTTATCTGTTTTGCTAATACCACTGACAGATAAGGTTAATTTGCCGTTTTTAATTATTCATGTTTAATGGCCACTGTATTATGTGACCCAGCGAGCTTGTCTCTTTTTCCTGCATTTCCCTCTGGTTTTGCACTCTCACCAATCTCCCTCTTTTCCTCTTTCTCTGTTTTTCCTGGAGTTGCTCCAGGCAACACATCTCTCTCCGGGTGTATATCTGATGGAGAATGCTTGTGAAGCGTTGGGGGGAAGAATGACGGATCTTTTGCAAAATAGAAGATAATAATGGAGAATGAAAGGCTTGTCAGACAAGGAGGGATGGTGCTTTTTTCTCCTTTTATGTGTTATCACCAGGCTGTGTCTACGCCTCACAAGGAGAAAAGATGGTTCCTGTCAAACCCACAGAAAGGTTAGGAGATGATACCGCGTGGTCTCATTAATTCACTGGGAACATTGTGCTGACTACTCATAGTGGATCAAAGTACAATACTCATTTCAAGGCGTTTTGTTAAATGTTTGCCCTCATTTGACAAGGACCATCAGCCATGGTCTCTGTCGACCTGAGAGTGATGCTGACGGTCCGACTTGTGTGTTACACTAGGCTGACAGAGCAGGAGAAACATTAGTCCTCTCTCTCCCCTCATCTTAGTCTTCCTGTATGTTTAAAACAAGTTCTCACATCGTCCGCCTCAGGCCTTGCCATCTCTCTGAAGGTTATTAGACAGGGTAAAGAACTGCTAGGATGAAACCTTCACAGCTTCAATGTATAGGTCATAATCCTCCTCATACTGTACCTTGACCAGGTGTTCTGAACACGCAACCAGAAGACAAGTATTTATGCACTGTATCTATCTATGCATTGGCACGAGACAGCTGCACTGCCAGGACACTGAGGAACCAGCACAGGCTGGCTGAACCAAAGGCCAAGACCAGCAGGCTGAAAAACTCAACCCTGCATACTGCAGTTAGGCTGTACAATGACAGAATCTAGACGGCACAAATAACACAGCATGGCTGCCATGACTGCTACCTGCCCTTGCTTTGCCGCCCTGAAATAGTTTAGATATATTTTAGTTTTTCAGTGGGGCCTTGGCTCCACTGCAAGCATGAATTAATCAAATCAAATCAAATCAAATCAAAAATTGTATCTATTCACTATATACCCTGATACTACAGGGGGATTGACTTGAGATGTGTTTGTCCAGACCTCTGACACAGAGCTATGCTCCCTCCCTGACCTCTGACCTCTGACACAGCGCTATGCTCCCTCCCTGAGGCGTAGGACCCAGCAGTAAATAACACTTAGAAGCAGTGAATACAAAGAGTGTAAATCCAACCATGTCAATTTCAACTGTTTAATTCCTCTGGATTGGTTGATCCAGACCTCTGAATGCAGCCAAGTAAACGGGGCAAACACAATCTGCTTGTAACTCCTCTAATCCTCCCCCTCTGAGTACCATGTCTTGTCACTTTGTGTGACTGAAATTACATGAGGATCTTGTTCCATGCAGCCCATCGGGTTTCACCTGTCCCTTTAGGTGATGTCAGAGTTCAGATAGGGAGGTTCTTCTGAGGCTAGCGATCCTAGAGGATGGTTTGGCCACGTCTGTCAGGAGAGAGAGGTCCCTGCAGACCAGGCTTGCTATTGCTGAATGCAGTTTGCTCTCATTTACATGTCTTCACATACCAGGCTCATTTAAATGTCTTCACATACCAGGCTCATTTAAATGTCTTCACATACCAGACTCAAGGAGCTTCTCTCTTTCAAGGTGTGTTGAAGCCATTCTAGGCTTGTCCTCCAGTTGCCTCTCAAATCTGTCACACATGAAAAAGAATGAGGAGCATAGAGCTTTTAGTGTCTGGATCAACACCAGACAAATGGCGCTTTTCCACCAGCGGCCCGGATCGCTTCGGGTCGGTTCGGGTCGGCTCGCTTCGGCACGCTTTTGAACAGTTCTGGTTTTCCACTATACACAACAGACCAGGAACGAGTAGGAGGAGTAGGCGATAGTAGGCGGAGTTACGCGTCATAAAAGCGTGCCATGGTGGTGACGTATATTTTCACGAGACACAACACAGCCACAACAACAGCGACATGGAGGAACTTGAAGCTATCGTATACTTTTCCCTCGGCATGTGGTATATTATTAACCGTGATTTTTTTGGGAGAGAAAGAGAAAGAGAGAGAGGAAGCTATGTACACATAATAAAGTCATGTTTTTGAGCGCAACTCTTGACCCAGGCACTGGTCATCTCCCGCCTGGATTACTGCAATGTACTCCTGGCTGGGCTCCCCGCTTCAGCCATTAGACCTCTGCAGCTCATCCAGAATGCTGCTGCCCGGCTGGTATTCAACCTCCCCAAATACTCGCATGTCACCCCTCTCCTTCGCACCCTGCACTGTCTCCCGATAGCAGCTCGCATCAGATTCAAGACCCTGGTGCTTGCATACCAGGCAGCTAAAGGGACAGCCCCTGCCTACCTGAAGGAAATGGTAACCCCCCAAACCCCTGCCCGCTCACTCCGCTCCTCCACCTCGGCTGGCCGACTGGCCCCACCTCCTCTACACAGCAGTCGGGCTGCCCGATCACGTCTCTTCACAACACTGGCTCCCCGCTGGTGGAATGAGCTCCCCACGGCTGTCAGAACGGCAGAGTCACTACCCATCTTCCGTCGTAGACTGAAGACCCATCTCTTCAGGTTACATCTTAACTGCTCCTCCTGAGACGTCTTCTGACCCTCACCACTCCGTCTCCTAAAGACACCCGCTTTCCCCTCTACTGTGTCCCTAAGAACTTCTATTGCCCCCCTTGTACTGTTTCTCAGTTTCTCCAGTAATAAAAAATAAAAAAAAATAAAAAAAGTTTTAGTAGAAGGCGATAATAGGGAGAAGGTTTTTCCTTCTATCAGTGGCCCCGGGCCCGAGCTAGAGTACTCTTCCTGCAACGAATGGTGGACTGCTGATTCACATGCTTAGTATTCAAATGTATTGATTGTAAGTCGCTTTGGAATAAGGCGTCTGCTAAATGCCAAAAATGTAAATGTAAAATGTTTTTTGAACCCTTAAAACCACTGCCTTCACTTGTCTGCTTTATGAACTGTAGTATCATTGTGTGCCGTGTTATTCACGGACAAACACGGTGCCCGGAGGCACCCTTTGCGGGTTAATAACTTCGGTTTACCGTGGGTTAGGATAACAATTCAAACGTGTCCGGATAGGGGAGAGGACAGGGAATCCAAAACCATTTGAATGGTGTCTCTACACTGCTATCACCGTAGACACAGCGCAGAGCGAATTCCCTGTTAAAACTTTTCTCTCCCGCTGTCAACGGGAGTTTCAACCAGCTGGCGCGGTGCTGCGAGCAGCAGCGGGTTCATTGAGTTTACGGTTAAAAGCATAACTTCTCGGGGTGTAAAGCACTCTCTCTATTTCGGGCTAAACTGTGCAGTGTAGCCGGCGTCCTGGTTCCTCCAGCAACTGGACACTTCCATAAATAACAACAAATATGTAATATGTAAATAATATGTATAATACCACGTTCATTGATAAAATGACGCCAGGGATGGAAAGGGGTGATGGCAGTTTTAGAAGGGGGATGATGAAGCTCTGGACTATGGAACGGCACAGCACAGCACAACGGGCGGAAATGCGATAAGAATTATGTCAAAATGCAGCACCATCATGCACAGATCAGCCTTAAAACATGTAACGTTATATATATATATATATCGTTATACAGGGAGCGATGTATTTCTACGGAAAGGCTGATAGATTGTAGAATCTTCTTGTCGGTAAAACGATGGAATCAATCTATTGAGGATTGTGATCTTAAATGCGTTGTGTCATCTCAGGATAGATTAGGTGCACAGCTTACACGATTTGACAAGGAAATAGGATGTTCAACACGGGTCGGAATCTCTACTTGATTTATTACTATCGGCATTAGTCAAATACATGCTCACATCAAGTCATCCGTTCACTGCTGTCCATCAAAAATGGCACATCCATCAATAATATTACATAATAACAACTGCTCTGATTAGATTGCTTAGATTGTTTAATACATGATATGATGCGTTTTGTGTAGCTATGTGCAAGATGCTGTGTGCCTATCAAATATTGCAATACTCATTGTGTAACCTTAAACATACTTTAAGTGTGTCCACTCTCAGGACATAAACTGACCACTCTGAGTCAGCATGCGTTTCTGTAACTGGACCTGAGCCAAATATAGAGACCACAGCTAGTGGGGACCAGCATAGAACCTGGGTCAATAGGTCAGTATATTTAGGACCAGCCAGTCAGCTGACCAGGGTCAGGTAGCTGGGTTGTCAGGACAATCAGCCACTTTTGGGAGATGGGGACTTCTCGTCAACAACCCTACCTAGACTCAACGGAGCCCTGTCTTTGGGGATGATTTGCATGACAGACAGCTGGCTGCTTGATCAGCAACTTTTGCCTATATCAAGCCACTGTAAGATGTCATTAGGTGCGAGTCTCTCACCGTTGCTTGCCGTGTATTGAGAGGCTGGCCCAGCGCTGTGTAATGGAATAAATCTATCTTAATTGTCTACCTCGAGCATTAATTAATTATCATAAGGAAGCAACACATCTCGGCCTACCGCCCTTCATCTGACATTCATCTTATCAATTGGCGTTTAACGAACAGGATCCTAGATTCAGCGAGACAGGTAAGGCAGATAAACCAGTGTGGTTGTGTGCTTAACCTGAATTGTTGTTCTAGAGGGAAAAACCTGTAATTTTTTTCCTTGAATGAAGGAAAGGGGATGAATTTGATGATGGGGGGGCCAATGACTGAATTTGACTAAATATTGAAGGTTGAGTATTGATGTGAACATGAAGGTCATTGATCCACATAGGATAATGCGTTATAAAGGACAGAGCTGCTAGGTGTCACTCTGGAGGAGATTAATACTGATACTGGATATTGATTAATTCATAGAAGAATTGATTAAACGGAATTGGGCATTCCGTGGGTTTTTATTTATGTTTTTATCTGTAAGGTACAGACATGTGTTTATCTGTATGGTACAGAAATATGGTATTGTGTTATAGCACAGGATTGGAAACTATGAAGTAGAATGTTGATTAAGATGGTTAAATGAATAAGGTATTGACACGCAAGTGGTTATGGTATGTAAGTTGAAGTGTGATCTAAAGAAAGTGTTTTAAAGTGGTCTAGCAATGTGGTATTATGTAGAGAAACAGGATAATGAAAGATATAGGTCAGCGGTAAAAAAGACAGTTGTAGGACGATAAGAAGTTGAACGGATACGGCATTTGTGTTAATGGTAATGCGCAACAGATTTGAGTGACAAGATTGATTTATTGAGACAGGAGAGAACAGATGAGACGTGGATTTAAATGACCTTGATGAGACGCAATGCAACAGACTGAATTAAAGTATATGACACGAATGGTGTAACTATAAAGCTCTAACGAGACAATTTAGATAAAAGAATTCCTTTTTACTAACATTGTGTGCAGTGTAATTAATCAAACATGGGGAATCGAATGTCTAGGACGGCAAATTGTGAGAAACGGATTATTAAGTATAAATCAGTCAGGGACTTGCCACGAGGGGAAAAGAAAGCTATTAATAAACTATTGGAAATTGATCCACACATAATTGATATTCCGATAAAATACACTGATACAGTGACACCAAAAGGATGGATTTTACTTAAATTAAGACCATTCTATGCAGAACCATTTCTAACAAAGATTGCGGAATGGAGTGACGATAATTTCCCAAGTATCGGGAGTCTTGAAAAGAATAAACTAAAGCATTATGGGTAATGAAGTCTTACGTGAAGCATGTCGAGTGATAGAGTTATAGGGAAATCATTGAGTTAAGTAATAATAATCCTTGTATTGATTAACATATTGTAAACAAATGATAAAGAGTGAAATGAATAACTATTGTATTTTCAGGACAAGCTAAATAGCTTAGCACCAACAGCAGAAAAGTGGTAAAGAGACGAGGGGTGAAACACTGCTCCACAACGCTGCACCAGGGACGACGCTCTGAACCAACACTATTAATAGAACTGCCCTTGCAAACAAGACGCAGCTCGGTGACACAGAGACAGACACGCAGAGAACACATAGAAGTATTAGACATGAAAATGTAGTTGTCTCTTATTGTAATTATCATACAATTCTGCATTGACTCAGTAAACGTAACATTTGAATTTACTTAGTAAACAGAGACATGCATTGATGACTGTTGATGTTCACACAAGCAAAGAGGAATATGTGACATTTTGATTGATGAATAATCCCGAACGGACAACACAACTCTTGCCAATTCTATCTCCTGACAGAAAACTGAGCAACGGACTAAAAACGGGGGCGTTGCTGAGGGCCAATCTAACAGAAGTGGGGGCTGAAATGACAGTGAACGATTGACGGATGAGAGAAAGGGGAAACCACAAATGATAATTCTCTGTGTAACTGTAAATGAAAATGTTGTTTTTCTGTTTGGAAGCGGAAACATGATAATGACATGACAGACTACAGACTTTGATAAAGCAATTACACATACGAAAATGACAGTACTTCACAATCAACAGTGTTAATCGGCCAACAGCTGAATGCACGAGCATTACACATTGATGCAACGTTTATGATAAAGAACCATTCACACTGACTCAAGAGTGTCTCTGATAAATCTACTAAAACCAACGGGTGATTGACTGAGAAATATTTGATTATAAGAAAGGGATAGAACATTTAAATGTTCACAGCAAATTTAAATATTAATGCAAAATAAGCTTATAGTGTACATAGACCAACGGGGAAGTATTCAAGCCATCAGTTATGATTATGATCAGAATTTTTTAACATACGGGTAGAATAGAACCTATCTACCTCATTAAAAGTATGCTTATGGGAATTGACTCAGATTGCACATTGACAGTAAATAAACTAAGTATTGAAGAACTGATTTGGATATTAAAGGGACGGTTCACGGTTTTTCACAACACGTCCTAGTTTGAATACCCATGGCATGAACGTCAAATGACAAATCTTTTTGTTTCCTCTAGGAGCATTGATAAAGGACGAGTTAACCATTTTGAGAGAAACTCAATGTCTGTCTACCTGTACTTAACGATTGTGCAATCCCTGTATCTAAAAATGTCTCAGCAGGCAAGTGCATAACTCACTAGAGGGGGGGGACCACAGGGGGCCCAACCCACTCTCAACTCTGACGATGAGACCCAAGCAAAGGGGAAAACACGTATTATGACAAACGATTACTGATTTCAGGACCATAATGATGACTATCTCTGCTATTAACAATTATTCTTGATGTTGTTGTGAATTAAGATTGAAACTAGGACAAGAGATACCGGACAGACGATGCGTGCCGAGAGTAACCGTGTGATCCTGGCCTCATTGTGCATAAGATGGATGGCCACAATTTTATCGGTTCTGTATACGCTCTGGGTGTTAACTAACGAAACAGACTTTACTTTAACTGAAGAATCTGACACTAATCTTGTTCGCATGCGTCGTGACATCCAGGGAGTTAAACCAAATAGCGCACTAGACTCAGTTGCAGGAGTTTGCCAGTTTGTTGACAATTGTTGTACGTATTCACCACAACAGGAGTAAACCTTTAAGATCAGACAATGGGGACATAGAACAATAGGGGAGAGAAAAGTAGGGGGTAAGGATTTAGAGTTTCAATAACACTGTTAAAACATTTGAGCAAGCAGCATGAGGGTGAATGAAATAATTTCTACTGTGAGTCTCTCAATAACACAGCAACAATACAAGAGGACGACAAGGCGAAAGACAACAATGTTCCAGCGTCTCAGATAGTGCCTCATTGCGACCGGAAAAGCATGATGGTCCCTCTGTTGAAGATCGACCTAGGATATCGAAGACACCTAAAGAAACTGATTGACGATATCCCTATTTGTTAAAAATGTATAATTATGTAACAAACTATGGAAAAGCATGTGATTTGACTTAATGATGGAAATGATACCTACTTCATTTGTAATGAGTAGTTAGACATAGCAATAAGAAACCTATTTGGATATTTTCTCCTTTAAACAACAAAGGTTTTTATCCAAAGAAGGTGATTATTAATCAGAGTAGTTAACCACAAAGTGACCTTTTACTCATGCCAAGTCAATTGTGGAGTGAGATGTTTGTTCACTTTGTCAGGCCACATGACTGAGGAATTGTATTTGTCTATGGGGAAAGTCCTTTGATGACAATTCCGGGGGAGGAATGCAATATCTCAGCCATGTGGAAAGAAAGAGAAATAATTAAAGTTACTGTACATTAGAGGAAAAAAAAAAAGAGTGAGCTGATATGATGCGTTTTGTGTAGCTATGTGCAAGATGCTGTGTGCCTATCAAATATTGCAATACTCATTGTGTAACCTTAAACATACTTTAAGTGTGTCCACTCTCAGGACATAAACTGACCACTCTGAGTCAGCATGCGTTTCTGTAACTGGACCTGAGCCAAATATAGAGACCACAGCTAGTGGGGACCAGCATAGAACCTGGGTCAATAGGTCAGTATATTTAGGACCAGCCAGTCAGCTGACCAGGGTCAGGTAGCTGGGTTGTCAGGACAATCAGCCACTTTTGGGAGATGGGGACTTCTCGTCAACAACCCTACCTAGACTCAACGGAGCCCTGTCTTTGGGGATGATTTGCATGACAGACAGCTGGCTGCTTGATCAGCAACTTTTGCCTATATCAAGCCACTGTAAGATGTCATTAGGTGCGAGTCTCTCACCGTTGCTTGCCGTGTATTGAGAGGCTGGCCCAGCGCTGTGTAATGGAATAAATCTATCTTAATTGTCTACCTCGAGCATTAATTAATTATCATAAGGAAGCAACACATCTCGGCCTACCGCCCTTCATCTGACATTCATCTTATCAATACATCAACGGGGGGAAAAGCGAGATGAACTCGCGAGTATCAATGCTTCATTGAACGGAAAGTCCTATCTATCCCATTCAAAGTGTTTTAGCCTTCCCCCTTTCCACTGGTAATAAGGAATTGGCAAGAATAGATCGATATAAATAGATCAACATAATGCAGCACTATCATGCACAGATCAGCCTTAAAACATTAACGTTAGATATATAACGGAGCGATGTATTTCTACGGAAAGGCTGACTGACGCGGGGCTCATTCAATCTCCGCGTTCGTTATGCAGCAGCGGGTGAACTCCCGGTTCATTGAGTTTAAGGTTAAAAGCATAACTTCTCGGGGTGTCAGCGCGGTGGTTAAGGGCTCAAAATGATCGTATACCGATGGTGAAGTTAGCAAAGGAGTATTGTGATTGTACCACCTCCATAGCCGGTGTTATTCACGGGCAAAGACGGTGCATAATAGCGATTTTTGTGTTATGCTTGTTGTAAATAAAAGTTCTATGATGCATTGAAATGACATTAAACTAAGATAATACGATGGTCAGCATAATTTTTCGAATCTTTATTAATAAGCTATTACAGAAACTGTAGTGACATTTTCCAAGAGCGAATGTGGTATTTAAAGATGGCGGTTAGAGGTGTACAGTGAACACAAACGATGACGATGTTGTGACGATTTCCATTGACCAATCAACGGTGTGCAGCGTCACATGTCACACGCAGCCTGGCAAAAAGGTTCCAGGTCTCAATTTGGTTCCTGGTATCGAAGGGTAGCTTAAGAAGCGACCCGAACCGACCCAGGCCGACAAATGGAAAAGCGCCAAAGAAGCAGGCCAGCCCGGGCTGACCCGGGTCAGCCCTCTAGTGGAAAAGCCCCAATAGAGATAGCTGTCTATTACATTCTAAACCAGACCTTCAAAGGCAACATTGAAGGCTGAATAAGGAGACCCAAATCCTAAGTGATATGAATTAAGGAAGTGGAGGAAAGTAGTGCTGGATTGGCGGCCTTGACATCAAGTTCATTGTCGAAAACAATGTTTCGAAATACTGAGAAGATAATAGATAATTGCCTTAATAATGAAGCGTCATTCTGTAAATTTGATTGTGTTGTGATGGCAGTCTGTTTGAATGTGCATTAACAACCTTGAATTAACTCACACACGTCATTGAGTTAACCTCTAAGAATCAACACATAGTACGTCAGTACCAGGGACGTATGGCCTTCACTCATCCAGTACAGAACTGGTCTAACAATCCTATCAGAGCGCGCCTACTAGGCGTCAGGAAGAGGCTTCAGGGATTATCCAGGCATAGAGCATCAACCCTGCTGAGATCACTTGGCTTCCAAAGGCATAAGAGGGCACAGCCAAACATTGCTTAAGCGTTGAACTCTGAACATAGCCATGTGGTTAGTCGTTTATGCACTCCCTCTGCCATTTACTACTGTAGCATGAACTCATCATGAACTACGTGTGGAATCGAGCTGTCAGTCAGAGAGAGAGAGAGAGAGAGAGAGAGAGAGAGAGCAGTAGGTCAGTGGAGGGTTGAGGTTTTCCAGCCATTTCTCTCTCTGTTTTGAACCGTCAGTGGAACAGAGGGTATTCCAACTGTGTCACTGCGGTGTGGCCAACCCTCTGTGAGTGAGAGAGAGAGAGAGAGAGAGAGAGAGAGAGAGAGAGAGAGAGAGAGAGAGAGAGAGAGAGAGAGAGAGAGAGAGAGAGAGAGAGAGAGAGAGGGAGCTCCCACAAATCCCATCAGAGCAGGGCCTTGTTAGATCCAACATGACATGTCAAATAAGCAGGGATGTCAGTCAGGGCAGGGCAGCGCTGTGCTCCGTCCAGACAGACACAGATCTACCCTGCTGTAGAAATGGTGGCTGTGGTGGTGGGAAACGCTATGCCCTGGTTGGCTACAGTGCTACAGGCATTTTCTCATTTGGAAAATAAACAAATTGCTTTTTTGTTGGTTTTTTGTAGGGCAGTCCCACTCATATTTTTCATTTTATTGGACAGATAATAATAATAATTCATTTTATTTGTAAAGCACTTTACATAAAGACATCTCAAAGTGCTACAGATTAAAAACAAGAAGAAAGATAAAACAATAAACATTTTCAATTAAAAAAGGCTAATAAAAGGCTCTAAAAAGGTAGGTTTTAAGGCCTCTTTTAAAAGCATCCACAGACTGTGGTGCCCTTAGGTGGATTGATATTAGTGAAGACAGACAGGAAAGTAAGGAGAAGAAGGGAGAGAGGGCATGTCAGCAGGACATGGGCCGGATTCGAACCAATGCCAACATGGGCATATGTGTGCAGTGTAGACCATTGCTTGCTTAATCTTTTGAGGCAAACATTACATTTTCTCTAAAACTCTACTTAAATAAAAAATGATCCTGCTAATGCAGTTTGTAGAGAGATCATTATTTTGGTTTCCCCCTCTACTCTCTCTATGGTATTTAACTGTGATCTGTGTGAGTCTAGGTCACCTTGTGCTAGTCGGGTCAGGTCAGGCTACTCTAGGTCATTCCGCTGGCCTGCGGTCCGTTAGAGGCGGGGTCTCCGTCTCACTCTGTGGCTAATTAATAAGACCTCCGCCACAGGCATTTACCACCACTCGATTATACAATTTGATTATCTGGAGGAAATGATATACTATTAGAGCTTTTAATGACTTTGGCATCCCTTGTGTACGTCTCACATATGAGGACAGTTTTAATCATTGCGCTGCGCTAACAGCAGTTTGGACCCACGCTCGCATGCTAATGGTGCTGTGAGGAGATGGTGGGGATCCAGAATGCTCTTTAAGTGCAGGTTAAGTGCCCTTTTCACTCTTAATGGAAAACTAGAAACTGGGGGATGCCAGCAAATGAATACCCCGAGACTACAGGGGGATTGACTTGGGGATGTGTTTGTCCAGACCTCTGACACAGCGCTATGCTCCCTCCCTGACCTCTGACCTCTGACACAGAGCTATGCTCCCTCCCTGACCTCTGACCTCTGACACAGCGCTATGCTCCCTCCCTGAGGCGTAGGGCCCAGCAGACCTCTGACACAGCGCTATGCTCCCTCCCTGAGGCGTAGGACCCAGCAGTCTCTGACACAGCGCTATGCTCCCTCCCCGAGGCGTAGGACCCAGCAGACCTCTGACACAGCGCTATGCTCCCTCCCCGAGGCGTAGGACCCAGACCTCTGACACAGCGCTATGCTCCCTCCCTGACTTCTGACCTCTGACACAGCGCTATGCTCCCTCCCTGAGGCGTAGGACCCAGCAGACCTCTGACACAGCGCTATGCTCCCTCCCTGAGGCGTAGGACCCAGCAGACCTCTGACACAGCGCTATGCTCCCTCCCTGACCTCTGACCTCTGACACAGCGCTATGCTCCCTCCCTGACCTCTGACCTCTGACACAGCGCTATGCTCCCTCCCTGAGGCGTAGGACCCAGCAGTAAATAACACTTCTAAGCAGTAAATACAAATACTGTAAATCCAACCATGTCAATTTCAACTGTTTAGTTTCCTCTGGGTTGGTTGATCCACTAACACACCTCCACATAATAATCATCATGTGAATAAGAACCAACAGAAACAACCGGAGACGATGATTGAAGCTTCTACAGTGCAGTGTGGGAATTCGGAAAGGGTTTATTGAGGCTTCACTCAGCCTTTTAGAGAGAGGAGCTATACTTGGTTTAAAGTGTGACCAAGCTCTGTAGCTGTATGTGAGTGACTGGGATCTTTGATGAGGCCATTGATAGATTGCGGCCCCTGGTGTATGTTTCAGTGCTATAACAGGGAGAATGACTGCGGTACCAGTCTTGTGGGAAACAAGTGAGAGGGTGTTGTGGAACGGGGTAGCCCTAGCAGGCCTGCTGGAAGCGTCTAGACGGGAGCCTCTCTCCAGGCCCGCGCCGCTGCAGAGACTAATGTGGTGAAATGTAGCCTGGCAGTCTGGGTATTATCCAGGGGGCTGAGGGGGTGTGTGGGGGGGAGGGGGGGGGGGGGGGCGAGGGGGGTGTTCAGGTGCTCTGAGATAACAGCTCCTCTCATGCTCCAGATGTGAAAGGACCTAATTACCTGCTCTACCGTGCTGATTGATCAGACCTCCTCAGACAAGCCCGAATGAAGCCCGCCTTTTACAAGAGGGTTATTAAAACATGCAGAGAAATTAGTGTATATGTGTGTGTGGGTGCGTGCATGGGTGCCTGCGCGCGTGTGCGTGTACTGTATGTGCATGTGCTTGTGCATGCGCAAGAGACAGCAAACAAAAGAGAGAGAGAGAGAGAGAGAGCGCAAGAGAGAGAGAGAGAGAGAGAGAGCGAAAGAGAGAGAGAGAGAGCGCAAGAGAGAGAGAGAGAGAGAGCGAAAGAGAGAGAGCGAAAGAGAGAGAGGGAGAGAGAGAGAGGGAGCGAGAGAGAGAGAGAGATTAATTGTGAGGGGAACTGGTTAGCACGTGAAGGAGTAGCCTCTTCAGAGCATTCAGACAGATAGTGAATAGACAGTTTCATTCCCTCTCAGCACCAACCTCTGCAGATTAGAAGGGTGATTTTAAAGGTGGAAAGAGGATGAGATCCTTATACCCATTAATGTGACATTAATTTCCACAGCTCTGGTGCTGTAAAACTATCAGTTATAGACCAGAGAGAGGAGTTCTATGTTAATGAAAGTGGAACCATATGGGATAATCCTGTGGGCTCACCAGGACGGCAGAGCATGAAATAACGTGACACGTAAATGACAGTGATTTCCTAAAAGGGGTGAGAATCAATTTTCGACATGCCGGAAAACCATTTTGACCCATATTCACAGGATCCCCGGTGGTAGTGTTAAATCCAGTCCAACTGGAGGGGCTGGAATAAATCTGCATTCAATTAAAGGATTACCCAGTGTTTAAACGTGGCTTCCTCTTTCGTTGCTAATCTTCCAAGTGGGTGGTGAACAGCAGCCGGCGTTAGCCAAAGAAGTTTGTCCAGGCCTCTCTGTGAAATAGTTTGGGAAATAAATTGGAGTCACATATATACACACACAGTGTAGGTGGTGTCAAGACCCATGCTCACATTGCAATCAGGAGGAAAGGGAAAATGTTTATTTAGACAACTCTGACACGCAGAAATGTGCATACACTTAAAATGTTGGGCAATAAATCATTTTCGACAACTTTTCTGCTGTAGATGAGGAAAGAGCTTGGCTGAGGCGGGATGTCAATTAGACTGAATGTCAGAAAGCATGCACGCTCTTTGCTATGCTGGCTCATATTCTGTAATGCCTTTCTCTCATTTTCTCGCTCACATAAACACACACACACACACACAGACACACACACACACACATACACACACAAACAAACACACTCCCACACACACACACACACACATCCATCCAGCAAGTGCTATATCCTCGCAGCTTAACACTAAGTTAGAACAGCTGTGCCTTTTTTATCTACTATAAGAGCCGCCTCGGGGGTCAAATGATCATAGTCTTTACAATGGTAAGCTGCTATTTACACACAACGACCACTAGTAAATTAGCCTGCCTCCTACACAGAGAAAAATGCTAAATAGCTTTATACTAGCTTATCCTGATGTGATTTTGAAAATGTAAGGATACTGGGTGGTAGTACCCTCCGATCCTCATCCATTGTTCCCCTCACTGTCCCACCCTCAAAACTCAAAGGCTTCGGTTACCGTGTCTTTTCACAAGCTGCACCCCACCTCTGGAACTCTCTCCCTCAACCACCCAGAGACTCACCCTCACTCCTCACTTTTAAATCCCACCTCAAAACCTACCTGTTCTCCCATGCTTACAGCCTCCCCTACCCCTAGTCATCTCCCCTAACCCTGCCACCCCCCTCCCCCCCTGACACGCATACAACCTCCCCTACCCCTAGTCATCTCCCCCAACCCTGCCACCCCTCCCCCCCCCCCTGGACACGCATACAACCTCCCCTACCCCTACCCATCTCCCCTAACCCTGCCACCCCCCCTCCCCCCCTGACATGCATACAGCCTCCCCATACCCCTACCACCCCCCCCCTCCCCGTTCGCTAACTCTGTGTTCTATGTGCTCATGTTATCTGTTGCTTGTTGTTTCTGTGTTTTCCGTTTCTCCCATATTGTCAGCGTCTTTGAGCCTCGGAAAAGCGCTGTATAAATGTAATGAATTATTATCATTTATTATTATATCTAGGAAAAGTCATAAAAGGAGGGTCCTGAAATTTGATTGAGTGCAAAGATATAAACAAATCTTTTACTCACATGGTCAAATGACCCAGTCACCCATCCACGGCTGCTCTAGTGGTAAGCTAACCTACTGTCTGAGCATAATGTTGTGTTATTCTTGTTTTCCATGTTTGTGTAGAAAGGAGCATGGAACATCGCCAGGCGTGTGATACGGCCTCTTGTCTGCTGAAGAGCACTACACTCCCTGCGCCGTACCAGACCTGTGAAAGCCACTTATCTCCGTCATTCATGGAGGTGCGGGGGTGGGACACGGTCCGCTGACTGTGGCAGACTGAAGAATTAATTTCAGGGTCTGTCATTCATGTTTTTACAACACAGACACACTGTCTAAACAGTGGCAGGGTGACATCGCTATGACACCTTAAAGTACATCCTGTCTGCTCCTCGAAAGATCTGTGTTTAAACTAGGCAAGGCAAGGCAAGTTTATTTGTATAGCACATTTCATACAACAGGGGCAGTTCAAAGTGCTTTACATACATTATTTAAAAATACAGCAAGAGCAGCATAAGATTTTTTTTTTTTACAATGAATAAAAGCAAATATAAGAAGTAAATAGATCAAACATTTAATAAGACAATAGTAATA
>NC_137693.1:14129774-14187274 GCF_963989245.1 Nansenia antarctica | reverse complement strand
TTAATTACTGACTGTGTGAGTTCAGCAGCAATTAACAACCTGCTCTTCAGCCTGGGCCTCTGTTCAGGAGCAGATAGATAGACTCTCTCTCTCTCTGGCTCCTTCAGTCTCAGTAGGAGGTTGTTGTCAACTCGACTCCGCTGTGTGGAACCGCTTGGAAAAACACTGTAAGCAGTGGTGTAGTCTAGGTGATACGCAGGACTACGCCGTATACTGACTAGGAAAGGCCAAGGATTTCCGTATACCCACTTAGAAATGTGCGAGGATACGTAACGGCATTTTGTGACAGAACTTTCACGCTTTCATTCATAAAATTCACCCCGTCTGTGTTACGAAGCACTTGACTTTTGGACTGACTATAGCGTCATATACCATCAACGGGGGGGAAATGCGACATGAAATATATGTCAAAATGCAGCACTATCATGCACAGATCAGCCTTATAACATGTAATGTTAGATATATAACGTTAGACAGGGAGCGCAGATTTATTTTTATGGCGTTCCGAAACTAACAATATGAGGCTGGGAGGGAAAAATCACAATATACCCACTAGAAAAAACTAGACTACACCACTGAGTGTAAGTAAGAGTTGAAATACAAGACTGCAGGAGAAGGGGAGATAGAGATAAAGATGAGAAATATGACCCAGAGGATATGAGGCAGTGTCCATGTTTGGGGGGAAAGTCATTTAGTCATCCTTTGACAGGGTAAGGGGGAAACGATCGCCTGGAGAGGTTTGATTTAACATTATCTCAGAGCAATATGTGGTATGTCTAATTAAATTACATTGTTGTTGTTTTTTGTTGTTGGTTCTGAAATCCACTCCGTCTCTCTGTGTGAGAGGTTATGAAGTGCCACTGTCAGGGCTCCTGAAAGGGGAGATAAGGCAGCTAAGAAAGATTGCTCCACAGAGTACTCTGCCACAGAAATAGAGGGTTTCCATTGCACTGCCGTCTCATATGTCTTGTAATGAGACACAGCAGAAGCCAAACAAAAAGACTCACTTAAAGAGCAGAGATCTGGCCCCTGTTTTAGACTGGGCTTTCCACACTAAGACATGTCCAAAACCTATTGCAATGACCTTAGACATTGAAGATGGGCATTTATATAGAGTAAGACACTCAGAAGAAGATAAAAAGGCCAACATTTCCAGGGCTATCCCTTTTGCTTATATCTTGATCCACTCACATGTACAGACAAATCAAATCGCACAAAATGCACAAATGGAGATGGAAAGGTGTGTGTGTGGGTGTGTGTGTGAGTGTGTGTGTGTGTGTATGTGTGTGTGTGTGTGTGTGTGTGTGTGTGTGTGTGTGTGTGCGTGTGTGACGCTACAACCCTACATAAGGACCATTAGCATCTCCGCCAAGTGGGTTCCCTCTCCTGGGGCAGTAGCAAGCATGGCTGGTTGGCAAGCGGAAGGTTGTGAATTCGATCCTCACTTAAGGCAAAGCTACTCTACCCCAACGTACAGTACGGATGAATTAGACCTATTTTTTTTTACAAAATCTTACAAATCCTAGAGCTTCTTCCACCCCCTGAATACCAATGTGCCAGTGTAACATTTATCTTCTGCATTCCAGATACCGTATCTCATGTTACGGCTCACTCAGTGTATTTTGAGCCAAATATCTTTTGAAAGTATGGAAAGTTAGGGCTCGTGTGGAGGCTGTTTGCTTGCCCTACACTAAGCTGCCCAGGGGCGGCGTATCTGGGTATCGTAATGTGTCTCATTATCATTGGGTACACAGCTCTAAAATCAATACCCACAGTGCCTTGCTCTGAGAGACTGGGATTCAGGAGGGGAAGTCACAGCGAGGAGAAATAACCACTTTTGTTAGGGAGCCAATATGCAGCCGCTGAGGAAGAAATGGCAACAGATGAATTAGGTGAAAATCGTTCAATGTTTCCACAAGATTCATGTCTAATTAATTGTGGTCCATTGAATCGGGACATCATTTACTCAATCAAAACATTTTAATGAAGGCCGGAGCCCTGGATGTTGAGTGATTAATCTATGACATTTGGAAGGCCCTAATCATTACACATTGGTGGTGTGGTGGCCTGTAGATGAGACAGAGGGAGAGAGAGAGAGAGAGAGAGAGAGAGAGAGAGAGAGAGAGAGAGAGAGAGAGAGAGAGAGAGAGAGAGAGAGAGAGAGAGAGACAGAGAGAGACAGAGAGAGAAAGCTATCGATTGGCTGTATATTAACTCAACTTCAGCACAGCTATTTCAAGTGTATTACTTTGCCTGGCCCCAAAAAGAAAAACAGCTAGAGAAAACTGCTTTATTGATTTAATCGCCACACAATATGTACAGCGTGGTTCTTAGATCTATAATAATTAGCTAGTATATTAAAACAAGCACTGTCCCATTACCATGGCAATAGCACTAAGTGTGTGTGTGTGTGTGTGTGTGTGTGTGTGTGTGTGTGTGCGTGCGTGCGTGCGTGCGTGCGTGCGTGCGTGCGTGTGCATAGTGTACAGTACGTGTTGAACGTCCGTAGTGTGTGCTGTGATCTAATAGCGTGCCGTGGTGATGTGTCTCAGCTGCCAGACTGTCTCCATGGCTGACAGGGGTGTTTTCTAATCTGACAGCTAATCTGTCCAGAAGACACTGTGATAAACGACTGGCAGTGACATCGCCACCTTCCCCTGCTCCCTGGGCAGGATTGAATCAGTCACACACCAAAATCACCCTTCAGGTGCCTGAGAATCTAATACAAGCTCTGGATCATTCCAGTAAAAGCACATACCGTACTGTATAGCTATTTAGTTAAATGTATATACTCAAGGGATCACGGTAAGACTGTTTTGAAACCCTACGATACAAATGTATTGGATGTGATTCCCTTGTTCTATTGTGTGAAGTCAGGTACATGAAGGCGATATTCCCCAGAGAGGGAGAGAGACAGTGCAATCATTGTACACATCAAACCGTGTACATAGCCTTCTTAATGAGATATCTACAAGAAGCAACTCACTTGAGAGTATCTTACACTTGGGAAAACAAGTCAATAAGGTCACTTCTCTCATTCCCCACATAACCTTTAAATTATGCTCGCCGTTTATGTTCTGTTGAGAACCAAGGATCTTCCCCTGCTTTAGAAATGATGACCCAGACCTTGCAGATATAATGACATTGCACTCAAGTGGGTACTTGTACACATCCTGGCTAGGAGTCCTTTGAGAAAAGGCAATATAATATCAGGCACCATACAAGTCTAAACTGTCTCCATAGTGATGGTTCCTCCTGCTGCACTGTATTTTTTATCACTAGTCAACCACGGAGGCAGGCAAGTTTAATCCATCAGTTCATTTATCAAGAGGCCATTACCGACGTCAGCCTGGTTGCAATAGGTTCTCTCTCCTCTCTTTTTTCTCCTCCTCTCATCTCTCCTGCTCTCCGTTGGAAGTGCTCCTCACTCCAGATTATACAGTATGGCTCTATTATTCTCTCTATAAACAGCTACGCACTGTAAGGAGGCAGCATGACTCATGGCTATCTGAGGTTGAACAGCTATGCTGCCTGACTAGTTTGTATTTACAGGGGCTATTACACAAAGGACTACATGCTGTTGATACATAATTGTTTCCGGGGTTTAATGGCTTTGTTCCAAAATATTATTGGAAATGTAATGTCCAGCCTTTTTGTTAGGGGAGGATTCTCCCAACTCTCACAATGTGACTGGTCATGTCTTTCATATGGCTTGAATCTAGGACATTGAACAACAAAGATTAGATCAAAAATCACCATCACCATCACCATCACCATCAAGGGGGTGGAAGTCGAGAGGGTGGACTCCTACAGGTACCTGGGAGTACAAATTAATAACAAACTGGACTGGACTGACAACACCGAGGCTCTTCTCAGGAAAGGGCAGAGCAGACTGTTTTTCCTGAGAAGGCTGAGGTCTTTCGGCGTCTGCAACAAGCTGCTGGGAATGTTTTATCAGTCGGTGGTTGCCAGCGTTCTGTTCTTCGCCGTGGCCTGCTGGGGTGGAAACATCTGTGCCAGGGATGCTGCGAAGCTAAACAAACTGGTGAAGAAGGCCAGCTCTGTGGTGGGGACCGGGCTGGACAGCCTAGAGGTGGTGGCAGAACAGAGGATGGGGAAAAAACTGGCGGCCATGCTGGCCAATCCCTCCCACCCGATGTACTGCGAGCTGGCGGGGATGAGGAGCAAGTTCAGCCACAGATTTGTTCTCCCCCGTCAAAGTACAAAAAGATTTGGACAGTCCTTTGTTCCAGCTGCACTCCGACTCTACAACCAGGCCCTGCAGGGTGGGGGAGACCTGGAGCTGGAACTTTGGAACTTGGAACTTTTTACTTATTGAGCCTGCACTGTTTTATCTATTTATTTATTGAATGTTTTCTGTCTGCCCTAACTAAGCTGTTTGACAACAAAATTTCCCCATTGGGGACAATAAAGGTTTTCATCATCAAAAGAAGCCAACAGTGGTTCCCAGGTGTGCTGTGCTTGGTAGCAAAACCAGACGTATTATAAAACAAACGTGAAAGATTCATGGCAGTTTTGGAGGGAATAGGATGAGAGTGAAAGATCTGTGTCCTGTATGTAGATGAGCTCATGTTGTATACTGTAGTAGAAGGTTAATTTGTTTGTAACAGAAAAGTGGTACAGTAAAGTGGTAGTGTGACTGAGAGATGTCTTTTAAGTGCAGGTAATGGGTGCAGCCTAAACACTCCAGCATGATCCCAGTGTTGTGTGTTGTGACTCATCATTTATTCATGTTTGGATCCTCTGTGTGTGCTCAGCAGTGCACAGCCTCAAAATCTAAATCAGGGGGACAATTTTCACAAATTACGTGAGACACAATTCTATTAGTACCATGAAATGAGGATATTCATTCCAAAATGGAACTTCTAAATGGGTTAAGAAGAGGTTTCATACAGGAATGCTTTTTCTCCCTGACTGTCTGGGAACAGGGTTGGGGTCGTCCGTATCGGGTATCTGCGTAATTCAGTTGTCAAACTCATTTAGGAAAACGGACATGAGGCTTCAAGTTCCTGTCTGCTCTGCGGGCTGTGGGAGGTGGAGGAGGGAGGGAGGAAGGGTGGGAGGGAGGGAGGAAAGGTGGGGGGAGGGAGGAAGGGTGGGAGGGAGGGAGGGAGGGAAGAAGGGTGGGAGGGAGGGAGGCAGCAAGGGGGGTCACCCCATACAAAGGAACGGCATCACTGTCCAAACTACAGTAGGTATTACATTTCTTTATTTTTTTGTATACAATACCAGTCAAAAGTTTGGACACACTTCCCCATTCAAAAGTGGAAAGTGTGTCCAAACTTTTGACTGGTACTGTACGTTCATACCTAAAACATTGTTAACAAGCTACTGTATATTAATGTTCTTTTCTTTATCTTATGATGATAAACTTGACCTGAAGGATCAAATGCACTAAGGGCTTTTCTGTACTGAATTGTCAATTAGCTAAACCCCCACTGAATCCTGCATTAAGCTAAATGGGCTATCTGGCATCCATGACTTATGAACTATTAATGAATCCTAATTAACTGATGTAGGTTTAATAGGCATGGGTCTGTGTTTATCATTCACGCTGATTACATATTAATCAACGACCTATTTAACGTTTGTGTGTCACCCCCCAGCTTTTTGTCAAACACTTGCTGTTCAACAAACATTTTCAAATAGATAGATTTAGATTTGGTTTAGATTCAACTTTATCGTCATCTCAGAGTACAAGTACGGTACTATACAACGAAATGCAGTTAACATCTAACCAGAAGTGCAAATAAGTTCTTATAAAATAAGAACATGATATAAATAATACATGACAATGATAATGATAGGTAAGTGTGCAATATACAGTATTGTGCAAAGGTAGTATTGGAAACATCAGTTTAGTTTAGAGGTATATTCAGTTATGAGCTAGTATGTACAGTTATGAGCTATGTACAGTTAAGGTAGCTTGTACAGTGTGGTAGCTTATGTGCAGATGTATAAAATGATATAATGTATACATAAATCTAGAGACATCTGCAATGTGCAATATACAGTATGTTCAAAGGTAGTATTGTAAACATCAGTAATGCAAAGGTTATAGAGTGATCACATTAACCAGGGATGTGCAACCATCATAGTATTGTCATTGTCATTGTCATTGTCATTGTATTCCAGGGTGAGGGTACTGAGAGTCATAGTCAAGTATGTCAGTGGTCTAGGCCCGTCCTGAACACCCAGACAGGAATGCCGTCAGGGCCCGCAGCTTTCATCCACATTGCTCAGTTGGTGAAAGACCTGCTCTTCGGTAGTAGCTGGTCATCCAAATAATATTTATAAACCTTTATTAACCTTTATAAACTGTAGGTATATGAAGACTGCATATAGAAGGGATGTGAACATCAACATACAGCGGTACAGAGCTGAGACATGGGGACGACATCCTCCACATCTCTCCTCTCAAGGTTGTCCACCATCCAGACTAGCCTGATGATGGGATTCACTCTTAACACTGGGCCTGACCCTGCTGACCTATTGGGAGGCTGAGAGAGGGGGGGCTGGGGATGGGAGGGTCTGTGGATCAGAGACACAGGATTGTAGATGTGACCCTAGGGTTAACTCAAGGTTAACAGACAATGCTACACAAAGTAGCCAGGACTTCCTGGTTTTGCCAATAAGCTACTTCCCCAGACCATCTGCAACCCCCATCTCAGAGACGATTGACCCACCTGGCCTCTGGAACGTGACTAGGGTGCTTAGATGCCATCCGAGCTGCCAGTACATAGCCTTCCATAGCAGAGAGAAGAATCTGGAGAATATTACACATCTTTTTCCCTTGATTTGATTTCAACACCATTATTCTCAAAAGAGGATTTTTATCCATCAAACACTCTGTTCTGAACACTGTGTGAAAGTGCATTGGTCTGTAGAGTTCAGGAGCTTCAGGGACTAAGACAAGGATGATGGGCTATTGAATTGAGGATAATTGTGAAATGCAAGGAACATCAGTGCGCATTAACTTCCTTACATAGAGGACCGCATTTTGACAAAATTGTTTGACCTAGATTAATGCTAGCAGCCTGACCACACTCTGTCCCAGGGTTTCTCAAATAAACTGCAGCACACTCAGTTCAGCATTACATCAAATATAATATTGCTGACCAGCAGACTCTAAGGAAATTAAGAACACTAATAGTGTTGGGGCAATAGTTGACTAGACTCCCCATTCTTGAATTCTGAATCCAACATCCTATCACTGATCTGATATGCTACAGAATATTCACACCGAATATATGGATTTAACTGAAACACATAAGTGGTGTCTCAATGGGAAAAAGGTAAATGACAATATGAAGTGTTGAGACCCTAACTTAGGTTAGTCAGTGGTCCCCATGTTCTTCATAATGTGTAGGAATTAATGAATGAATCAATCAATAAATCAGTCAAACTTTATATAGCACAATTCATGCATTGAATCCAACTCCAAGTGCTGAACTATAGTAAATAAACCACAATACAATAAAACAAGAGGTAGGAGATCAAAATAAATAAATAGACGTAGTAATAAGACCAGGAATAAAAAGAAGAACAAAAACAAAAATAACAATTAGGAGATAAGAAATAGAGGTAAATGTGCAAGTTGACAAAGAGGCCAGGCTGAAAAGGTGTGTTTCAAGCTTACTTAAAGAAAAATATCCACACTCTCTGCCACCCTCAAGTCCTCCGGTAAGCCGTTCCAAAGTCTAGGGCCATCAAGAGACCAGTACCAGAGGACATGAGGGATCTAGAGACCAGTACCAGAGGACCTGAGGGATCTAGAGACCAGTACCAGAGGACCTGAGGGATCAAGAGACCAGTACCAGAGGACCTGAGGGATCTAGAGACCAGTACCAGAGGACCTGAGGGATCTAGAGACCAGTACCAGAGGACCTGAGGGATCTAGAGACCAGTACCAGAGGACCTGAGGGATCTAGAGACCAGTACCAGAGGACCTGAGGGATCAAGAGACCAGTACCAGAGGACCTGAGGGATTCAATTGGAATCAATGATGAATGCAAGTACTGCTTGCCTCTGGTTTGTTCTCTCTGTCATCACTATATGGCCGCCCGTCACTGTGTACAAAATATGATGATTTATTGTAGACAATACGTATCATAAGTATCATATTCAAGGCAAAACCAGCTGTTGTTTCTACGTGGACATTGGCTTATTGAAAGGGCAATCAGGAATTTGTATGCATTTTACTTTTAAATTAATGATAGTCATTGATTCTTGGAGAATACTTATAAACTTATTATAAATGCCCCATGAGCTTAGTTCAACTGTCTTACGTCATCAGAACTAAACATATAAGCTTGTTTTAGCTAGCTTCTAAATAGTTAAAACTATAATGTTAATCATGGGCGGTGCTTGCATCCATAGCTCCTACAGTAAGAGAGTGGTCCATCTCTCCAGCCGCGTCCCTCAGCTGGTTAGCACAAAGAGTGTTGGGAAGACCGCTTTGTTGTTGTTTGAATCCCAGATTGCCTCTTTAAAGCTTTTTAATATTTAATTGTAGATTATTGTCATGCTGCAACGTATCAAAGCTAGAGGTTAAATCCCCCCACACGCTGTCACGATAAATAAACCATCATGTCACTGATGTATTCCACAGATGATACCGCAGCACGCTATTCAAACATACGCTCATTTGTTTTTTCCTCTCATAAGTTATTACTCTGTAGGGCGATACATGGACCTATGCTGTGGTTATACAGGATGATGCAAGATTTTATAGTCTAATGGAAACAATATCTTTGATGTGGGTGTGTGATAAATAATGCATTTCATGAAGAAATGCACAGGGGACTGCAAAAGGTCGTGGAGAGTTTACACAGCAATATGTGCAGGAGGAAGAGGGAAAACAAGAGTGAATAATTTAAGAGGAATTGACGGTACGGTGACGGGCCGAAGGACAATTCAGCATTAATCCAGTTTCCTCACCTTTGCCAACACATCCTAGACCTCCACATGAAAGACCAAATGGCTGTCTGTTCTGAACACCCTTCCCTGATGCTGTGGAGAAAAAACAGTAGCAGTCATGACAATTTAGCTCGTCATTAAGCTAATCAATTAAGAATGCTAGCATCAATAGTGGTACTGTATTCTGTGGCAGTAATTAAATACACCAGCCCTTAAGCTGTCAAACAACCCCAATCACTACCACTCAAAGGAAGGGTTGAATTGTGACCAGAGATCCCCCTCTCCATCACCTCATACACAGCAGTAAGGAAAAACAAAGCTTCCGTTCACATAATAAGATATGTGAGATCAAATGTATTCACATTTAATATGAACTAGGGCTGGGACTTTAACACGTTCATTTCGATTAATTAATTAATTAATTAATTACAGAAAAAATAACACATTCACTTTTTTAACACACTTTCTTTTTTTCTTTTTCTTTTGTATTTGGCCAGCCCTGCCACTTCTGTCCCTTGTGAGACTTTTCTCCCTTGCAGGCAACAAAAAAAGAGGGCAGCCTTGAGCTCTGAAAATGTAAACAGGTAACAGTTTGTCTCAGCAGCTGGCTGAAAGAGAAGAAGCAGAAGAAGTAGCAGCTTAGAGGTCCTGAGACCAATGGGTCTGTTGTTACTGTGAAGGGTACTGTTTTTTACCTTTTTAGATGGCACTTGTGACTTTATGTTAAACTGTTGGTCTGTTTATTATTTTGACCGAGGATATTTGGGTGGGTAGGGGAGGTTGGGGAGGGTTAGTGTAACATTAGGTTAGGTACATTGTGTGGGTTAGGGTTGGTCTGTGTAGCTAAAATAAACAGCTTTAAACGTATGTATATGTCTATTCATTGATTCACTCGTATACCAAATCCATTTGAAATGAAAACTGTTGCTTCTCGTGTCAAATATTGATTTGCGATTCAAATGCGATTAATTTCGACTAATTAACTACAAAGCCTCTAATTAATTAGATTTTAAAATGTAATCGCGTCCCACCTCTAATATGAACACACACAGTAGAGAGGCTGAAACCATGAGATCCTGACCCTGTCCCATAATGGAGTGATACATTAGCAATACATTGAACATTGGATTGGACCTCCTCTCCCCAGCCCCGAGTGTCCAGTTTCATCTGGCGTGTGCTTTGTAACTCTGTCTAAAAAGTCTGCAGCTCCATCAGATCTTTTCCTGAGGTGTGTGTTTAAGTGTGTGTGTGTGTGTGTGTGTGTGTGTGTGTGTGTGTGTGTGTACCTTTAACTCTGATGGAAGATACTGGACACACGTCAGGTGTGTTCATGTTTTATGAGGCAGCAGAGAAGGGCTTGTTCAAAGGCTCAACAAGGGCACCTGTCACTTGATAGCACACCTATTGTGCCATCCTTTCTCAGAGCCATGTTTGAAACAGAAGCCCTTAAGAGGGAGTGGGAGTGAGGGGGAGAATCGGACGAGAGGGAGGGAGGGAGGGAGGGAAGGAGATATAGGGTGAAAGAAGAAGGGAAAAGGGCCTTTTTTTCTCTGCTCCGTGCTGTCCTGTCCTGTCCTGTGCTGTCCTGTGCTGTCCTGTGCTGTCCTGTCCTGTGCTGTCCTGTGCTGTCCTGTGCTGTCCTGTGCTGTGCTGTCCTGTGCTGTGCTGTCCTGTGCTCTCCTGTGCTGTCCTGTGCTGTCCTGTCCTGTGCTGTCCTGTCCTGTGCTGTCCTGTGCTGTCCTGTCCTGTGCTGTCCTGTGCTGTCCTGTGCTGTGCTGTCCTGTGCTGTGCTGTCCTCTCCTGTGCTGTCCTGTGCTGTCCTGTGCTGTCCTGTGCTGTCCTGTGTTGTGCTGTCCTGTCCTGTCCTGTCCTGTGCTGTCCTGTGCTGTCCTGTGCTGTCCTCACAACGGGCAGGGGGATAATTGGCCATGTAAGTGAGCAGCCTGCTGAACGGCAGCAGATAGCAGAGAGGAGGATTGATGGTCTCTCAGGGCTAAATGTGGATCAACACTGATAGGCCAAATTGAATTGCTGGATTGGATTGATGCATGGTGTCAATCTGAGGTGATGTTTCATTTTTCAAACATTGCATTGTGACATAGGGCTGAAGCACAGGGTGATGTACTTATTATATTAAGCGTTATGGAATGTGAAGCCGTGGTATATTGTATGTATGGTATATCGCCGATATAATAATTAATAATTTTGCCATTTAGCAGACGCTTTTATCCAAAGCGACTTACAATTACGAATTACAGGGACATTCCCCCTGGAGTAACTGAGGGCTAAGTGCCTTACCCAAGGGCACACTAGTAGTGGTGTGGCTTCAGGCGGGATTTGAACTCACAACCTTCCGATCCCAAGTCCAACTCACTATCCACTAGACCACCACTACCCCCCAGATGTCACTACCCCATGGCTGTGATATCCACGATATACCACGGCTTCAAGTTCCATAATGCTTTTATACAACGGTTACAATTTATCTATCAATATTTCACGAAAGAAAGACAAGATAAACTTTTAATTAATGTATTTTAATGGAACTATGTTTTATTGTAAGTGTATTTGTCCGCTGAACAGTTGTTTATTGGTTGCTAAGCAATGGTAAGAATGTAACTTCGATAACGGTAATATATACAAACGCGGAGTAATATGAAAAGATATGACAACATTCCATTTAGCTGTGCGTATATCATGGATATCGGCACGGCTGGAACGCAAACTGACCAATAGAGACAATGGACCGGATCTATGCGGATGTTTGTGTTCAGGTTACTAGGCAAAAGTCCAGTTGAAGTTCAGTTGCAAATGGCGCTGTAGAACTGTCAAAAACTATATCACACTCGAGGTCGTGCTGTTATACTGAATATCAGCATGGCTGTGATTCAGTCGTAGGTACGAGGAGGCCACAGGCCGAGTACCGAAGACAATCACAATCAGCGCTCACAATCAGCACTCCCTCTCGTGTGATATTGCTTAATTAACCCATGGCAGGGATTATGTACCTATACTACTACTGTCTTTTAAAAAGGGCCAATGTGCAAAGCGTGTGATATTGTATAAATCCAGCCCCTGATCTATGAAAGGGGCTTGGGGGTCAATAAACCAATATGCAGGAGATCACTCTCTGGTTTAACCACACTCGTAAAGCCACTATGATTGAGCTGATTTACTAGCCCCTCTCTTTTAAAGGGTGGGAGGCTCCTTGGGCATTGAGTGAACACTGTGCAGGAGGGTATTAGATGACATTGATAAGGAGGGCTTTTGAGAAGCACTGGGGGGACTGTTAAATTCCCTAACAAGTGTCCTTGTTAGTTTTATGGCCAGTGCATTAAAAGTCTGTAATTGTTTTTGAAGCCAGAGTGAAGCAGTGTTGGCTCGACTAGCTACGGTCCCTTGGCTTAGATGGCCTTATAACCTAATTGTTTATGATCACGGTGCCTGTAAAGTGCACATGTACTGTATGCATCTAATTGAAAACATCAGTGTTGTGGCAGGGTCTTGTTACTGCTGCCAATACATCCTTTTCTCATTGTCAATTAGACCCACATGTACTTATTACACAAATCATCTGCTGAGCTGTTTACTTTGCCTGTTCCAGTGGCATTTATGGTTCACAAGCAATTGATGTCTCTCTGCGTGTGCTAATGATCATTGTATGAGACAACGTGTGAAGTCCACCCATGCTCATCTGATGCGTAAATGCTTTATTTCACCCCCTTCCCCCCCCACCCTACGCAATGTTTACAAGCATAGGAACAGAGTGAGAGGGAACCGAAAGTGCGTTTGATACATGTAAAATGCGCAGCGGGGTTTGATATGGGAGTCTCGCTTTGGTATGTGTACAAGTGTGTGGATACAATTCAGAGAGTCAGCCTACACACTGCCACTTCCTTTCCCATAAGTGGAGGATGGGTTCACTCTTGGTAGAGGGGGGGGGGAACATTACCCAGCGCCGCCTCCATCTGACACACCTGTTCATGTGAGCGCTGCTCCCCGCCGGGCTGACGCACCACTGGGGAAGGCTGGCGGGCGCTCCGTGTGATGCTGCGTGCGGCACGTCGACAGGGAGCGCTCAGTGATCTCCTGGAAGAGGAGTTAAACTCCTGAGCTCTTTAATGTGTTCCTGGGGAGGCAGGCAGGCAAGGCACAGGGGCTTGTCTCCCCCCGGAGCATGTGAGTGTGATGTCGGAGATGTGAATAAATTAGGAGCCTCGGTTGCTCTGTTGATGCTCGGGGAGATAACCTGTGAAAGCGGAGAGATTCTTCTGCAAATAGTTCCCAAAGGTGTAAGTTATGTGAGCAATGGCAAACTATTCATATTTGTGCATTTGTGCAAGCAGGCCTGGTTGCAGTCAGGGCCTGGAGCGCTACAGAGGTGATTTATTTCTCTCTCCTCTCCTCTTCTAGGTAAAGTCAGTAATGGAGAACATCACTCAACACCTGTGTAGTCTGCGTAGCTACAGTACGACATATTCCATATGATATGGAAACGTTGTACACACAGACATGTTGGCAGACATCATCTGTTGTCCATCTCTGTTAGTATCTACAAGCATGGTTTGGCCACACTTTGATGGCTGGTGTTAGCACAGTGAACTGGTCAGATCTATAAGTCTGTTAAGTCAGTGCAGATGTTTTCTACACAGAGTCTCCGAAGCCAGGTAGAAGGAGACTGATAGCCTTCTGTCTCAGGTCTTTAGCTTTAACTACAGCTTCCTCCATGTGTCATGCCGTCATTGTTAATGACTCAGTATGGAGTTAAAACATCCCACCTAGAATAAAAATCAAGCGGAGAGGTTGGAATATGTTATAAAACAAGCAAGAGTGCTCTTTATCCAGGGTCACTGAAAACCATTAACAAAATTGGATCAATTTTTAGGTTCATTACCTCAGTTTGAATTGGATGGCCTCTTGGACCATTTCACTCTATAGACCCATGCCGTTTCAGCGAAGCAATCTCAGCATTCTGCACCCCTGTTGGCACATCGTTTAACTAAACTGATTATTGAATTTAACCTTTTTTAAGCCCCGGAATGTCAGAGTTACCTTACTCTCTGTCTCAAACACCCTTTGGGCACTATACTGTACTGGATGTGCCCCAGCAATGGGTATAGCATAATTACGTACATAAAACCAAATGCTAGACTCCTAAAATCTATGAACTGAAAGAGCAATTTGGACTAAATTTGGACTCTGTCGTCGAACTGCAGGCATCGGGGAGGAGGTTGTAATGGAGGTGGCGATGGCGTGGAATGTGGATGTGTTCCCTGAGAGAGAGAGAGAGAGAGAGAGAGAGAGAGAGAGAGAGAGAGAGAGAGAGAGAGAGAGAGAGAGAGAGAGAGAGAGAGAGAGAGAGAGAGAGAGAGAGAGAGAGAGAGAGAGAGAGAGAGAGAGAGGGAGATGTGGGGGGAGGGGGCCAGCAGCATCCGAGCAGCATTACAATTTCAGCGCTGCCTGGGTAGGAAATGTATGCAAAGCTATTCATGTGGTGCAGCGCTGCTGATCTACACCGAGGCACAGGCACTCACACACGCACCAGTCTGGAAACACCAGATCAAGGTGCTTACATGCAAAGTCAATTGATCGCACTTGAAAGTGGGATGATGTTTCCAGATAAGACGCTGGCGTGTTAATAGCGAGCAGACAGGCCTCAGGGAGAATACGCACGCACACGATTTACTTTGTGTCATTAAAATGTCACACACACACCCTGGATTTATGCATTAAACAGAGTAGTGTGTATGATATAGTTGTGAAAATAGGGGATGTTTGCCCCGATTTCAATTTCAGATGCGGGGCCAGATTTCCCACGGAGATTAGTAGCAGTTTATTTGTTTAGGTCAGCATGGTGGGAGAGATATTTCTGCATTAACAGACCAGGGGCTGTGTTCTATTGTCAGTCTCTGCTTGCTTTGGTTCAGTAACAGCTCCCCCCTGCTGTGAGCCTCCCAGCCTAGCAGTAGATAATGATTTGAGTGACAGCCTCTGATTCCTCCGGTCCAGGCATTGTATTTATTTTAATATCTCTTATCATCCTTCTCCAATGGGGCCTAATTTGTTCAGGGGAATGCTGTTAAATGTGACATGTTCCTCTGCCTTTCTATACTCCACAGGAAACCAGATGGAGGCCTCAAGATGCAACAATGTGGTGAGCTGTATGTGTGTGTATGGGCTCGTGCGTGTGTGCGTGCTTGCGTGCGTGCGTGTGTGCGAGCGTGTGTGTGTGTGTGCGTGTGTGTGCGTGTGTGCGTGTGTGTGTATGTGTTTGTGTGCCTGCGTGCGTGTGTGCGAGCGTGTGTGTCTGTGTGTGTGTGTGTGTGTGTGTGTGTGTGTGTGCATGTGTGTGCGTGTGTGTGTATGTGTTTGTGTGCGTGCGTGTGTGTGCGAGCGTGTGTGTCTGTGTGTGTGTGTGTGTGTGTGTGTGCATGTGTGTGCGTGTGTGTGTATGTGTTTGTGTGCGTGCGTGCGTGCGTGCGCGAGCGAGAGAGAGCGGCAGATGGAGACAGAAAGAGGGAAGACAGTAGAAAGAGTGAAGCGTTAACGTGTTTACAGCTCTCAGTAAACAGATGGTGTCTGATGATGGTGATGTCTATTTTGTCATGTTCTTTATTTCAGATGCTCTCTGATCTCGTCGAGGTTTGTGTGATAATGCCATTATAACTCAATAGAGCTCCACTCTATGGTGGCCACAGCATAGAGCAGTGACAGTAGGGTCAGCGTCATGTCCCTCTCTCTGTCAACAGCAGAGCACGAGACAGACAAGAGGAGGAGGCAGGCTTTCACTCATTCCACCAAAATGCTTTTTACATGAGTCACTGAACATGTGATGCTTGAAAGTATGTGAACCCCTTGTGCAATTATATATATTTTTTACCATGAAATCTTTATTTAATCAGAACCAGTCTTTTTTATCTGACTTAACAGGTTTATATTGACCAATTCCATATGTTGGTTTAGAGGGAATAATGCATGTAGTAGAAAAAAATTATTCTAAAGAAATGTGTGCAGGTGCAAAAATAAGTGAACCTCAAGTTGCCTTGGTTAAATAAGGATAATTTACAAGAAAAGATTCACAAGAAAAATAACAAATCAGGTAAAAACCAACCCAAACATAATATTTTTAGATTTACAGACCTCCCTTGCTGCATCTCAGATAACTGTGCATGCTTCAACAATAAGAAGAACACTGAATCAAAATGGCATTCGTGGGAGGGTTGCTAGGAAGAAGCCTCTGCTGTCAAAAAATAACCAAACTGCCCTTCTTAACTTTGCTGGAAACCATCTGGACATGCCTGAAGGTTTCTGGAAGTCCATTCTCTGGACAGATGAGTCCAAAATTGACATTTTTGGTCTCAATCAAATCCACAAAGTTTGGCCAAAACCCAACACTGCCTAGCACCAAAAGAACCTTATCCCAACAGTCAAGCATGGTGGTGGAAATGTCATGATCTGGGGCTGCTTTTCCTCCTCTGGACCTAGCCGACTCCACATCATTAAGGGAACCATGAATGTTGAGGTATACCAGGAGATTTTTGAATAGAACCATCAATCAAGGAGCTAAAACTGGGCTGAAAATGGGTCTTTCAACAAGACAACGACCCAAAGCATTCAAACAAATCTACCAAAGAATGGCTCAGGATAAAGAAGATTTGTGTTTTGGATTGGTCAAGTAAAATTCCAAATCCAAATCCAATTGAGATGCTGTGGCGGGCAGTTTATGCCAGACACCCCTCAAACCTCACTCAATTGGCTCACTTCTGTAAGGAGGAGTGGACAAAAATATCTCAAAACAGATGTCAGAGACTGATTAGTGGCTATACGAGACCTTTACTCCAAGTTATTGCTGCTAATGGAGGTGCCACAAGCTATATTGACTGAAGAGGTTCACTTATTTTTGCACCTGGACTAATTTCTTTATCATTTAGTTTTCCTACTACACGCATGATTCCCTCTAACCAACATTGGAATTGGTAAATATAACCATGTTAATAATAAAAAATAATTAAAAATATAAAAAATACTGGTTCTGATTAAATAAAAATGTCATGGTAAAACCCCAAAAGATCTATAGTTGCACAAGGGGTTCACATACTTTCAAGCATCACTGTGTATATATATATATATATATATATATATATATATATATATATATATATATGTATATAGCAGTAATGAGTCACATCAAGCATGTCTAGTAAACACATTCAAGACTTCAAGTATTCAACTGCCAGAAATATGCTACATGCTACAGTAAACCACATTGAACTGTAAAATGAAAGGTTCCCCATGAAATAAAAAGGTTCTGTTCCATCTGCTTAGATTTCGTGTCTAATGTACCACATACACTTGAGTTACACTTTGTTTATGTGCCAATGATATGTGACAGCAGCTTGTGAAAGCGGGAACAAGTCGGCAACCAATGAAAATGTTCTGACTTTTATTCAGAAAAATTTAAATAAATGTCAACGTTGTTGAAAATCAATGACACACTCCCTTGTCAAGCCAAAACATTGCAATGTTCGGTGAGTAATTCCCACTACTCTACACTAACTAGGTAGTAGTAGGGATTACTCACCGAATCCATTACATTGCAATATGTTGGCTTGACTAGAGAATGTGTCATTGATTTTCAACAAAGTTTAAATTCCTTTACATTTTTCAGAATAAAGGTCTGAACATTTGGTTGGACTCGTTCCTGCTTTCACCAGCTGCTGTCACACATATGTATGAGCTAGGTTATCCCTATAAGCCCCCCACCACCTCCCTCCCCTTCCCTTCCTCTCTCTCTGACATTGCTCATTAGTGTGGTCGTGAAGCTTGTTCAACACACACACACACACACACACACACACACACACACACACACATGCACAGTTCATTGGCCTATGGCTGCAGTGCTCTCACGCATGGGGGTGGGTATGGGTTGACAGCAGACAGCATGCTGTTGCTTAACAGACAGGCTCTGAAACGCGTGGCAGTGTAATTGCGGTGAAGGGATAATTTGACACCCACTTGGCTATGATAGCCTGCAATTCTCTAGCTCTTCCTCAACCCACACATGCAGGGTGTGGAAGCTGTGCTCTCTGCTGAGCTGTCTGTCTGCAGCTTGAGGGCAAAGCTCCCTCCAATGCTTGTCTACCCCCCTTTCTATCCAGTCTAGGGGATTATATTCTGTATCAAAACAATTTATCGTGGGAAGACCTAATGCCTCTTCCCCTCAGTGGATATTGTCTTAGAGAAAAGTTTCATTTCTGTCTACTCAATTCATTGAGACTGACAGCGCAATTTGTCACTCACAGGTCGGCGAGAATCCCATTTTAAAAAGATGCGAGTACATCATTGCTCTAGGACGAAAAGCAAGAGGAGGCACATGGTGAATGTTGGTTTTTTTCTATACTGATTTATTTAGTGAAATGTATCCACTGTCTTGGTTCTGTTCTGTCCCTCTTTTCTAAGCTCCTACATGTTATTTGCCATGGATGAGGCTGAATAAAACATGTCAGGCATCTTGTCAGAATAAAATGACAAGCTGAAAATTAAGAGGAAATTAGACATTTGGCATCGATGCATTTGTTTTGGGGCTCTGCATCAGTAGTTGGACAATGATGGAGAAAATGACACGAAAACACACTTTACCTGTCTGATTTGGAGCTCCAGATGTTGCCTGCTCTCTGATTTTAATTGTATCCTTCAACTTCTGGCAATGAGCTCAAACAGTCAGTTTATGAGACCTGTCTGCTTTAGTCTTTGATGAAGTCTAAACGACCCATTTATTTGATATTACACATAAACGCTGTAGATTTACTGTATATAGACTTTCGTACTTGACATAAATACTGTAGACTTTCCTCAGATGATTACATAGCCTTGCCTAACCACAGTACATGATCCATACTGTACTACAGTAAGTACCTGAATAATAATGACCAGACTTTACCTACTTTACCTTATTAATAATGACCAGATTTTACCTACTTTACCTTAATAATAATGACCAGACTTTACCTACTTTACCTTAATCGTCATCTTTTCTCCTGGTGGCTCATTCCCTCCCCCCTCCCCCCTTCCCTCTTCCTTCTGCCTCTGGTTCTCCTTTCTTCTCTCTCTCTCTCTCTCTCTCTCTCTCTCTCTCTCTCTGTTTTCTTTGATTGAGCCAGATGCATCACACATAAAGGTCTCCTCTCCCTCTCCCCCTCTCCCCCTCTCCCTCTCCCCTCTGCAGACTCTATGAGTGGTTCCAGTTGCTCTGGCATGATGTATGACTTCATCTTGGCCCTGGACTGGCCCTGTAGCCTCACCGCCACAGCTGAAATCACTGGGAGGTAATGTCATAACCCAGAAGGAGAGGAGAAGGCCTCCCCTTGCTCCCTGCATGCAACACAGAGGTCTGCTTGATAGGTAAAACAGGTACACTCTCCACGCAGAGGACAGATGTTCGAGGAGAATCAGTATATTGTACATCCAGCTCATTCATGGTGAGATTCCACAGACAGTCAGACGGACATTTCAGTGAAAAAGACCAGACCGACAGGCTCAGTAAATGTGCGTGGAAGATTCATTATGTGAGCGAGTAATGGAATGTACTGATTATTTAACTACAGTATGGATCTTATTAATATGCTAAGCAACCTGGGATTGCTTTGTCTATACTGCTCCTGAAATCCATTGTTCAACAACCAGCTCAAATGACATGCACTCGCTCCATTATATTGCGCATAGTGGAACTGGAACGTACTTCATGAGTAAGAAGGTCTCTGTGCACATCAAACAGGGTATCTGTACTGGGTTTTCGAACAGGTACTTATACATTCATTAGCAGTCTTTCAGCTAGCCACGTCAGGATGAGTCTCTAGGATATAAGATGGCATTGCTTTGCCTTTGGCATGTCGAAATAGGTCAAGTTTGCTTTTGAAACATGCCGTCTCTAACACCCATTTCCATGAGAGATGAGATTTGGGATGTGTTATTGGTCCTGAAGGGTTTATCACTGGGATAGCTTTGACCTGCAGGGCTCAGGGCTTCTCCTGCGCTATCCTGTAGGTCGGCCAGCCAGATGACAAGCAGGAGTTTTTTATGACATATTTCCAGTCTATCAGACAGTCTGGCTGCTCATGAATCCAACTGTCACCATCACTCTCTCGGTTTGTCTTCCTCGCTGCCATCCCAGGCTTCCATTCCAATCCTTCTGAACAACAGAGGCTCCTACTGCACAGTAACTGTCAACTGCCTAGTGGGCTGACCTTCAATGTTTGTGTTCCCAAGTCCCATTCTTTATGCCACACTGTACAGTGGCACCAAAGCCTAAAGAAGTGTTACTACTTGGCTTCTGTGACACTTGCATGTTCAGTAATTACAACCATGGTGTGATCACTACCTATAAGCACGACAATACAGAGGAAAAAGCTGTGTAGGCTAGATATATCACCATGGCAACGGCATGTAAGTGAAAACTGGAAAATTAACCCAATTGGAAAAACACATTGAATACATACTTAAAACCAATATGTACCTCAATGCAAACACCAAAGGTAGTCTTGATGTCAAATGTTAATAACAGACAATTCACACATTTGAAAGTGGTTTAATGTTAAATATGCAAGAGTACCACTAGAGCTCAGACTTCAGACAAAGAATATATTGATACAATTTGCACAGATTTTTTCATACTGTGGTGGTCAGATACCCATCTTGTTTGTACTTCTTAAAAAAGAAACCTGTATCATTCTGATAAGATCTGTTAGTGCCCAAACCATTTTAGAGAGAACAATTTCACATTGTGGGGAGCTCATGGCATTTAGCAATACAAAATCCTGGGCATGGGGCTTGAGCTGCCTTGTCAGCCATTTTATCTTGCATGCAGCATTTGTGCAGATGACGCCATGGTCATGTTTTTATTTTTTTATTTGTGGATTCTACGCTTGGATAAGCCCAGAGAGCAGCCTGCGGTGCGTTACAATATTTACCTCGCTAGCAGAAACGTGTGAGCCAGGCATCAGCTCTCTCACTGCACAGCAGTGGACCAAGGTCAGGAGAACTCTGATCTAAAATGTTATATTAACTGATTAAATGATATCAACTAATGGACATCTTCATCCTCCCAAATAAAGGTTTACCTCATAACAAAGGAGAACTTTAAGTCTTCAGAGTGTACACAAATTTAACAACCTTACTATTACCTTACTTTTGGTGCTTGATGTAAACGTTATTTCTGTCCCCATGTTAGGGTTATATCATGCAACTTTGTTAAAAGCTTTTAGATTGAGGGCCTGTGGCATATCGGAAAATCAGCTTGATGTCTTTCCTCACCTAATGGTCTTTATTTGTCACTATTTATTGAGGCCTTGTGCTAGCTCATGAATAATTCATGAGCGCTTTTGTCTCTTCCAAGCTGAAAGTTACAGTGTTACAAAATATTTGCTAAGCCTGGTAATAATTCACCATTCATTCACAATACAAGAAACCCTGCCGTTTTGAACATACTATATGTCACCTGTAGGAGTTATTCAACATGCCCTGTATTGGAAGTGTGCATTTATACGTCTATGCATGTGTGCTCTCAGCACAGTTGAACATTTCTATCCACTCTTCTTAACATTTCCCATGTGCTAGAGTACAGTAGACCTCTCTGGACCCAAGCAGGAACACTTATCCAACTCCACACATTCATCTGTCAGACAACGTTGTCACCTTAACCATTCTCAGCATCTGATGACAAGAAACCAGTTCTTCCTCCTCCTCCTCCTCAGCTCACAATTAAGAGTTATGGCAACCTCTCGCTTGAACCCTGTGACCACCCTTGAAGGAGTGTCTGACCCCCTGCTTAACACTGCTCTGGAGTCTCCAGATGGCCGACGGCATTCAGCATGTTCATCTGTTCCTCCTGTAAACAGACGTCTCCCAGACTCCTCCAGAGCCAGGCGTGCAGCGGCACCAGGACGAGACTGAAGTGGATAATTGTAACGGCGCACGCTGTTCATGTCGTCATTTATCTTGATAAAGAAGAAAGCTCATCTTGAGAATACTTCTGTAAATTACCGCCCAATCTAAGCAGCTCTGTTGAGACAGGGGTATTTACAGCAGAAGGCACATGCACAGTACTGCTGGGGACTGAGACACAGAGGGGAGCTTCCGGCTGCTCGCTATCAGTATGTACACAGCATGGTCTCACGGGCCTCTAACGGGAGGAACCACCTGACATCTATTGAGAATCTGCCTGTCTCAGGTCGGAGTCATTACTCTGCCATGCTGCATCCAGTGTAATGCATCTACATCTACATCTACTATACAGTATATCTCTATTGTCCCAAAGTCCGTAAGTCTTTGGATGACAGACGTCATGTTTCTGCAATGGAAGGAGGATTCCTGCAAAACAGTGTTAATTTTGGCAGGCTTTTTAGTCACTTAGTCTTTGGTGTTTAGATGAAGATGCACACCAGTTCTAGTCACACCAAGTCACCTCCATTTTTCTCAGTTCCAGTCCAGTTCCAGTTGATGAAAACTGAAAACATTTTAGTCGAGTTTTCGTCGCTGACTATGGCTAGACTAAAATGTTTTGGGGTTTTTGTGGACTGAAACTGCACTGGAATGTTTTCAGTTTTCATCAACTGGAACTGGACTGGAACTACGAAAAATGGAGGTGACTTGGTGTGACTAGAACTGTTGTGCATCTTCATCTAAACACCAAAGATTAAGTGACTAAAAAGCCTGCCAAAATTAACACTGCTCCAAAGAGAGCTCTAGATCATCCTGTTGATCCACATAATCTTCCCAAATCCCAGAGAAACCATGATTCTCCATTATGGAGAAAGAACTTGTGGCTATTACAAATCTTTCCCTTTGTGTGATTTGTGAGATGGGAGCTATTGTTGGGCTATGTCATTTGTGTTGCTAACAGTAAGTTGTTACTAACAGTTTCCATATTTATATTATATTTGTGTGTGTTTATCAGCACCTAACAGACTCCAGGCTCCTTCCCCAATGGACTGCTACTGTAGGTGAGCAGTAAAATTATTAATCTCCAATAATATGAGAGGTGAGTAAGTGGGCGAGTGAGAACATTTGTCTGAGATGAAGTTATAGTGTTCACCTCCCTCTCTCTCTCTGCACCATACACATTCACCCAATCCTCCACAGGACTCCTCGCTCCCCCGAGCCCCCACGTCCCTGCCCTCTGCAAAACATATGTCATGTCTTCTTGTCTTTTACAATGCACTTCATTTGGAGGCTTACAAATTCTATTAGGGTGATCCTGTGTGTGCTGCACGGCGTGCCGCTGGAAGGAGCATAAGGGGGAGTCGCCTCTTAGGGGGAACAAGCCCCTAATACTAATAAACGAGCATGACTTTGCCTTTGCCTCTCTCGCCCTGTGGGATGCGAAGGAGAGAGGGCTGAGTAATTGGAAAATATCCTTGCCTCGTATTCCAGAGAGATCCCCCCCCCCGCCCCCCCGCCTCCCCATATCACCAGCGACTCCCCCCCCTCCCCTCGACTGCACAATGAGATATACTGTTCTGCTTCTGCTTCATAAAAGGCACAATTAGCCCGGTTTGAGGAGCCTGCGTGTGGCGTCTGTGTGTGGCGTTAGGGGGGCGAACGAGGGAACAGAAAATGTTTGTGCGTCTGTCTTTATATCATGCGATTCGTGGATAGGGGTGGGGGAGGGGGAGGGTCCGCGGCTGTCACAGGCTGTCTCTGTCACGGCTGCCTATGTTTGTACACACACTGAACACTGCCTATGTTTGTACACACACTGAACACTGCCTATGTTTGTACACACACTGAACACTGCCTATGTTTGTACACACACTGAACACATGCCCGTGGCTAATGGAGCTGATGCTATTGAGCACTCAGCAGATCGCCAGAGCCCCATGTAAATAAGGAAACAAGGGGGGTGATGAACTTCCTGCTATTACATGAATCGGAAGCACAGAGGAAACAAAGCACCACTTCCATCTGATTTCCTCCACTGGCCAGACCCTGAGCAAACCCTGCACACCCCAACCTTGGAGCAACCATCTCCAAGCAAACCATCAACCATCCATACTGGAGATGTTGTGAAAATGATACACTTGTGCATATTCTATTGGTACAGTATCATCTGAATGTCTCTATACACAACACCAGTTGCATAGTTTCTGTTCTGGAGTCTTTGATATTGTAGTTTAAAAGGTGTACACTTCAATACTGTACATTCAGCTCCAACAGGTACAGTACACTATGGTTATCTCCATTCTTTAGTATGGAACCCACATCATGTCTCCTATTTCTTCTGTCTTCATGGCTGAACATGGAGGATGGGTTTGATGTGATGAATTAAACCCAATAAGTAGGCTACAAGAGACAACCCTATTTGTGTTGCTAGTTACGGACTAAAGCCTATAAACAATGAATGAATGAATGAATGAATGAATGAATGAATGGACTTTATTGTCATTGCTACAGTACAGGTACCAAACAACGAAATTTAGGAGGGTGGCTCCCCTGGTGTTAGGAAAGGGAAAAAAAAAACACTTTAAAAAAAAATCACAAGAAGGGAAGGAGCTGGTTTACATAAATAAAGGCTATGTACACTATCCACTGTACTATACTGTACAGATAGACGACTAGGGTTGTCATATTGCACAATAGTATTATTTCACATTTATTTAAAGTGTCACAGTTTGCAGGCTTGAAATGTACATGTTTGTGCCTCAGCACTACACCTGATTTTTTCAGTCCAGCAGCTGCCATTAATCCGTCCAGACTGTCCAGGGCCCAGAACGTAGGTCTTTGCTGTGTTCAGGGCCTGGACGGCCCTGTGGTAGAAGCTGTTCTTCAGTCTGTTTGTCCTTGCGGCCAGGGTCCTGAACCGCCTTTTCGAGGGCAGCCTGGTAAAGTGTTCGTACCCAGGGTGGGTCGGGTCCCTGGAGATCTTGGAGGCCTTCCTGAGACAGCGTGTGTTGTACAGCTCTTCCAGAGAGGGGAGGGGGGCGCCGGTGATCTGCTGTTCTCACGACTCTCTGTAGCGCATTTCTCTCCGCTGTTGTGCAGCTGGAGAACCAGTTGCAGATGCCGTAGGTGAGGATGCTCTCCACTGCGCCGCGGTAGAAGGTCACCAGTATCTTCTGCTTGCTGTGTTCCTTCCTGAGGACTCTCAGGGTGTATAGCCGCTGTTGTGCCCTCTTGATGGTGGCTTTTGTGTTGTCCTTCCAGGTCAGGTCATCCCGCATGTGCATCCCCAGGAATCGGAGGGTTGAGACTCTCTCCATGAAGACTCTCTCCATGAAGGAATCAAACAAAGATTAACAGTTGATACATTGCTGTTTCTATCATAGTAAGTAGCCTTGAGAACCGGTGGTTCTCAAGCAGGAGCCTATCTCCTGTTTCTAGAGTGTGAGGCAGCTTGATGTACAAGTACAACCCCCTGGACATGAGGGTGGACACTCTAACCGCAAGGCCACTGAGCTGGTTGTTACTATCATACTGTCCAGTTATTGTGCTTGATTTTACACTGAGTGCATGACTGTAGGAAAAGGTAAGGTAAAGCATTATTAACATCAGTTAATATTTTAGGGAAACATGCTCTTTTTTTTAGGTCATCATCTTCAATATCCATAATGCAATCTACATGAGTACTGTTGTGTTTGTCATCACACTGTAATAGGTAAACGCACCAGGAGGAGTAGCGTTGTGTCAGTGTTTGTCCCTGGTTCCATTTGATCTCAGGCTATATTTGGAGGCTTTCTCGTTTATTTACACAGATGACAGATATGAAAAATGCTCCTCTGCTGTGCTGTGCTGTGCTGTGCTGAAGTTGAAAGTGTCCGACTTAAGTGTATCAACTTATCTATTGAATTGAAGGAAAAACAGCATTCACATTTGATAAAAACATCCACTCTCAGTGCAGGAGTATTCTAGTGAAAGACCATACTTGACATACAATATGTGACATGAATAGTGTTTTGGTCCGCATGCAAAACATTTTGATAGGTTGCCGACAGGCGGACCAAAACACTAGACCGTGTCACACATGTGAGGAAAAGCTCATAGAAAGCCCTTCAAATGTACTAAAATCACGTCATAACATTGAGTTACAATTGCTTGGCAATTACCGCTCTATATGGTCCATCTCCAGTGTGCTCATCCCTGTGCTCCATTTAATACTGAATCTTTTAGCTTGTAAGAATGGACTGGTGGACTTCAAATGCAAATGTGATTGATTGTGTGAACTAGCGGAAGTAACATGAGCAAAGAGGATTTTGACAGCCCCCATACATTAACATCAGGGAGAATCTCTCACTATGCCTGTTAATATCTTCGTGTTCGTGTTCTCAATCATATTGATTCATAATGTGCCTTAAGGGCAATTATATGTGCATAGTGCACACAATGAAGCTTAATGCTTAATGATATGTAAAGTTAAATCATTGTGGAGCACACAGCATTTTCATGTGTTCACATAGTACTGTTCTTATTGAGACTGTGCAACATGATCTAATCTAATATCAGCTCTTACTCTTTGTCATCTTTGCTCTTTGTCCCATAGGCCAATCATTTCCTTGAGCCATCAAAAAAACACAGTACGCTTACCACAATTCATAATTCAGTACCATTTCAGAGCAATGGGTCATAACACACTTATTAGCTATTAATTAGCCATCAAGTCCTAATGTGTTAACATGCAGTTTAAGGGCATTAGACATTTGTTGGGCCTTGAGGGACTAGTTAGTCATTAATGATGAATATAAGGCTTCCCACTCATATGTGATTTAACTACTCTACTCAAATCACCATCATAAAAAATGATAATAATAGAAAAGCAGCAACATGATACTGCTGGTGTATCAGTCAGCACCGTCAAGCTACCATGATGATGGTTCAGATTCCTCCATCTTGTTCTGCATGACTACAGAGCAAGAGACATCTAAATAAAGACTATAGGGCACACAGTATAAATAATAAGGGCTTAGAGACAGAAAGCTTGGAGGTAGTGAGATGATCCCGTTCTAGCATTCAGCACTTCTTTGTTGCCATGCTGTTAGGATGGTGTTACGTTTTAAGGATGTTGGAGCCAGGTGTGGATGTTGGAGCCAGGTGTGGTGCAGATCAGAATGAACGAGACAGGATGTTGGAGCCAGGTGTGGTGCAGATCAGAATGAATGAGACAGGAACGTGTGTTCAGGTGTGGTGCAGATCAGAATGAACGAGACAGGAACGTGTGTTCAGGTGTGGTGCAGATCAGAATGAACGAGACAGGTACGTGTTAGCCAGGTGTGGTGCAGATCAGAATGAATGAGACAGGAACGTGTGTTCAGGTGTGGTGCAGATCAGAATGAACGAGACAGGAACGTGTGTTCAGGTGTGGTGCAGATCAGAATGAACGAGACAGGAACGTGTGTTCAGGTGTGGTGCAGATCAGAATGAACGAGACAGGAACGTGTGTTCAGGTGTGGTGCAGATCAGAATGAACGAGACAGGAACGTGTGTTCAGGTGTGGTGCAGATCAGAATGAACGAGACAGGAACGTGTGTTCAGGTGTGGTGCAGATCAGAATGAACGAGACAGGAACGTGTGTTCAGGTGTGGTGCAGATCAGAATGAACGAGACAGGAACGTGTGTTCAGGTGTGGTGCAGATCAGAATGAACGAGACAGGAACGTGTGTTCAGGTGTGGTGCAGATCAGAATGAACGAGACAGGAACGTGTGTTCAGGTGTGGTGCAGATCAGAATGAACGAGACAGGAACGTGTGTTCAGGTGTGGTGCAGATCAGAATGAACGAGACAGGAACGTGTGTTCAGGTGTGGTGCAGATCAGAATGAACGAGACAGGAACGTGTGTTCAGGTGTGGTGCAGATCAGAATGAACGAGACAGGAACGTGTGTTCAGGTGTGGTGCAGATCAGAATGAACGAGACAGGAACGTGTGTTCAGGTGTGGTGCAGATCAGAATGAACGAGACAGGAACGTGTGTTCAGGTGTGGTGCAGATCAGAATGAACGAGACAGGAACGTGTGTTCAGGTGTGGTGCAGATCAGAATGAACGAGACAGGAACGTGTGTTCAGGTGTGGTGCAGATCAGAATGAACGAGACAGGAACGTGTGTTCAGGTGTGGTGCAGATCAGAATGAACGAGACAGGAACGTGTGTTCAGGTGTGGTGCAGATCAGAATGAACGAGACAGGAACGTGTGTTCAGGTGTGGTGCAGATCAGAATGAACGAGACAGGAACGTGTGTTCCTCTTTACTGAGACGGTAAGGCAGGATCAAACAAATACGGACTTGAGACTTTAAGAAATTAAGTCTCTGAAAACAGGCTATGCAGTCAACACACTGATAGGATTAAACAGGCTATGCAGTCAACACACTGATAGGATTAAACAGGCTATGCAGTCAACACACTGATAGGATTAAACAGGCTATGCAGTCAACACACTGATAGGATTAAACAGGCTATGCAGTCAACACACTGATAGGATTAAACAGGCTATGCAGTCAACACACTGATAGGATTAAACAGGCTATGCAGTCAACACACTGATAGGATTAAACAGGCTATGCAGTCAACACACTGATAGGATTAAACAGGCTATGCAGTCAACACACTGATAGGATTAAACAGGCTATGCAGTCAACACACTGATAGGATTAAACAGGCTATGCAGTCAACACACTGATAGGATTAAACAGGCTATGCAGTCAACACACTGATAGGATTAAACAGGCTATGCAGTCAACACACTGATAGGATTAAACAGGCTATGCAGTCAACACACTGATAGGATTAAACAGGCTATGCAGTCAACACACTGATAGGATTAAACAGGCTATGCAGTCAACACACTGATAGGATTAAACAGGCTATGCAGTCAACACACTGATAGGATTAAACAGGCTATGCAGTCAACACACTGATAGGATTAAACAGGCTATGCAGTCAACACACTGATAGGATTAAACAGGCTATGCAGTCAACACACTGATAGGATTAAACAGGCTATGCAGTCAACACACTGATAGGATTAAACAGGCTATGCAGTCAACACACTGATAGGATTAAACAGGCTATGCAGTCAACACACTGATAGGATTAAACAGGCTATGCAGTCAACACACTGATAGGATTAAACAGGCTATGCAGTCAACACACTGATAGGATTAAACAGGCTATGCAGTCAACACACTGATAGGATTAAACAGGCTATGCAGTCAACACACTGATAGGATTAAACAGGCTATGCAGTCAACACACTGATAGGATTAAACAGGCTATGCAGTCAACACACTGATAGGATTAAACAGGCTATGCAGTCAACACACTGATAGGAGTAAACAGGCTATGCAGTCAACACACTGATAGGATTAAACAGGCTATGCAGTCAACACACTGATAGGATTAAACAGGCCATGCAGTCAACACACTGATAGGATTAAACAGGCTATGCAGTCAACACACTGATAGGATTAAACAGGCTATGCAGTCAACACACTGATAGGATTAAACAGGCTATGCAGTCAACACACTGATAGGATTAAACAAGAACTAAACAAAACAAGAATCAATAAGGTATCTGGGAGTTTCCAGCAGGGACTATCATAGTATCAAAGAGCACACGAATTACAGTCTTACGGTACCAGGAAATAGACTACTGGCAAGACTAGAATTCTTCAAAGAGCAAAGCGATCAACCGACAAGGACCTGCACCCTGAACACGTGCCGGACCGTAAGCTGTCTCAGCAGTCTCCTGGGCCGAGGGGAGTTTGGGAAGGGGAATGAAGTGTGCAGCCTTAGAAAACCGCTCCACCACCACCAGGATAGTGGTGAAACCGTCAGACGGGGGGTAGGGCTGATATGAAGTGGAGGGAGATGTGGGACCAGGGACGTTTGGGAATGTGCAGGGGTCGCAGGAGTCCCACTGGACGTTGACGGGAGATCTTACTGCGCGCGCACACAGCACAGGCTGCCACAAACGCCTGCGTGTCCCCCTCAGCTGTGGGCCACCAGAACCTCCTTCGAATGAAGTCCAATGTCCTGGTGGCACCCGGTTGGCTGGTGAGAGAGGACCCGTGCGCCCACTGCAGAAGCCGTGCGCACGCAGCCTTAGGGACATAAAGCCACCCCGGCGGACCCCCGCCAGGGTCAGGCTCCCACCTCAGCGCCATCCTGACCACCCTGTCCATCCCCCAGGAAACGGCTCATGTCCCTAAGGTTCCCCACCACCCCCGAGTAAATCAACGCCAACACCCGTCGCGACCCCACTGTAGCGTAACCCCCCAAAAAAGTATGATGGACCCCCACAGCTGAGGATGTTTCGTGGCTCACCAACGCCCCTCCCGACACTAGCGAGCCTTCTCATTTCCTGGCTTCTCTGGGCAGGTGACGAGTAGGTGTCCACTCCGCCCGCAATAAGAGCAAAGCGATCAACCGACAAGGGAAACATGGAAGTGGGACATTTAAATAGCAACATACAAACACTCACAGCTGACGCAAATCGGTAATTCCATAGTCCATACCGAGTGCAGAACTCAGGCCAGGAGGAGGCATCGGGGAGTCGTCAAAAATGACTCCCCCCATAACACATACTGTAAGTGCCACTGGAACACCATTAGAAGCTATCTACATTGTATTGTACTTAACTCGTCTTTATAGCCCTCTCAGGTGAGATCCTTGACGATAACCAGAGTACTGTAGAAAGTGTAAGGCACTAGACACCGAGAAGAATCCAAGTGTCTCTTTGTAAATCTGATTCTCTGATTTCCTACAGTCTGTGGCAGGGTTGCATCACTGGCGAGAAGGGGAGATGTAACCCGGAGGGTTGATAGTGTTTTGACACCTCTCAAGTGTTTAACACTGCTGTAGGCACCCTTTGGTAGAGGTAAACACAGTGAATTCCTCAAACATCACAAGAAGATGCTAACAAAAGCGTAATTAGATCGGTCCGCTGGCTGTTGTTTGAAGCATGCTTAGGTTCGTGTAGGTAATGTATCTTCGAGGATGTATTCACTTTCTTCATCCTTAATGTTCTCCTTTACAGTTTTAGTCTGCTCTGCCTGTTGCTTTTCCCTCCAGAAGGGAGAGTGTGTGACGTTGATGTGATGTTGCCATGGTTAGATAGTCGTTAAAGGTCAATGCCAATGTTAGGTGTCAGATGTAACACATGGTCCCCAATGAAATGATAACACTGTGCAGCAAGAGTAGATTTAAACCTGTCAATTAAGTTCTCACCTTGTTGAACACAGAGAACAGAGTTGTTGCAGTGGTCTTTTTCCAGCTGGAGTGTGTATCAAGCTACAGGTATATTGGGGAGTTTGGAAGAGTCCGAATCAGCCTTTTTTAAATGTCTCAATTCTACTAATTAACTTTCCAACTTAATTAACTTTTCGTAGTGGTTTATTAAGCTACTTGTGAGCTTAGAATTATAAGGTTTATAAGGTTATATCTCCGTTTAGGGTGGTTCAGAGATATTGAGCGTCAAAGTTTTTACATTCCATTATGTTTTGTGAGATGGAACCTTTGTATTTTATGAATTACTAACAAAAAATTTGCAACATTTAAAAAATAACACCACACAGGCATTAATAAACACCTTACGGATCAGATTATGTAAAAAACTCAATTTTGACAAAAATGGAGATAGAACCTTATAATTCTAACGGCACGTACTGTCACTACATCTTTCCAAAAGAAAACCAAAAAACCCCATAGGAAATTAACTATTATTCCAGCCCTTTCCATACTATTTCTTCCCTTCCTGCCTTCCGGTCTCCCCGCTTCCCATTTAAGAGTGTTTCAGTCACACTCGTTCTGTTCCTGGACTGGTCATCTTTCACTGACTGACTGTTTCGCCCACGGTTTCACTGTGGTTTTATTTGGACAAACTAGATTTCTCTCAAAGGTAGCTTTAGTGTCGTTGTACCTCTTCCCATGTAAAGTAATTGGTTATTTAGTTAAATACATTTTACAAAGTAGCTTCCCCAACACTGGGAGTACAATAGACCTGAGAACGCCTGCAGAATGCAGACATGGAGGCAGAGAAAGTTTGGTTAGTGTGTAATTAAAGCTGATTATGGAGAGGCTGAGAGGAGGGCAGGGCAGCGCATTTGTCTTCTCCTCCTAATGAGGAGCGGCCCGGACAGCTGAATTAGCGGCTCTTTGTCCTCTCCTCCGCCATGCCACTTTGTCAAAAGGCCGCTCCTCCTGGAAGATGAGGCAGGGTCAAGTGTGTGTGTGTCCCAGAGCATTAGTCTAACCAGGGCGGCAGGGCGGGGAAGGGGCCACTCTCAGAGGGCACTGGCTATAGAAGCACTCTGCCACCCTCTGAGCCATACCGCCCAGGCTTTACATCACCATGCCACGCTAAAAACACACAGGTTCTCTGGGTGCTGTTAGTGTTAACATACGTGTATGGTGGTGAGATGGTTTCATTGAATTTGATTGATGTTATAAGTTATTGTGTGGTGATTTTATAAACCCCTCCCTCCCTCCCATGACATTGATAGGATTCAAACTCATTTGACTGGTATTCTATTATTTCTTTGACACATGCTTTTGTATTATGGGTTCCATTTAAACATTCAAAAGGCATGGGTTGTCAGAGAAAATCAATCCCTTTCAAGTGGCATCACTGGTGACACCTGCTCCAACGATACACTAATTGAGTATGGAGTACGGAACATCAATAGAGCAACCATCGAAACACATGGAGGAATTCATTAATAAACGAATCAAATATAAGTGGCATAGCTAAAGAAATCTTTAGAGCTGTTGAAATAGCAAATTTGACATTTGCTTAATTAAGAGTGAGGACAATATTTGCATGACTGTGGCTAAAAAGGTAATGCTCATTCAGTAATTATGGTTTTGAGAATCAATTCAGTACCATAGGGACATCAAAGCAACACGATGTCTTTACCATGACCCTGCTCTCGCACAGGAGAAGACGGCAGGGCGCCAATAATAATGTATGAATACTCTATATAGATTTTTTTGTACTCAAATGATACATTGCATAGATGTTGAATAACTAGAAGGTTGCATAATCCTGTTCCCTCTCCAGGCAATAGAATATCCATCGAATAAATTACCGTGGTTATAATGAAGCCGTTGCTCAGGAGAGTCTCTCGACATCCTTGGTTTGCAGTTACCAGTTAGACCAACCGTGAAATGTTTGAGAATCAATCATTGTATAACATTGTGTATCCTGGGGTGGAACACACAGTCTTGGCTCACTGTACAGTAACATTAAATTACCATTAATCCACAATAGAACATCTGCAATATTCACCATCATTAGTGATCATTTAATTATTTGCAATATCCATCACTTATTGCAGCTAACATGTCAAATAGTACATCTGGCCTCTACCTTGTTATCACCGCCAACCGGGATCACTTACAGGTACTTGTGAGAACGACCAAACACTTTAACTGCTCCTCCTGAGACATCTACTGCCCCCCAGCACTGCGTCTCCTGAAGACACCCGCTTTTCCCCTCTACTGTGTCCCTAAAAACTTATATTGCCCCCCTTGTATTGTTTCTCTGTTTCTCCAGTGTCTAAATAAAAAAAAAAAAAAAAAAAAAAATAGGTTTAGAAGAAGGTGAAAAATCTTCTTCTACCAATGGCCCCGGGCCTGAGCTGGATTACTCTTCCTGCTACGACTGGTGGATTGATGATTCACTTGCTTAGTATTCAAATGTATTGCTTGTAAATCGCTTCGGAATAAGGCGTCTGCTAAATGCCAAATTCTTTTAAAGAAATGTACATTTCAAAAAAGTTAAATGCTTTGGCATTTTGTGGCACACTTCTGTCCTAAGACAGGTGAGGTGAATAGTTGGCCCCGCCTCCCTGAAGCAAAAGCCTCTCTGTGTTACATAACCTAAAAGATAATCTGACACCTAGCTCTGGATCTGCAGAGACGATGGTTCTGTCAATACTGTCTATGTGTGATAGGATAAACTCAACACTGCCCTACACCTTCCCTCCACACCTCCAGTCCTGAGCTGAGGATACTGTATGAACGCAGCAGATGGAGCTCTGCCAGACAGGGGTTTTGGGGTTGTCTATTGGTGTATCTGGGACATGCACCTATGACAAATCAGGATATATTATTCACATTATGGCATATCATAGGTCTACTGGTATTAACTCGATATATGTTGTCCTGGATGATAGAATTATTACGAAGAGAATTATGCGAATTGTCAATTAAACACACAATAATGACAGCATGATTTCTGAAATGACACCATGATTTCTGGTTTCTGAAATGATGCCTTGGCTTGGCAAGCCGACTGGGATGTACTCCATCTGTGAAGCTGTAGTGTGTATACTGTAGTTACAACTTTTATAACAGTGTCATACAACAGTCATTACAAGAGGAACATGCTGACATGACACTTTAAGAGATTTGAATATATTACAGTGAGTGGAACAAGTTTAGACCTGTGTAAATCCCATACTGAGCACTATTTCAGCCGAGGAAGCGCATACCCTCTAAGCAGCGGCACTGCGGCATCGACATATCACTGCGCCCGGTCCCTTCTCCGGGATCCTGAAGCACACACTAGGAGAGGAGAGCCCCTTTGCTTCCTTGCGGGATTTATTTGTTTGTTCAATTTTTGTCCCTTTTGTTTTATCTTTTATTGGCCGTTCGTGCCGAATGCCTGCGACTTGCCGTGACGGTCACCACTTGCCAGGGTTTGCATTTCTTGGTTTTGCATGACGTGTCTTGGAGGAGAAAGAGGCTCGCGCTTTGTGTGTTAGTGTGAATCAGGCTGCGCTCGAGCCGGAGAGGAGGAGGCAGTGCCAGGCTGGGCTGGACCGGAGAGGAGGTCTACTGACAGGGAGGAGAGAGGTCTACTGACAGGGAGGAGAGAGGTCTACTGACAGGGAGGCAGACATAAGGACTGAACCAGACAGCCAGAGAGAGAGAGAGAGAGAGAGAGGGATAACAGGAGGGAACGAGGAAAGGGAGGGCGAGTGGGGGGTGGGGGGGGTCGCTTTTAAACCATTGACTAGTGCTATTTGGTATGTATGTCATTAGAGGAGTGCTGGCACGGGGCACCAGGTTAAAGGGATAGGTACTGGTACATTTGGACCGTTACAGGAAAGCTGAATCTGCCTTCCAGGCTAAACAAGGCAAAACTGCTGCATAGTCAACCCTGACGGGTCTGATGCGCCCTTACGCATCCTCCAGAATAAAGAAAGGCACATTTGCAAAGATTGTATCCATGCTGATTTGCAACATTTTCCACTTACAGGGTTGCTGCTATATGTAGGCGTGCAAGGCTAGTGCAGGTTTTAGCCATGCCACCCTGTTTTGCAATCCTTTGACAATGACCCAATCTAAAGTTGAGGATGGTGGTTGGCTGACAGATGGTTATTCTGGTGACTGATAGCGATAGACAAGGTGTGTTCCCACTGTCTGGGGACCGTTCACCAGCATTGGGAGGGTGGGATTGCATTACATTGGTTGAAGCTAGAACATGCCTGTCATTTCCTAATAGATAGGCTACCATTTTTGTGATGTGTACACTTGTGTTCCAGAACAGAAATTCGGTATTTCTATTCCTTATGCAGAGAAAATGAGACAGATTGAGTCAAGAGAGAGGAATGATTGATATAACAATCTGTTGAATATGTTACTGAAACTCAAACCTTTATGGTGCATTACACATGGGCACACCTATGACTAGATGACCAATAGGTTAGTCTAGGTGGAGGACTGGGACGGTGAAAGCATGACCTTATGACTAAGGTGCTCCATGTTCAAGTGGATCTGGATTCTATTGACAAAGAAGGTCTTACCATTAGTCTAGGGTCGCATTGGTTGGCAGGATTCTCATCTCAAACAGTTACGAACAAAACTTGATTCATGTACAGTAGGCTAATACAAACAAGTTGTATTGTGGGCAAGAAGTGCTGGAGAGAGAGAGAGAGAGAGAGAGAGAGAGAGAGAGAGAGAGAGAGAGAGAGAGAGAGAGAGAGAGAGAGAGAGAGAGAGAGATTATTCTGGGGTAACAGTTTTGTTGGAAAGTGTTATTACCAATGTGTTAAGATGTAAGGTTTAGAAGAGATGATCTTTTTGGGAGAAGTGAATGGAAGGGATTTTTGGACTAAATAGGGTGTCATTTTGTGTCAAGGGAAACATACATGTAAATAAATAATCTACAGTGTATTTTAGAAAGAATGTTTGAGAACGAGTTTGCAATAGTCAATTTGCAATAGTACCATTAAATGCAATAGTACCATAAATGTTATGCTGATTGGCATTTCCTAAGCAATTCTGGTGGGTCAGGTGTGTTTAGATAAATTACAAATGTAGGTAAATGAGTGACCATGAGTTTATTTAAGATTGAATGTGTTCAATGACATGTTGTAAGTAGAGTAAGTACTGTGTTGCAAAGTGTACACTTATATTACAATATATCTATGTTGTCATTATTATGATTATGATTATGATTACGATTGTTGTTGTTGTTCTTCTTCTTCTTATTTCTATTTCTATTTCTATCTCTACACCTCAGAAATCATACAATAGTTTTTGCATACATTATCTATCTATATCTCAATAATGTGATTAGTGAAGTGGATGTACGCTGTGCATACTTTGACCCTAACCCTTCAATGATTAGAGATCCTCATACTGTACAGTGTATAGGTACAGTGTAATGAAGAACCAAATAAAGGACATTCCCATACATAATACATGGAAGAAAAAGCTTATTTCATTAAAAGGACAGGATAGGGTAAAACCATGGGGGAGAACTTCAGAGACAAGGAGCACTTTAAACACTTAATGATCTCAGCCAAGGGCCTAATGATTACGCATATGGACAATATAGTCAGCAGATGAGTCTGTAGCCACCCTAATGAAACATTAATTTACTTTGCATTATGTAGAATGGTAACAATCCTCTGCACAGTAACCTTACCTTTTGTAAATGGCTAATTGACTTAATGCATTCTACAGTTAGACCTGCTGAGTGTACATGTTGCAAATGTATGCTCTCTATCTCTTTGCCTTTCAGGAGGGAGAGAGAGCTGCCTGACTGTGTGTGAGACATTTTGTTCTACTTAAACCTTTTTCCTCTTTTGGAGTTGACAGCCTGGGTACAACATTGAACACATCGTTTTACCCTCTGTTAGTGGATTTCATGGACTGCCATTGGGGGATCTTGGCTTGGAACCTGGTGTGCTTTCAGTGATTCAATGCATTCTCTTGATGAGCGTATGCCCTTTGGATATTATATGATTGCTGACTTTTCAATGGATTCCATACACTGAGTTTCAATACTGGTTACTGTTTTTTTGGATATTGTGGGGAAACTTGTTGGAGTCCTTTCTGGTGGAAGTTCAACCCTGCGACTGCCCTTGACAGGGTGTATTCTCTGCTAGAGGAGTCTCTAGGTGGGCCCTTCCTCTTAAGGAAATGGATGGCCCTCGGGCCAGCGGGCTCCGCAAAAAGAAGAAGTCGAGGTCCGAGAGGGACCGAGGACGGAGACCAAATGGGATAAGGACCAACCATGTGAGGGGGGCCTCTGTGCTGCGTTTCTCCTCCGACTCGGAGAGGGAGCAGGGCAAGAACCCCCCTTCCTCCCGCCCTAGGCCCCCGCGGAGGAAGAGAAAGGAGTCTACGTCTGCCGAGGAGGACGTCATAGACGGCTTCTCCATATCTGCTTTCGTGACACTCGAGGCGTTGGAGGTGAGTACTTCTGCTGCTCCTCCTCTGCCCAGGGGATGTGTGTCAGATGTGTGTTTTTAGCATCTAATCTCTGTGTTTTTGCCATGCCCTCTGGATGGGCTGTAAATCACTTGATACCATGATGTTAAGAGAGGGGTGTTATTGTCCTCAGCCCAAGCCCTCTATATAGCCTGGTCTGTGGGCTGGCCTTGGATTTGGCTCTACCCTGCATATTTTGTTGTTGTGAGCTCGATTCCAACAGATGTGGCTTTAGACTAGGCGACGGGTCTGTATCTTTGTCACAGATCTGGGGTTGTTGTGGAGTGCTCACTGCTCAGGATGGTTTTTTATACCAGTGTGCCAGACAAAGGCTGACAGAGACAGTATGACAGATGAATGGCTTCCAGAAGATACATAGAGTCTGAAACATATAGCAGGAGTCCTGGGGAATCTAGTGATTACATTCAAGGGTCTTCATGATGGAATTGAACCCCTTGTTTCTCTGTCAGGAACACTCCTTATTCCAATTGTGGATAGGCTCAAGCCCATTGCTATGCGATTGAAAAGAATGTCAATAGAATGTTAATACAGTAGTGTCAATGTTCACTAGAATGTTACTCAATGTTGTTAGAGTACAATGTTACTGCACAGGTACTGTATAACAGCAACTCGCAGTAGTGCATGTGTAATAGAATATGTGGCTGTTAAAACAGTATACTAAGCCCCAGAATAACTTGTATACTGTAGCATTGCACTCTCTTCCCAACCATACAAATCCTTGAAGGCCTTCTACCTAATACAGCTCGCTCTGTTTCCCCATTATAGTTGTTGTGTCACAATGCACCCCAGAGTAATGTGCTCTCCTCTCCCTAAACCCTTTTCGCTTTCAATTTGAGAGGGAACGGCTCGTAAATTTGCAAAGCAGCTCTCTCGAATTCAGAAAGGTGTTCTCATTCAGGGCATTGAAATCAAGACGTTCCACCTGCACAGCTCCAGCGGTCCTTTAAAAGTGGCCCAGCTATCCCAAGCAGCAGCCCGGTTTGATTAAGCCTCCCATTGAGAGAGGCAGGAGGCCTAAGCAGCCGTGGGTTACACCGCTTTGAGAAATTACTAAATTATTGAGCCCTGTCTCCTCTGGAACCCTGATCCCAGAGCACTAAATAACTGCAGTGTAATCTTTCCCTTCTCCCCCCCCCCCCCCCACCCCAATTCAATATTACTTAATGCCTGCACTGCTGATGCTTTAAAACCACATTATGTGTTCTGCATTGAGTTCATTGTGTTGTAGGCTTTTCATCCCCCATGCTAAGCTTCATTTGGTCACGACCAATAGGCCGTACAACCCCAAAGAAATCGATCTGAGGCGGAATTCTCACAATGTACACAATGAAGGCTTCTGGCTAATGTCTTCTCCCGTACTTTATGGTAGTTTTTCCTATGGCACATAATGTTATTGTAAGTGGTCAATAGCAATCAGTAACATATAGGCTAGTACTGATAAGAAGATTTAGCCTACAGCATGTAGCATCCTCGTTTAGTCCACTGTATGGGAAGTCAGTGTCTTGTGCCTAGAGGCTTATGTGATGTCCATTTTATTATAAGTTGACTGAGTAGGAAAGCATCTTAATAGGAACAGCGTTTAGTCTAGAAAGAGACCCTTTGCTTCCCGCTGGGCATTTTTCAGCTTAATGCCGTCATTCGTGACTTGCACTCTCAAACGGCTCTCTGGTTTTCTCCAGTCATAGAATTCAGATTCAATTTAATTGGCGATCGGCAGAGTACAGTACATTCTCCAGTCATAGAATGCTATGCTTTCTACAGAAAGACTAGCTATTGATTGTAACTCAAGTCACTCATTCTGGGATATTGACAGAAGACAGGAGGATGTCTCACTATTGTCCCTCATAGTGACTGAGGGATCTCTTAAATGATCAGATCATGCTGTGGTATTGATGGCAGAGTTCAGCTCACCTGGTGTCGCCTAATTAACCCTCAATTACAGTACATTTTTTCGGAGTGTCCTAGGGTACTCTTCAGACCACATGACGAAAGGGGAGTTTGGTGCCTTTATAGAGATATAATAACCATAATCATAATAACCATAATGGATGTTATTTGTAGAGCACTTTCGCAGAGACTTAATGACAAATAGGCCTACATGTCAAATAAATACAAGAGACAATCACTGCAGTCAAAAAACAAGCTAGCAAACATGGTACGACAGGAGGACAGTCAAAGAACAAGCAGCAGAGCATACAGCATGATATTTGCACATTAAAAGTCTATTATAGTGATAATAACAAATTATTTTTACCAAGTATTTGTGCCAAGTATCTACTTTTTCCTGTAACACTCATTACAAGGATGCTGTCGGTCTGCCTGTCTGTCTGCCTGTCTGTCTGCCTGTCTGTCTGCCTATCCGTCTGTCTGTCGGTCTGCCTGCTGTCTCAATGTCGTCTCTGCTAGAGGGTGGGAAAAGAGTACAGACAGAAGAGGAATTGATTAGAACTTCACTGTGGAGAATAATGTGAACCTGAATGTGTTGACATGCCGTTGGTCTGTCTTTTTTTAAGAACACGGAAAATGTCAATTCCAAGAATGAAGACACACAAGTCTCAAGCAAGGCTACAGCGTACTTTGTCTTTGAGTGAATGCAACTGTTAGGTTGAAACACATGTCAAGAGATGCTTTCAACACTCCACTCCTTGTACTTAATGGCATCCTGCCAGATATTTTCCTGTCATGACAAATACCACTTTTTCAAGCCTTCAATTAGTTTCCCACCTCCCCCCTATGTTTATTTCAGACTCTTGGCAGTTTTGGCAGATATTAATTTAGCTGCATTTTTAACCTGTCACAGAATGATGCATGATATAGCCTATATTAATGGGTTTCGGCAGATGAATGACTGACACATCAAATATGACATTCTGTCATCCCTGGATGTGTTTAATGCCTCAGCCAGATAATCCAGCATTGGGGTTTTGAACAGGTCCCTATGAAACAATATCTCTATCACACACGCACACACGCACACACACACACACACACACACACACACACACACACACACACACACACACGCACACACACACACACACACACACACACACACGCACACACGCACACACACACACGCACGCACACACGCACACACACACGCACACACACACACACACACACACACACACACACACACACACACACACGCACACACACACACACACGCACACACGCACGCACACACGCACACACGCACACACACACACACACACACACACTAGCGTGCAGTCACTCAACATGAGGGAGGAGGAGGCTTCTCAGATGAATGCAACATGAACCGAGACCTGGCCGCCCTCCCCCTGGCCCCCCTCCCCCTGGCCCCCCTCCCCCTGGCCCCCCATCCCCCTGGCTGCCCTCCCCCTGGCTGCCCTCTCCCTGGCTGCCCTCCCCCTGGCCCCCTCCCCCCCTGGCCTGTTCAGATCCTCATTAGGCCAATGCACACAGCGTGCGATTTCTGTTGCGCGACAACATTCCATTTTGAAGTTTGAATGGAAGTCTATGAGGACATCGCATCCCAACACACACGGCCCCGATTTTAATCGCACAGCGAAAATTCGATTCCATTCATTTTGAATGGGACAAAGCACACGGCGTGCGAGTTTTGTCGCACTGTAAAATTTTGTGCATGGTAGCGTTACATACACAATATGGCCAACAACAAATGTTGTGTTATATTATATACGTATTATGTTAAAAAAGAATATATACTGTGTACTGTGTATATATACAGTGGGGGAAATAAGTATTTGATCCCCTGCTGATTTTGTAAGTTTGCCCACTGACAAAGAAATGAACGGTCTATAATTTTAATGGTAGGTTTATTTTAACAGTGAGTGACTGAATATCAACAAAAACACATTATATAAAAGTTATACAATGATTTGCATTTGATCGGGGGGAATAATTTGGATCCCCGAGCCAAACATGACTTAGTACTTGGTGGAGAAACAAGCACAGAGGTCAGACGGTCAGGAGGGATTCTGGCCCACTCCTCTTTGCACATCCTCTCCAAATCCTTAAGGTTTCGAGGCTGTCGCTTGGCAACTCAAAGCTTCAACTCCCTCCACAAATATTCTATTGGATTATGGTCCGTAGACTGGCTAGGCCACTCCATGACCCTAATGTGGTTCTTCTTCAGCCACTACTTTATTGCATTGGCCTTATGTTTTGGATCATTGCCGTGCTGGAAGACCCCTCCACAACCCATTTCCAGTGTCCTAGCTGAGGGAAGGAAGTTCTCGCCCAAGATTTCACGGTACATGGCCCGGTCCATCATCCCCTCGATGCGGGGAAGTCGTCCTGTACCCTTAGCAGAGAAACAGCCCCAAAGCATAATGTTTCCACCTCTGTGTTTGACAGTGGGGATGGTGTTCTTGGGGTCATAGTCAGAATTTCTCTCCCGCCAAACACCAGAGTCGAGTTGATGCCGAAAAAGATTGATTTTTGGTCTCATTTCATCACCTGAATGATTCAGAGAAGGCTTGGGAGAACGTGATGTGGTCAGATGAGACGGAAATCCACCAAGTACTAAGTCATGTTTTGCTAGGGGATCAAATACTTATTTCCCTCGATCAAATGTAAATCAATTTATAACTTTTATATCATGTGTTTTTCTGGATTAGTTTTTTATATTCTGTCTCTCACTGTTAAAATTAACCTACCATTAAGATTATAGACTGTTCATTTCTTTGTCAGTGGGCAAACGGACAAAATCAGCAAATAAGATCAAATACTTATTCCCCCAACTGTATATATATATATATATATATATATATATATATATATATAAATTATATATATATATATATATATGTCATAATATGTCAAAATAATACATATAATAATAAATAATAATATATATATTAGTCTACTACATATGCTTTACACTTCCCTCTCTCTGGATGCCTGTCTGTGTGATTGATGTTGAGGTGCTGGTTCAACACATAAAAGCACCACGGGTCGCGTGTTGTCTAATGCATCTTACGGAAAGAAACTCACACCAGTACATTCATATGCACACACACAAAACAAACAACAGATGTGGTAATATCCAGCAAGCAGCAGCAAAACGGTTGTTAACCACAGTAAATGTTTGCTCTCGTGTTTTAATGCACTGGGAAGGAGCTCATTAATGGGGGTGAGGGGATGCCAGGGAGACCCCGTTGATCAGATACATAGAGCTCTCTCTCTCTCCCTGTCAGTACACACTCTTCTCTAAACTCTCCCAACATCTGCTCACGGACACACCTTGCTGCTTTTGTAGCTTTTAATTGAACGTGCCAAAAACGTTTAGGATGTAGGTAGTGTTCTGCACAAGTCTGTTTAAAGGCTACTGAAATGCAACCCCCGCGTCTCTGTGGAGGATCATCTGGGCCACTGGAGATGAGTATGTTGCTTAATTGATTGATCTGTTGAAGGCCAGTCCATGGACGTACCTTTGTACGTTTCCACAACACTCTCACAATAATACAGATCGATAATTTGATACAGATCGATAATTTGATTTCAAAATGAGAGACCTGCCATAAACTTTGTCTTTTTGTACCTTTCACTGATTTGAGAGTGGTAACGTTACATATCTATGCTGAGCCTTTATCTTGATATCAAGGTTGCAATGTTTTCTTTTTTTATGTACCCAACAACACAGTTAACCAAGAGAATGTGACCTCCCAGCGTACAGTACAGTCAACCTGGCAGACAGACACAACACAAAAAATACTATGTCAGGGTCTGGACCATTATTACATTTTCACCAAGGCCAACATTGTGGAATTTATTAGTTTGCAGACAATGTTTTCCAAAAGGCTGAATGCCGTATGGGATTGCTTTATGAAAGGCAGGAGCAACAGCAGTGTATGTCCTCAAGCAGATCACTATGTATCGCCAGCGAGAGAACAATAAGAGAACAATACTCACGGAAAATGTAAACAGCCAACTGTTTTCTCAAGCAGAATCTGCAGCTGAAGTCACACCCAGAGCTGAGTAAAAAATATTGGATTAATGGTTTTGCAGTAGCTTGTAAAATGTTAAGTCTCCCAGACACTTGTTATTGCAGTCCTCAGCTGTGAAAAGATATACTGCCACATTTTAACTGCTGTGTTAGTACAGACGCAAATTACATTTTTATTTAAATATAATTGGCTTGCCTTAGTTGGTTAATAGTAATACATTTCATAGGTCTGAATGTCACCATCTCGCCGAGCCCAGGCCATTTTTCATTATCTGTCGTCTGATGGTCCTGGGAGAAGGATGGGGGGGAGGGGGGCGGGAAGACAAATGTTTGCAGAGGTTGATTTGAAAATGCCATCCCTGAAGTACGGCCCTGTCCAGACTCAGGGTAAAGCACTCCCTCTTTTGTGTGTAATTGCCCCCATGATGATGCATTCTGTCAGATTGTTTTTTGCACTTGAGAGAAGACCCTTTTGCTGCCTGGTTGCACAGTGCATTCAAATGGTCGCTGACTTGCCTGGGGATGTTTGTGTGTGTGTGTTGTGTGTGTGTGTGTGAGTGTGTGTGTGTGTGTGTGTCTGTGTGTGTGTGAGTGTGTGCGTGTGAGTGTCTGCGTGTGCGTGCATGCGGCTGTTTCGGTGCCATAGAGCCTGTGGGCTCATGGACAGGTCCTGCTGAGCTCTCCACCTGACGCACTCTCTTCTTTTTCTTCTTAGCACAGTCCTGCACTCTCTTGATGAAGGGTATACATTGTTGGATTTTTAATGGCAATATTTCAACCATATTGAGCATTTGTTTCAATGAGCATTTGTTTGTAGGTCACCAGTTATCAGGCACCATTACTGGGTGATAATCATTGGCCTATTTTTTCTTCTGCTGTCTAGTCAACACCATGTTCATCAGGGTCTACTGAGGTCCATCCATATGATGTTATAGCCTACATGATGTCACAGGCTGCACTTCTCTCCACAGGCAATTTTATCCGTCTTTTCCAGGTCAAGCGATGTTGAAATACTAATTAAAGGTTCCCAAGCAGTGTCTCAGTATGAAGTCCCCTACTCCTCCTGCAGCTGTGGGGCTTGGCCTAGCTGGTACAGTGGGGTGCAAAAATGTGGGCACCCCTAGTCAAAATGCCTTTTACAATTAATATCTAAGTGAAAAGAAGCAAACCTAACCTCTAAATAGTACAAAGTTAAACATGACATATTTCATCACATTCTAAGGCTATGTCCACACCAATACGTTTTTTTGATAAACGTTTTTCGTATATAAAAATATGACCGTCCACACCAGCATGTTTAAAAGCAATATAAACGCTGTCATTGAGCATTCCACACCAGTAGTCGGCGATATAATTTTAACCTCATAGCCCCGCTGGCCAATCAGACGCCTCTGTTTTTCAATGTTCTCGATCATTAACTGTGCATTTATCTGTAAACAGTGAAAGTCCAGTTAACAGTGAAAGAACTAGGAGCACTTTGTACACATGCATTTTCCTCGCTTGTGTAGCCTCGATCACCGTTGCCTGTTGTAAACAAAGTAGTTACTGGTGCCAGGATATGACGTTGGAGGGAACAGCAAACAGCTGCAGTGCGCATGATCATAGAAATCTACGCGCATGATGACGTGACGAATACAAAAAACTCTGTCTATCTCGTCCATACGTCAAAAATATACAGCGTTTTTAAAAATCTTCACTCTGGCAGGCGTTTTAAAAAATCTTCGTTTTCATGGGGCAAAAACTCGTTTGCGTCTGGACGAACCCCCCAAAACGAATATATAAATCCACGTTTATAAAAAAAAAACGTATAGGTGTGGACAGGGCCTAAAGCAAGATTATTATTTTTTTGAAATATTGAATCTTTGGGCTGTTGGCTGTGGCTCTGCTTTCTTTCTGCAGGAGAAGCAGCCCCATGCTCCTGGCCGGCTGGCCTAATCAGCAGAACTGCCTACACCTGGCGGTCGGGCTTTAAGAGCAGGCGGTTCCCATTCCTTAGCGAGACCTCTCTCTTAGGGAGACACTTTTGTGTTGTTGTGGCAGTTCTTGTTTGTGGCGTCATTATTTTACAACATCGATCCACAAGGGATCGGACGAGCCCCCATTTGTCACAACCGGACTCGTGGATCGAGACAAGAAGGGGAGACCACACGTCAGAATCAGTGAAATAACATAATATTGATTAACATAATACTTACAAAACTAGAATGAGGTGTGTCCGTAAGTAATCAGTAGTGTGAGTGGATGCGTGTATGTGTAAATGCAGGATGTTGTATGGTGTCAAATAATAACATCACAAACTCTAGCACCAGGGGAGCCCCCCCCTCACAAATTTCGTTGTATGGTACCTGTACTATATTAATGACAATAAAGACCATTCATTCATTCATTCATTCATTCATTCATTCATTCAATATGCCAAAACAAAAGTGTCTCCCTAAGAGAGAGGAATGGGAACCGCCTGCTCTTAAAGCCCAGCCGCCAGGTGTAGGCAGTTCTGCTGTTTAGGCCAACCGGCCAGGAGCATGGGTCTGCTTGTCCTGCAGAAAGAAACAGCCAACAGCCCAAACAGACCGTCACAGTAGGTACTTGTAACATATATCCTGTATCTGCATACAGTGTCATTTTGCAATGTGCAATGCATTCAAATCCTGAAATGTTACCTATGCTACTGTTATCTATGTTTGCTTATATAAAGCATGTGCTTAGTCGAACACTGGGAGAAAATCACACATCACACCACATCTACGATTACATTCTCCTCCTCTCCTTTAGAATGCCACATATTAAAGGAGGAGGTGAAGAGAGGATAGCAAATATGAGTTGAAAAGCGTGAGTTCAGTGACACATTTTGTGACTGGGAATTCATAACGAGGTTTATTGACACAGTGAGAGGAAAAACCTGCAGAAGCTTGTCTTTGTGTAGCTAATGATTTAGGTCTGTCATTCTCATGTTGCTTTTCTCTTCCGTGTTGCGTCTCCTATCGTTGCTGTTTATTTCATCACTTAAGATGCATCCATAAATACTATGTGTATGGGGCTTGAATAATTTACGTATTAAGTACATTTTGGAATTCTAGTTAGTTCCCCGGTTGAGGCTTAATGAGAGTGTGTTGTTACTAATAGGATGAGATTGCCAACGATTGGCAAGATGTTTTTTTCTGCAGTAATTGAATTGAAGTGCAGAGACATATGCAGGTTAATGGCGACAACTGTGATGGGTCACATTTGGGAAAGTGTGTGTGTGTGTGTGTGTGTGTGTGTGTGTGTGTGTGTGTGTGTGTGTGTGTGTGTGTGTGTGGACAGTGCGAACGGCTACACTCCTGGAGTTCACTATCCTAGATTAAAAGACAACGTGGGCTTATGTGTTTTTTGGCTCGTGTGCCGTCTCTGTAAAAGAAGGAAAAGAAGGAATTCAGGATAACTGCACCATTGCAGCTCAATGAGCACATCGCACAGAGAAACCCTGGATAAGTGCTTTCCTCAGGAGTTTTGCTAGATGCCATTACAACAGTCACAGGCTTGATTTGTAATGTATTTCCCCCCAAATATACACAGAGATATGAATTAGCATCTTGCTGCCCATTTTAACAGACCAAACCGAAGCCTGAGCTGACATCTAGGCCTATTGATCGAAGTTGCTTTCCTTCTGTTTCCTCCTTGTGTTTTGATGCTTTTTCAGTTCTCCAGTCCATTATTGGTGAGATTGTGTGGCCGTGTCCAGCTAAGTGATTTCTGCTGCCTTGTCACAACACAGGCGTTTTCCTGCAGGCTGTCTGTCAGAGGCTCTCAGCTCCTTATTGCGTGCAGCTCTCAGCAAACACAGAACACTGCAAATACACACACCACAAACACACACGCTGCCTCCACTGAGCCAAGAGGAGCAGCCTGACAGACATTTACTGTAGGGCTAAACCTCCATATCAGCCTCTCTCTCTCTCCCCCCCCTCAGCCCTCCATATCAGCCTCTCTCTCTCTCTCTCCCCTCCTCCGCCCTCCATATCAGCCTCTCCCTCTCTACCCCCCTCCGCCCTCCATATCAGCCTCTCCCTCTCTCCCCCCCTCAGCCCTCCATATCAGTGCTCTGTTCCAGTGCTTCTCTCCCTGGCCTACAGCCATCTGTGGTCCCCTCATTACAGCACGCTTGACCAGGCTGTTCTCTCTGGCTCACACACTGACAGAGAGGCCAGGGAGGCAGGCTCAGGACGGGCTCCTCTCTGACCCCGCGTCTGCTCCAGCACTAACCTGGACCTGCCAGCGGCCTGCACTAACATCTGTTTACTCACGGTTCTGTAGTTGAGGTTTTTATTATTGTTTTAGTTGGCGGTCCAAATCTGAATGTTCCAAGACAAAGGAGACATTTAAACGTCTGCGGTCTTATTGGTTTATACCCCAGCTTCCTTCCAGCTGGCTGGATTTGAGGGTTGTTTCAGTGTTAATAGCAGGGTATCCGCTGTACTGGACAAGTAGGATGGAAGGAGGTCTGCTGGATATTCACACCACCCTTCTCACTTAACAAGCACACCCCACGATGTGATGTATTATGTTTTCACAATGGCTGCACTGGACTGACTTTCCTTTACACTTATGAAGCAGTTTGTCGGCTATTTCCCCTGTGTACAACTACATTATTGTAGGCCCTGGTGAACATATAGCAGTAGAATAGTATGTGTGCTCTTGAGGTTGAACATTTGAGTGTGGTGGTGGTTAGGCTCCCTCTGTTGTTAATGTGAGTGGATGTGTATGAGATTCTCCTATTTACAATGATGATGAATGATTCATAGAGCCTATAGGGCCTATATCCTCTAATTCACTGTGATTTTCCAATCTGTTTTTACATGCGTTGAAAGCCCATTTGACTATGATTCCCATTGATCTTCTCTATTTGATCATTCCTCATGAAGTTGTCTGTGATCCTCTACATGGTTAAGGGGGCTGTGGAGGCAGCTGTCTGTCATGTCATATTGATCCGGTTCTTTCGGAGGTGTGAGGTGCATGTAGCTGCCTGTTTATTAGGCTTCATTGAATTTCACAGCGGCTAGGGCAGGTTTACACAGCCTCCTTTCCCCAGCACCACCACCACCACCACCACAACAACAACCATATCTCCCCCCCCCCCCCCCAAAGAACTGGTCTTATGTTACCTCATCTAATAAAGTGCCGTGGACATGAATGCCAGGTATAAGCTAATTAAAGACTACGCACAGCCTATAATCTCTTTCTCTCCTTCCCTCCCTCCCTTTCCTACCCCACGCTCCGTTTCTCTCTCTTCTCCAAGTGCCTTCTCTCCCTCTCTCATGCACATCCACATCCTCCTTCGCTCACTTAACCACCTACTTATTATCTGTTTATATTTCCATGCTACTGTAGTAGAGGGGGATAAAACCTTGACAGCTGAAGCAGGTTTTGGAGTGTTATTATTGTAGTGGAGGGTAATTCCGAAGGTCAAACCACCGTGTGTTTTTCAGCTTCAATTTCAAGGTGTGTTATTGGCAGAACATGAGAGTGTGGCTGCCACAGATCTATCGGCAGGCTAAGCTACTACAGCGCCCAGATGAAACGATAGCTGTGATGTGTACTATCTTACAAGCTGCCGTCGTAGATTAGCACGCAGAAACATGTTGACTCTGGTACTGTAGCCGCGCGCGTCAACAAAAGCACTTAACAGCAGAGAGTGACTTACAGGTCAACCCTCAAAGTGTTGTTCGGGGCAGATTTGTCAGCCAAGCTGGTTGTTATGGATATGAATGTGTACGGATATGAATCATCATGAGAGAGACATCAAATCAAATTTGATTTGTATAGCGCATTTCTCACAAAATGTGACCCAATGTGCTTCACCGAGCAAAGAAGATAAAGCAACAACTAAGATGGACATTTAATAGGTGAGATTGAATAAGTAGGTTTTGAGGTCTCGCTTAAATGTTTCCAGAGTTTTGGACAATCTCAGGCTCTCAGGTAGGGTGTTCCATATTCTGGGAGCATACTGAAAGCTGTCTCTCCATATCTCTTGGTCCTGGCTTCTGGGACCGTCAGGAGTTCAGTGCCAGTGGACCTCAGGGGTCTACCTGGTGTGTATCTTACAAGCATGCCCATGATGTATTTGGGTGCATGGCAGTGGAGTGATTTATAGACTAGTAAAATAATCTTGAAGTCTATTCGATAACTGACAGGGAGCCAGTGCAGTGATTTCATTTTTAGTGACAAACGCATGCACATTCGTTTCTCAGTGTCTGCCTGGGAGAGAATAGATTGTACTGTAGTAATATTTCCTAAATGATAGAAGGATATTGTTGTTGTATTTTTGATATGGGTTTCAAAGTTAAGATCGGAGTCAATTATGACACCTAGATTTCTGTTCTGGCATTTAGTGTTAAGTGGAAGTGTTTTCAAATGTGCAGATCATTTTCTCTCTCTTGGCTTTCTCACCGATGCTCATTAGAGACCTGGATGACTAGTCAATTAAGAAGAAGGTACAGGATATCGCTACTATTTCTGGATTTTTTGTAAACCTAAAACCTTTATAGTTTTATAGTCAACCTTTATAGTTTGTACAATATAATCTATGAATTTAATCACTGTCCTACCTAGGGCTGGGTTAAAAAAAAATCGATTTCCCGATTCTGAATTGATCTTCATTGAATGAGCGATTATCGATTCATAAATCCCGAGATCGATCTTTCATGCATTTTCCTGCTTGCAGCTTCAACCCGCAACGAGATCTCGTGGCCAGATCTCGCGCTACAAGAATTTATCATATCTCACGCAACGTGAGGTCTCTCAACACTGTAAAATCTAAAAACATAGCGATGGCAGGGACACTCAAGTCACCACCAGGCTTAAAGGCAGATGTCTGGGTGCATTTTGGATGTAAAAATTATGACGATAGAGATGAGGTTAAATTTAGTGGAAACACCACAAATCTACGGAACCACTTATTGAGGCATCACCCTGACGTGAAACATGGAAAAGCGGATCCGAAACAAGCCTCGCTGATAAAGACGTTTGGTTGCAAATTACAATCAAATTCTCCGCGTGCCCAACAAATTACCGAGGCTGTAGCAAATTTTATTTTCAAGGATATACGCCCGTACAGCGTTGTCGAAAATGCTGGCTTTCAAAGCCTCGTCAGTGTACTAGAACCACGCTACGTGTTACCGACACGCAAACAGTTGAGTGAAGTGATAGTCCCAGACATGTCCGCGCAGGTGAAACGTGACATCGCAACTTCACTTCAGCCAGCAGAGAGAGTTGCCATAACGTGTGACAGCTGGACATCCAGAGCAATGGACTCGTACCTGACAATCACTTGCCACTTTATCAGCGAGGCTTGTTTCGGATCCTCTTTTCCATGTTTCACGTCAGGGTGATGCCTCAATAAGTGGTTCCGTAGATTTGTGGTGTTTCCACTAACTTATTGTTACTGTATACTACAGTATTTTAATAATCATTGATTTTCCAATTATGTTTATTCCTGAATAAAATCTCCCAATCTCCAAAAAGTGAGAAAGCAGTAATGAAGGGCTTTAGTTTCATGGACATTATGGTTTACAATGTGTTTTTTTGTTCCCCAAAATACCCTCATCTATTGCACTATTTTCGTTTGAGTTTTGCACATTTTTATTTTGTATATATATATATATATATTATGCAAATAAGCTATTTGAGACAGTCCTGAGGGATATGGTCAATGATGTTCATTTATGTTCCAATAAGAAGTACATTCATGTAACCGCTTTGGAGTCAATTCTTAATGTAAACATTGATATGTTTAACAATGCTACATGTTATAGGGTTCCTTGAACCATTTATAGCATTAGTTCTGAGAATCTCTTCATATTCAAGGAAAATTGATATGGTAACTAAATCGAATCGAATCGGGAGCTGTGAATCGGAATCGAATCGTTTTGGGAAATCAGTGGCGATACCCAGCCCTAGTCCTACCTCATTCAGCCAGGGGAATCCCTAGTTTGTCACTGCTAACTTTTGAAGCAGCTGCACTGTTAAGTTTCACTTTCATTTTGTTGAGTAGATTTTATTAGATAAAGTGCCTGAGGCGTTGGGCTGTGAGAGATCCACATGGGGGGCACGGGGCGCGGGTCCGGGACCCCTTTCTGCCCATTAGCGCTACGTTTAGAACTGTAGGCTGAAATATTCTACAAATGATCACTTTAATGACTGTACTGTACATTCCTTTAGTAATGTTTCATGTCGTGTTGTGCAGCAATTCAGCAAACGTCATCTGTGCCCGGGCAATCTTACTGTTAACGGAAAGTGTTTATTTCCATACCCCGAAGGCAATTGCTGTTGGACAATGCCACTGGGCATGGGTCAATTTGCAGTGAAAGTGCTATATTACAGGCTAGGCTATGCTTCCTGTCGAGTTGTGTATAATGCACTCAGCGACGTTAAGGCAGTGCCATGTCTCTCTCAGACTCACTGTACATTAAAATTCATTGAGACAGTGGAGTGCTTTTTCCTCCCCTCTCTGTGGTTTTTCTGCTAGCCTTTCTCTCAGTACTGTATAAATGGCTTTATATATCACTAGTGGGGGCAGCGTCGGGGGAGATGGGGGCTTGTCAACAGCTCCTCAGTGTCTGGCCCATCATCCCCTGCTCTCACAGGGCTCAGGCTTCAGCTCTGTACTGGAGACAGATGCCAGAGAGGAGCCCCCCCCCCCCGCCACTGCCTGCACCTCCCGCCCCCCGCCTGCCCGCCTGCCCGCCCCACAACCCCTCTCCTCTCCCTCTCTCTCCCAAAAGGACTCCTGTGAAATGGAGCATTGATTGCATCAGTGCGGACAGAGCGTAATGCATAATATTATTGCTCTCCCTAATCCTCCCCCTCCAGAGCGGGGGAGCCAGGGCCAGCAGCTCACAGCAGGGGGGAGGGAGGAGAGGAAGAGATGGGGGGGGTGCAGGGGGATGGAGGGGGAATTGACAGCAGTGGCTCACCCACACACACAGGCAGGGCCTGTATGCTCTGCTCAGCCCTGTTCTGCTTTTAGCTCAGCCACAGTCCTGATTACAACGTTGCTTGGCGGCTGATGAAGAATTAAACCTCCACCAAATGAAGACTTGATGATGGATATTTTTGTGTTCTGTATTTTTGGGTCAAAATGGAAACTGTAATAGGGAGTCTTTAATCTGTTATGTTTACGTGGTAGTGATGGAACCATGTAACTTTGACAGTACTTATATTCATCAACAGGTTAGGGAGGACGAGGACCATATAACAATATTGTAAATCAGTTATCAGTTGATAGATAATGTCAGACAATATAAAATTATTATTGTTTTTTTATTGTTTTATTTTTTGGACTGTTTTTGTGCTGGACAGTAGCTGATAGTTGTGTTGTTGTGAGAGACAGGAAGTGATTCTAAAACAGCTGGATAGGATTGCTTCAACGGAGGACTGCTAGGTGTTATTGAAGCCCATTCTGGTCCAGATGTATAGCTGAGTCCAGCCTGTCACCTCTCCTGCCCTCTCTGCTCTGCATGTCCCTGCTTCCTTTACATCATTACATCATCACATCATTACATCATTCATCACAAATAGAAATCTGTTAACGATATGCACTGTTGAATGAAACGTTAATAGTTCACACACACACACACACACACAAACACACACACACACACACACACACACACACACACACACACACACACACACACACACACTCGTCTCACAATGCATGCCAAGTAAACCTGATCAATATTAAATGGCGGTTAACACGTTCCCACGAGGGTCTGTCAGTGTAGTCGAACCGAGGAACGGTACGAAAACAAATCAAGACACTGGATTGAGATTTCGGAAACAAATCAGAGTTATTAATTACAAATGAGGTGGATTCTACGAAGCTGTTTCACTGTCAGGAGGTAATTTAGAGGTTTTTTTAATGTTCAAAAACACGCAGACAAGCTCAGGTCTTGACTTCAGTTTGGCGAAATACTTGGCTAGGGTCGCTCCCAGGCATTTGGCTCTGAACACAACAAAGATAATTGATTTCAGAGTGCCTGAAAATATTCCAGCGATGTAGACTCGTGTTAAGAACACCTTTTGTTTATTTCTAAGATGTGTCTGATGTTGTCAGAGTTCCAGGGTTAGTACTCTAGCCCTGCCTGTCATTGTAATCCGTTTGAGGGTTAATGAACATAATAATAATAATTAATAATAATAATCGTGTTCTATGTGCTCATATTATCTGTTGCTTGTTGTTTCTGCGTTTTCTGTTTTTCCCATATTGTCAGCGTCTTTGAGCCCCGGAAAAGCGCTATATAAATACAATGAATTATTATTATTAATGAACAGCTGTCTATCTTAAGAGCCACTTGACTTATGACTGCTGCTGGCTCGGGAAGATACTCTGTAGATGTTTTTTCTTCTTTATCCCACGAATACAGACACTTATCTGTAGTGGAGGGGACTTATCGTTTGTCAGGAGGTGTTAATTATTTGAAACATTGTCACCAACATTGGTGACATAACTGCCTGTGCTCTCTCTCTCCCTCTCTCCTCTTTCTCTCTTTCTATTTCTCTTCCCCCCCCCCCCCTCTGTCTTGTCACCAATGCTCACACACACACACACACACACACACATACACACACACACACACACGCGCAAAGTCAGTTGTGTTGAAATGTAATTTTACACATTACCATACCAGGCATCACACAATTAAATCTGATCTGACCTGTTCGCCAAATCGATAATCATGTTATTTTGTTTGGGAATACTAACCACTTTTCATTTCAAAACTGTATTGTCATTTGTAATAAGTTGCCCTTCCGTGTTAGTGACCTTGCTAATATTGGATGTGGTAACCATTTCTTTCTAAGTAATGGTAATTGAGGATTGTCAAGGCCTTTGGCCACTAGTCATTGTTTCAGTTTTTGCTTTGTTGTTTTCTGTTTTGTCTGTCCGTTTCATTCCCTTGTAAAGCATCCTTGGGTTTTTGAAAGGCGCTATTATTAAAGCTATTTAATTATTATTATTATTATTATTATTGTTATTGTATTCTGCAGATACTGTAGCTTTAGACATATAATGCTACAAGCGCTCCTAAGAGTGACATTCGAAGAGTGTTTGATATTTGAAGAGTCCTTTGAGTGAGGGCTCTTGAATGATTATGCTCTCGAGAGCTTGACGTGAGCGGCAGGCATGTGTAATGATTGGTGTCACAAGGAGATATGATATTTATTCAGTAAGATTCTAAACTGAACAGGAATGAACCCGTTGCAACCCACAAAAGTGAGTTTATAGACGCTTTTACACCACTTGTTATGATTGCGATGTGTGTTGAAGAATGGAAAGGCTCGCTTTTTAACAAAGTATTGTGTGCGTGCGTACAGTGTGTACAGTGTGTACAGTGTGTGTGTGTGTGTGTGCGTGTGCATGTCTGCGTGCGTGCATTTGTGCATGTGCATGTGTGCATGCATTCATCTGCATGATTTAGTTGACATTGTGAATGTCAAATCCACCAAAGCTTCAGCCTGAGAGCAGGAGATGTTGAATGTGTTTCTTGTCATACCCCAGTCTTTCATCTCCGGTGTCAAGAGCTACTTTGCAAGGGAAATGCAGCGGGCTTGGCAGCCAGATCTGTAAAATATAATCAGAGGGGCTGGAGTTGGAACTAGTTAGTCAGCCTGCTGTCTGCCAGCCCAGATCCTGTGTGCTGTCACTATCATAAATATTTTCTGTGCTTCTCACAACATTTCAAAAGGCTACACAAAACAGCGCTTTGGCTCATTGTTGTCTGTGGCAGTGGGGTATTATGCAGCATTGCATTAACATTGTATGTGGTTGCGTTAACAACATGGTATGATAAATGGAGATCATAGCCACAGGCCCATGTTCAATGGTTCATAGAAATGCTTGTTTGACAGGCAGAAGGGTTTCATACGATACATAACCTAATCTGGCATGCTCTGCAAGCATGGAATTGGATACTCTGGAGTCTTCCCTTGAACGTTTTATTTCTAGTTTATTGCATTTGGTCAAAGCGTTGAGTAAGTCGGTGTGGACCCAGCGTGGAGTCTTGCTTCATTGTTCACCTCAGATGTAAGAATGTGGCTTCAAGTCCATATTTCTGCTCCATATGTAGGCTAATGCCATCATAAACCAAGACCCAGGAGACACTAATGTCCATGTGTTGGAGGAGTGGAAAGCCTCTGGATTAAATTAGACTAATAAGAGTGCAGTGGGAATGTGAGGAATCCTGCCAGGCCTGCCTTAGATTAGAGCACAGAGAGGCCTGCCTTAGATTAGAGCACAGAGAGGCCTGCCTTAGATTAGAGCACAGAGACAGAGAGCCCTGTGTGGAGAGAGGCTCTGTGCATCTCACACATTGTTAAGTCACATCATCTGTATTATAATGCTGCGCATTCAGTGTAGTAGCCACAAGGTCAGCCAGGCTAGTTGTCTAAATTAGTCATTTACTTGCAAACTGGTGGAAATGATACTGATACTGATACTGAGAAATGATACTGTCCAAAGCGGCGGTGGCTGTGGCTCAGCCGGCTCAGCGTCTAATGATCTCTAGGTCGGCAGCTCGCAGCGGTTCGAATCCCGGCTGGCCACGTGTCGAAGTGTCCTTGAGCGAGGCAATGAACCCCTAAATGCTCCAGTGTCACCTTCAATGGCTCTGACCCCTGACCTAGAGCGTACATACCTTTCGTTGTACTGTGCAATGACAAAGCTTGATTTCCTTTCCCAGAGCTTTGAGCTCATCAGATTGCAGGCTGCTCCTTACCCCACATTAGGTCCAGCTACACTACACTGCATTACACTACATTACACTACATTACCCCACATTAGGTCCAGCTACACTGAGTGAAACTGCACCTGTTTTATTTTACGACGTAGTTATTCCAGAAGAACCAGCCCTTAATGTCCATAAGCTGTCTGTGCTCAGCGACATCTTGAAAGAAGGATAATGCTCTTATCATTGTAGTGAAACCGATCGTAAGCAGTGGGTTATTCACATGTTAGTGTAATGTCAAGTAACAATTAAATATTTAGAATATCATCTCATCTTACTCTGTCAGTTTCTATCTTGAGCTTGTTTGGCATCAGGAGTATAGCGAATCCTGCAGCCTAGTGAAGCAGATCATATTATTTCCTTGAATAGATACATTTCTCCTTGAAGAGACTGGGCTCTCGACTGCACAAGGTCCCAGGGTCAGAAACACTGCCTCCAGCTTATCATCAGCACATTTCTAACAACACTATTTATGAATCTGCTTGGTACTTTGATAGTCCCAGTACTGTATGTGACTCCAGCCCACAGCCAGAGAGAGGAGTGACTCCAGCCCACAGCCAGAGAGAGGAGTGGCAGTGTGCCTGATGATCCCTGGCACCCTGGTGCATCTCCATCCATCTTAATAAAGCCAGTGAAGAGACCCATGATAAGTCTTGCCCCAGGTTTACAATTCATCCGTCAGTCGGCCTACCTGTTTCCTATTCTCACACAGTTCCCAGTCACACAGAGAAATGAAGGCACTCAAGACTATTAGCCTAATTGGGTTGCCTCGACTTGGGCTGTAAAACTATATAAATGTGCGTCGGATATTTTCCTCCCTTTCTTAAATACACCTTTTAGCAACAGTAATTGAAATGGATGTGTGTCTCGGAGGCCGCTCCTCAATCACGTCCGGCGATGGGAAGTTGTTATCGGTTGAGCGGCCCAACAGTATGGGCTGAGTTATGTGGGAATAAGTAGCTGTCGCGTTTAATGAGGTGTTGTTTCCATGTGCTTCTGGTAGGGAGTTGTGACAGGCCTGATGGATGAAGCGGTCCCGTCGAGGACTTCTGGGCTCGGGCCCTCCTGCAATCACCTTTATTTGTGGTTTCAATCAATGCCTAATTAGAAGCACGGT